>NC_056523.1:155208941-155310765 GCF_019175285.1 Sceloporus undulatus | reverse complement strand
TCCACTGTGACTCGAAGCAGCTTTATTTTGGCTGTCTGTAACAGGCCATAGTCTCTCTTAAACTGAGGTCTGGAAATAATGCTAGAATACTGTGGTCACTTGAGAGGATTTTGAAGTTACTACTTTTTCTAAGTATTTGCTCTGGTTCAGGGTTGAAGAACCTGTGGCGCTCCAGGTGTTGCTGAAATCTAGTTCCCATCAGTGCTAGCTAGTCTCACTGGTGGTAAGGCTGGGTGACAGTTGCAGTTCATCAGTATCTGGAGGGCTAAAAGTTCTCCACTGTTTTAGCCTTCATGAAAGCCCAGTAAAGTAGACCAGAGTAATTATTTCTCTATTACAGGCTGAAGGGTGTAAAGAAAGCAATATGCCTTTAAGGCCATTTGTTAAGTTCATGATTGAAGATTGGTTCCAGGACTTTTAATTGTGGTGATCTCATTTGTCCAAAGTCTTGCTTGTTTCACTCTCCTGGGAAAGTGGGTGGGAATCATAGTTGAGCTGCCTGTTGATAAAGGCTGCTGGGATTTGCAGACCAATCCTATCTGGAGGGCTCCATGATTCCAACTCTAACTGTAGATGAACAATAAGTAAGGATATTCACCAATGAGGACCCAACATTTAGGAATTTTTGTTGGGTATTTGGAGGGAAATCCTAACCAAACTAGAAGAGTGGGCAATAGAACAAACTGGTAAGGCAATTTGGTTTCTTTTTCTCCTCTGAGGTTTTGAAGAAAAGTATGGACAGAGAAACCCTGTTGAACTTGCTTTACTTAAACAGTGTCTTAGGTTAGTGATGAGAAATTTGACCTCCAGATGATGTTGGATTGCAACTCCCATCAGCCTTAGTGAGCATAACCAGCAGTGGGGGCTGATGGGAATTATAGTATGAAGACCATCTAGAGAGCCAGATGGCCTTAGAGAAAAGAAGTGGATTGCATGCTTTGCAATGTTAATTTTGTGGAGTGCTATAGAGTATTATAGTGAAAGCCAGTGTGGTGTAGTGGTATGAGCATTGGACTGCAGCTCTGGAGATCAGAATTCAGTTCCCTGCTTGGCTATGGAAACCCTCTGAGAGAAATCAGATTAGTGAGCCACAACTTTCAGCCCCAGAAAATCCCATGTTAGGTTTATCTTAAGGTTGCTATAAGACAGAAATGACTTGAAGGCTCACAACAGCAAATAGAGTATGTATATCCCTATATCAGGCTTTTTCAAAATGTAGTCCTCTGTGAAACAATGGGCTTGAATTCTTTAATATAGCTAATGTTATTTGTAGTCTCACCACCCCCACTGCATCTATGTGGGATCTGGGAGTGAGCCCCACAGAGGTTGATGGGAATTTACTTTTGAGTAGACATAAGTAGGATTGCACTGTAAAAAACTATGGTAGAGATACAGTGGTGCCTCGGGTTACGAAATTAATTCGTAACGCGGCCGCTTTCGTAACCCGAAAAGCCTTCGTAAGCCGAATTGCCATAGGCGCTAATGGGGAAAAGCCGCGATTCCGTGCGAAAAAGCCGAAAAAAGCACCAAAAGTTTTTTCGTAACCCGAAAAAACATTCGTAACCCGAAACAATAATTCCCTATGGGATTTTTTCGTATCCCGAAAATTTTGTAACCTGGGTATTTCGTATCCCGAGGTACCACTGTATTGGTGCTGAAGTAGTTTTGCAAGACAGTGTTCTCCCCCTGCACTGAGTCTTTTCCAATCTTTAATTTATGAAATACATGCCTTGCCTTTCAGACAAAAGAAATGGTGCTCAAAGTGCTAAATTCAAAGTGCACAATCAAAACACACAACAACAAAAATATAATGGTGCCCAATCAGTTAAAATCCCTTTGCGCAACTACCCAGTTTAAGGACTCCCAGTGGCTTGTCTGAATTAAAATAATCTTTGCCTGCTGGCCCAAGGATGAGAGAAAGTGAGCCTGTTCACCCTTTTTTGTCAGGCAGTTTCAAATCCTGGGAGCAGTGACCTAAAGGCAGGCCTGTGAAAAAGCAGAGCCAGGGAGACCCAGGTTAAAGTCCTACCAATTGGGTGGCCTGGGCCATTTCATTCTCAACTTCACCCACCTTATAGGATTGTTGTGCAGCTAAAGTAGAAATTAGGAGGTGCCCCAGGTTTAGTATCCTGAACCTATTAGGTTGAGATTTATTTATTCTGATAAAGGTAATATCAGAGCAATGACCCTGGCTGATAAATCCTCCTCTATAAAACTGTACAACAGTTGGTGACCTTAAAATAGCCTGTGAGGTTGCTGAGCAGAGATGGAGCATTTGGTGCTCCAGATGTTGTTGGGCTTCAGTTCTCCTGAAATATCCTCCACCATTTAACAGATTAAAAACGGGCACATATGTGGCCTAACAACATCAGTGTGTGGTCAAGAGGGTGAAATGTATTAATGAGGGAGAAGACACAAGCTAGGAGAAGTTGCAGCACTTTGCTTTTGCCTGAGTCTACTGGGAAGGGCAAGATCCATCTCCCTCCTTTCCCCTCCCATGAGTTAATTGGGTTAATTAACCTACTTTGCAATTTGGATTCAGTAGGCAGCAATTGGAAGCATGCTTGAAGACAAAGAGGAAAGTGGGAAGAGGAGAAAGAAAGTGGGACCTTTTAAAGCAGCTGAAAAAGTAGGATGAAAGAAGGTTAATCAGGGTTGTCTCTGCCAGATCTGAATGTTTGGAGAGTTTGCCTTTACTCATTGCCATTGAGTCTGCTGGCTATGGGGCCAGCAGTCCAACCACAACTGGAGAGGGCACACAGGTTCCCTACCACTGTTGTGGTGGGTGGGGTAGACCTACCTGTGTTTGTAGTTTATATATAAAAAGGTAAACTCAGACTGTGATCCATCTTATAAATTTCACTTCCAAGAGCTTTGCTGAAATTGATGAGGCTTATTTTCTAGTACTGTATTGGGAATGGTTGTCATGCAGTCTGTTTTGTGTGTACTTAAAGTAACTACAGTATTTAATTGCTCTTTAGCCCTGTAATGTATCAATTTCCTGCATTTGAAGAATAACTGGCTTCCTATTTTTGTTCATACATAGGTCCTTCAAGAGGAATGATCCTGGTAACCCTTACCATGTGAACTCTGGTTATGTCTTTGCTCCTGCCACTAGTGCGAATGATAGTGAAATATCTAGTGATGCTTTGACTGATGATTCCATGTCAATGACAGACAGCAGCGTGTAAGTATTTCCTTTAGATTAATAAAAATAAATGTTGGGGCCTTAAAAAGATGGCACTTGGATATTAGTTCTGCTTTGAGTCCTATTAAAATTCTGCTGTCATGCCACATTTTTGGTGCACCATATAAGGTGAAACAACCTAGGAATATGGTTGCAGCACAACAGTTTGCTGTTGATGGACAATTGGAGGCTGATGTAGGCTACCCTGTTGACTTTTACTTCCAGCCCCTTCATGTATACAATCTGGTTGTCCCAGTAGGACTAGAAATACAGCCTGTAACCCATGGAACACATCCATAACCTTGTCCCCATATCCACAATCTTGCCTCAGCCTTTGTTTTTAGGACTTGGTGTACTATTATTATCTAATTAACAGCCATAAAAAGAAATTGCTTCCTCTAGGAAGTGCTTTCCCTAAGTTACTGCTTAACTTCAGGGTGTTATTAACCTGAAACGTGAATGGTCTACTTATGCCAGACCTAGCAGATTCTTTTCTGTAAGTGAAGATGAGACTCTGTGGAATTCTGCTTACACATTTATTTATTTTTTTGGTGAAACTCTGGAAGAAGAATCATAGGAATGATCTGTCATGCAAAGTCCTTGTCTTTGATTAAGAGATGCACATTTTTTTTAAACCTTTCTTGGTGAAACCTCTGTGTAACCTTTGGCAACTGCACAGTTATAGCACTATGAATCCACTTCAACTGTCATGACTACATCATGGGGAATTCTGGGATTGGCAGTTGAGGGGGAGAGGCCTTTGAAGCTTTCAGCCAGAGTACTCCTCTGGTGCTTCTGACCAAACTAATGATGCACCAAGGCAGGTAAAGTGGAATAATAATCCTGGAACTATATAGTGTGAAAGGGCCCCAGCATATCCAAGGCTGCCCTTGAGACAACTATCCCACATGTCCAAGGCTGCCCTTGACACAACTATGCCAACAGAACAGTATCAGCTGTGCCCTTATGCCATATCCTCCATAGCACTATGATTCCACTTTAACTGCCAATGGCAATCTTCTATGGAATCCTGGGATGAGCATTTTAGAGACTTTGGAACCCTCAGCCAAAGACTTCCTTGGTACCTCTGGTCACCATAAATTGATTTGAAGGCACACAACAACCAACACCTTTCCCCAGCACACAGCATACCTGAAGCCTTAGTTTCAAGTTCCATTTGTAATACTTATGTGTATCTAGTAGTTAATCCAAATGAAGAACATCAGAGGTTGCTTGTGCATTTCATGGTAAGGTGAGATCTGATGCTGGAAACACATCTTCACTGCTGTAATCCTTTCATGCATACTTGTGCTTAATGAAAGTATCCACTTGAAAAAGTAGGCCCAAGGTATATTTACCTTATTTTTTTGTTAAACGTGCATGAGGTTTGGTGCTGCAGTAGTAGCTGTTGTTTTGTAAATTATTTTGGAAAATCAGATTCCTCCTTACTTTTGAACAAAATGGTCATCTGATGATTTGTTAATTTAATTTAATTTAATTTTTTTGGTTAAAGTTGCATCCCTGTTTACATTTCTCCCATCTGGCTGTGGTAGGGTTTGTATGTGCCCATGTGTCAACAGAGCATTCATTGGGTTAGTCATTTCTGGACTAGTGTTGGGTCACTTGGGACACACTGGGTTGGGATTATACCCTCTCTTCACAGCAATGCCAATTGTAGGGCCTTACACAGATGAGAGCACTGAGTGAGAAATAAAGTGCATGGTGGATGAAAGGCTTAACTGAATCGCTTTCAGCCTATTGTTAGTCTAGGGGAGCTTAGAGGGGATAAGAGGGTAGCAGGCCGCTTTGAAATTTACTTGAACAAGTGAATAGGAGCTCCCCTTAAAGCCAGGCATGAAAGGGGCCTGGCTGTTTTTTCCTGCCATGACAATAGCTAGTACAGGCTGTGAGGAGCAAGGGAAGCTTGCCTGATTAAACTGCTGGGAGCTTCAAGATATGGGGAGGGATGCAAGGGGGGTGCAGCAAGGATTTCTATAGAACCCAGAATGATTGTGGAGCTTTAGAGAACAACCTCCCCAAACTTGAGGCTTTTAAATAGGTTCCTCCTGCAAACTGATCCTAAACTTCCCATCTCCCTCCCTCCTGTGCCTCTTGAAGCCTTTAGAAATGTTTGAATTTCCTGTAATCTGGTCAGGAAAGAAGCCTAAATTGAGCAGAAGGGTTGTCTTGTTTGTGTCCATGCCAGAACCCGGTCCTCCTTTTTTAAGTGCACTGTGGCTAAATACTACAAACTGTGGAAATCAAAAGCATGTTGATTTGCTTCAGCAGCTGTTGGCATTGGAGGAACACCAACACGTGGGCCAAAGTTTTGCATTTGAATTTTCTTCTCGACTGTAGGTGTCTGGAAGGGAAACTTGAGTAATAGTGGGAGGGTTGAATGTGTTGGTTGTTCTCCAAAGTTTTGTTGTGAAGTTGGTGAGGGGCAGCAGGTGTGTGTGTCCATGCAGCAGATGGAGAGTGCAGTGAAATTAGTGGCTGCTGTGGCAGATTTGCCACCTTTAATGCAAGGGCATGATATCTGACTCCTTCCTGGAGTTGTGTAATGGCCAAATTGCATATGCATGTGTACACACATGCATACATGCATGTGTACAATGGCTTTTGGTCGATTTGATTTGATTCTTTGGTTTGTACCCAGGTTATGGTCTGGTCTGTGTTTTCCTGGACGCTCCAGGTGAATTTCCCAGAATGGAAATGTCTGCTTTCCTTTTTTTTGGAATTCATATTTAACCCTAAGGATCAATGCTGCGGATTTGTTGTTGTTGCTTAATCTCTCTCTCTCTCTCCTTTTTAGTGTTGGCCAGAAAGCATCAGGCAAATTTAAATTTCCATTTCTTGATTGGAAGGAAGGAGAGAAGGAGAAAGAGAGACGAAAGGGGACTTTTTATTATTTGGTTATATCTTATTTATGGATTTACTTTGGACACAGGGGAATACTGCTGAGCGAACTTCAAATATTACCTTATCTTACAAACCAGGCTTTTGATGTTGGCAAGATCAGAGGCTCCGTTTCAGAGCCATTGCCAAATGAAGATGGGAGTGAATGCATATGCGCATGAGTCTGATATTTCAAAAGAAGCAGTGAAACTACATTCAGGTTAGGTCAGGCACATCTAAGTCAAAAGGCTAAGATAATTGGCTCAGCTTAAATGTTAGCTGACTGGAAAGAAGACTTCAAAACCAGTGTTTCCCCAGAAACAGATTGGCTTAGCACCAGACTGGTTAGTTAAAATGTTTATAATTAAACTGTGCTACTCAGTGCCTAAAAAAGCCAGGCAGTTTTTCTTGCCCAGAGTTGGATTTAAAACACACACGCCAGGACATGTAGCAGTAGTATTGTACTGCTGAAAAAAAGAGGGGATTGCACTGAGATGAGCATCAGAAACTACCTTTAAATATGTTTAAATATATAGTTGTCTTTGTATGTATGATATTAAATTAAATTTATTAATTTTTTTAAACTACCTTTAAATATACTCCCCTACATAAAACCATAGTACTGTATTTTGGATTGTTTAGCTCTTATTTTTAAATGCTTCTAAGTATCTCATGCATATGTATTCTGTGTCCTTCCTAATAATTTTTAATTTATTTAACGTATTTTATACTACTTTTTGTTTCAAGCCCCCCCCCCCCAAACAGTTTACAGTATTCCAATGATAAAATCTAGGAGATACAATAAAATGAGTTGACAAAACAATAAAATCTGCAATAGGCTTATAGTGAACTTAAAACTACTAAAATGGCTACCATTGTAATAAGGTAATACATCTAATCTTTATCAGATTTGTATTCCTCCCCCCCCCCCCCCCAGGAAGTTCATCATGTCTATACTGGAGCCCAAAGATATAGTCTGGAAAGTAGTGTCTTGACCCATTGTGCTTCATGGCAAAGGAAGGCTTTTAGAACAGGTACTGCCCTCCCTAGGTTCAGCATTTCTCTGCTTCCTGTTCACGGTGCTTTACTTTTTCTGTTCTCCTTCCTCTTTCATTTACCTATTTAGATGAGGTCACTATTGTTCCATTTTTCATGTAAGAAACTGAGAAGTAGTGACTCAGTAGTGAGCCTACAAATCTGTGGCTTCAGGCTTGAGCCAAAAGCAAAAAGTCCAGAGCCAGTGTGGTGGTATGGTGGTTTGAAGATTGAACTATGATTCTGGAGACCAGGATTCAACTCCCCACTCAGCCATGGAGCAATGTGCTGTGCCAAAGGAGCGCCGAGAAGCCGCTGCTGTGGCTCTTTCTGGTCTCAACCAGTAGTTCTAACTAGTCCTGCTGCCTGGGATCATGCAAGTGGTGGGGAAAAGGCCCAAGACTCATTGAGGCAAACTACATGCTCTGGCCACTCATCTGCAGTCCTCCCCATGTGGTGCTCCTCACTTACCTCATCTCCTGCCACCATATTACTTTTCAAACAGAAAACTGTTCCGTTTTCTAAATTTGCCCCTCTTCATCCCCTCCCCCCTTATGTGGTACTTGAAAACAGAGCTAGATACCCTGTGGTCCTCCAGATGTTGTTGGCCTACAACTCCCATCATCTGTCACCACTGACCATGCGTGAGCTGGATGGAAGTTTGAGGTCTGCAGGTCTTCCACTTTTGTTTTACTCTGCAGGCCTCTTCTCATCTCTTTTTCTTTACTTTTCATTTCTTTTTTCTCTTTCATTTTTTTGGCCTCTGCAGCAAAGTGCTCCATAGGCACTGGCTCCATGTGAATTATTTAGAGCAAGGGTGATTCTTGATGGAGGTTTTACTGTATGTGGGCTCATCTGAACAGTGGGAAGGAAGTTGGTAAGACTGCCTCTCCCCCCTCTTTCAACATTGATAGATTTGCCACATTTTGACAGACCTGTGCTGCCCTCTCTCCCTGGATGCAGAAACACTTGTCAAGTCCAAAATCGCTGTGATGCTTTTCTGCCTTCAAAGCAGTGAGCTTTACATTTCCTCCCCCATGGAGACTTGGAATGGCATCCTAGCCTGTCTTACATTCATGATTGCCACTTCGCTTGTGGATCTATTGGAGCATTGTGTAATGGTCTGTTTCTTGTTTGTGTAGTGGCTTTATTGGCACCACCTAAAGATTAAAGTTGACAAATGCGAGAAGGCAAGAAAAACTTCTTTGGGTTGGAGGTGCAGCTGTCCTTTTTACTGTAGTATGCTGTATGTGTTGCTTTTATGGCAGGCTGGCTTATCTGGCCAAAGTATTGTGTTCCACAAGTAATTTTGTTGTGCTGCAAATCTTTCTAGTTTATTTGGTGATCAAACCTAGCACTGCAAGTCTAAACATTTCAGCTCAGAAGTAAGACCTACTGAGTTCAGAGTGACTTACTGTATTCCGAGGTTAGTATGTACAGGATTGCAGCCTTAAGCTTGCCTTCCTACATCTCTCCGTGGGAGTCTTTGAGTCTTAAGAATTGTTTCATTCTGTTCAGAAGAACTTCCCGGGGGCTGAAACAGAGCTGGAAATATCAGGAGGTACCTATCATCCCTATTTTTCCTCTGCCCCCTTCATTCTGAGGGAGTGGCAGGCACCCAATGGCCTTCCAGCTCCCATCATCCCTCACCATTGGTTCTTCTTTAAGCAAACCAGATCAAGGTTCAGCACAAGCAAAAAGGAGGACTATTGCAGAAAACTACCTATAGTACAAAATGGCTCCTGTGGAGATGAGCCATCCTTTGCAGGATCAGGCAAAAAGAATTCTTGGGGCACAAGACAGCCTACCATTAGGAAGGGATTCCCCACCACTCAACCAAAGGTGATGGTCAGTGTGAGCAAAACTCCTTGGCAGAATTCTCTCAAAAAGAATTGCGAGTGGTATTCTGCGCCATCCAATGTATTTTGTTTTGTCAGGTCTTTATCTTCTTAGGTAGCAGAACAAAGCCCAAATAGAAAGTTGTGTCTGTGTATTTTGTGTGTGTGACTTTCTTATAGTTAGGAACATTCTTTTGCAACATCAGAAAAGAAACAGAACATCTCCCAAGGCACAATTTCAGTGAAGTTGGACAGTGGGAAAACATTGGCAAGGCATGTCTTTTGTCTGAAATCCAGCTTACTCTAGAACTGCTCCACACCATATTTGAAAGTGGATACATGGGGTAACTTGCTACAGAGAGGGACAAAGTATGTAATACATATATGCTCTGACTTGAACAGGTATCATAAGCTGTGGTTTCTAATTTCCAGGAGGTGGAGCTATATTAATCTATTGCAGCAAAAATAGCAAAGAATCTTGGTGGCACCTTGAAAGCTAACAAGTTTTACTAGGAATAAGCTTTTGTGGACTGAAGTTCACTTGAATCTGTAAAAGTAGACTGTAGTCTATGAAAGATTATTCCTGATAAAACATGTTGGTCTTTATGATGTCACAAGATTCTTCATGGTTTCCTTACATGAGTACTCCTCAATTTCTGGACTGGCTTCAGTGCAGAAATCCTGGCTGGTATTAAGTCATCATTTTGCATTTATATCTTGACTTAATGTTGTTCAACCTTGATATAAGCCAGACTTTGATACTAGTTTGCTAACTGCCCTTAATATAGAGCTCATTGCATTGGACACAAAGTTCATAGCTTCAGATAAAGTTGAGTTTAATGCAAGCAGAATATATGCACTGAAAGCAGCAGACAAAGGTAGAGGAAGCGCATCTGAATACAGTTGTTATCAGCTCACAAACCACAGTTTAAAAAAGACTGCCAAGCCAGCTTATTAAATCATAGTTTGATGCTAATTTTATGCCATTTTTGTTTATCCCACTTTGCCATGATGCTTGAATTCATTCCTTATGTGTGGCTGCTATGCTATGGAGATGGAGACAAACCTATGTACCTGAAGGTGGGACACATGGTGGGGGAAATGGAGATCCTGGATACCTGTAAACATTTCAAAGTTCAGCATTAGTATTACCAAATTTAAAAGAATAAAAATTCTTAATAAAAACAAACGTAAATCCCATTGACTTCAGTGCTCCTCCTCTTCTTCAGTAGAGTGAATATTGAATTACCCAAAGCTGTGGTCAAGATCTTCAACTATGGTTAGCACAAAACATTTTTGACATTGTTTTTAGATGTAGTCATTACCTGTAACCTTGTTTTACATGTTTCTTGAGGTACGAAGATTTCCGATGATGTTAAAAGCACTGCACCAGTCACACACACAAATCTAATGCTTCAGAAAGATGTTTAGCTTTGACCCATAGCATACATCTCCTCTGGAAGAGTGTTCTGCCACTGGAACAGCTCACCCAGCAGCATGACAGTGTAGCTTTCTGACAATCATATACGATTGCAGTGGGACACTCTTAGGAGCAAAAGCAGTCTCTTTGGGGTTCTTAAGAGTTTTGGCTTCTCTAGATTAAATCTGACCTTTCTAAATTGCTTCCAGTGCAAATGTTGGGGGCGTGCTGGTTTTCCAACAGCCACCCACCCTGGAGCAGGAGTCAGGCAGCTGTGTTCCTTGTTAGCTGAAGATTCAAGAAGTAGCTACCCAGAACAACTTTAACTCTGGTATTAAAATACAGTACCTAAATTTGTTTGGGAGGCTGAAAGGACAGGGCATTCAGCTGAAAGACAAGAATCAGAAAGGGATGGTTTTCAGTAGATATGAACCCACAGGTATGGTTTTTGAGAGTTCAGAATGAAGTCTTACATTTTAAAAATGCTCCAAAGCTTTTTTGAATTGAGCTGTTGATCATATAGAAGTAGGTGCCCAAGTGATTATTGGTAGGAATCATGCAACCCTCCAGATGTTGATGTATTGTAGGTTCTTCATCATTGGCTTTGCTGGCTAGGGCTGACATAGAACTTGCAGCCCAACTATGTTGGGCAGGGGGGGGGGGGGAGGTCGCATGATTCCCACCCATGCCATTCACATTTGTAAGCTTAGTTTCGTAGATAGGTGGATAGGTGATCAAAGGATACGTGGCTGTGGCTTGCCTGAGGCCACCTAGCAAGTGCACTGCACAGTGGAGGTTAGAAACCAGGCCCTTCTAGTTCATAGCCCATCTTCTTTGGACATTTTGCTTGTTCTCAGCAATCACTCATCTCTTTGACTGTACTCAGAAAGTCTGTTCCAAGAGGTTGGCTCTCTTTTTTAAGTGAATATAAAATGTGCATACATTTTACAATAAGGGGCCATTGAGCCCAATTAACCCCTAGGCCTATATGAATTGGGCAGCTGTGCTGTGCAATCTTATTCATGTTTCTTTTAAGTAAGTACTACTCTATTTAATGGGACTTCCAAATAAGCGTGTTTAAAGATTGACATCTTAAAGGATACACCTATTCACCCCAGGAATGGTAATCACATGGCCCTTCAGATTTTGATACCCTGCAGCTCCTAGCATTACCCATGGGCTATGCTGGCAAGTGCTGCTGGGAGTTTCTATCCAATCTAGAGGGCAGCATGCTTCCCAGCTAATCTTCATCACACAGAGCCAAATTTTGCTTCAAATCTGCAGAAGGGTCCCCTCTACCCCCTGAAGAGCTTGGAGCCTAGAAGTGAAATAAAACCACATTTGGATAGCACACAGAAAAGGATATGACTGAATGACTCTCCCTACATGAGTTTTCACAAAGTTACAGGTTCATTGGTTGCTTCCATTTTTAGGAGAGTTTACACTAGACATCTGACACCCACCATGCTCTTCCCCCTCCCAACTGAAAGGACCCACAAGTCCTCTGAATTCCATATTATAGTATAAATGAGTCTGAAAGCTGCACAAGTCAGTATGTATTGCTCTTGCTGGTACTTTTAAATTACCACAGTGAACCAGTTCATTTGGTATGCAGAGGCAGACTAAGACAAGAGCTTCCATTCTGTCTCTTCTTCCTGGTTATCCCAACCTAAGTGTATAAAAAGTCATCAAAAGTTATCAAAGTTAAGGAAATAATAAAAGAGGGAGGGGGTGTGGAGCCATGACAACCAAGTGACAGGATCTAACAAATAGAGCATGTTCACATTTTGGCCTTCAGGGGTTTGCTTACAGAAATGTTTTTAGGTTAAGTGGAGTTTAAACATGGAAGGGAAGGGATCGTTTTGATGGGAAAGCATCTAAAGGCTTGAGTTTTGTTGCTTGCCTGGTTCCATCTTTTTGTGGGGCCAGATTGAAAACATGCTGGTTGATCTCATAGTCCCTCCTTACTTGATAACCAGCTATAACAGGGATGCGAATTGTCTGGCCTTACAAATGTTGCAAGGCCCAGCCTAGCATCATCATCAATAGGTAAGGATTGGAGGGCACAGAATGCCCACCCACTACAAGTACCTCCGAGTCCCAAGTTCTGATTTAGAACAAAGAAATCAAAACAAAACATATGGGGGCCTGGGAAGGAACCAACCAAATTTAAACCCTGTTTCCGGAAAAAAACTGTTCCAGTGTTCGTTTAACTGCAATCTGTTTGTCACTTGGCTGAAAAAAATGTTTTATGTTTGTTTTCATTTTTAGTGATGGGATTCCTCCTTATAGACTTGGGAGTAAGAAGCAACTGCAGAGGGAAATGCATCGTAGTGTCAAGGCCAATGGTCAAGTTTCTCTACCTCACTTTCCAGTAAGTACAAGAGATTACTGTGCTAATGAGGCATCTTAAAAGCATATGGCCTTGAAATTATGACCATCTGCTAAGAAAAAGAAGAGAAGTCCTGGGAATGATTGCGTGACAGGCAACTTTTGTATCTCATCTTGTCCTAAGAGGAGTGGTTAGATGTTGGGCATACCTGACACAGGTGGACATATTTCGTTGAAGGCAGTAGACTTAAAGTTTTAGACTTTTTCTAGTCATCAACTCAGATCAAAGGAAACATAAGTATCTGCCATATACAGTATGTGTTTGCCCATTTAGTCTGTCAGGGGTGTGGTGAGAGGAAGAAATTAGATTCTGTGACCTTTGGTGTAATGTCATGGGACCCTTATCTAGCTGTCTGTCAAGGCATGGTAGTTACTAGTAAAAATAATTAATTTTTTTAATTATTTCCTTTTCTCATAAAAAACCTACATTATATTGTGACAGTATGGCAATGGGGGGTACCTTGATTCTTCTTACAGTGAAACTGTAACTTTTACGTTACTTTGATGTTTATGGAGGAGTCACTTCACTTAATGGTGCAGGAGAAATACCATATGGTTCAGGTCCTGGTTCATGTTGTGTTGTGAAGACTGATGCAGTTATGAGATGGGTGGAAAGAAGGTATTCTGCATCACAGTTTCAGAGGCCTTTAGCACTGAACTGGGCTTAAAACTAACTTTAAGTTACTTTTGATAAATAGGATAATAGAGTTGCTTTGTAAAATCTGTACAACTACTGATGTTTGTGTATGGGGGGTGATGGAGGAAATATTGGGTCTGTAGAGGTGACTGATTACTTTTTAAAGAAACTTTCCAATGTCTTCTCCCTTGGACAACTTGTGGGCTCGCTCTTGCTCTCCAATCTGCTTCTTTAGAAGTCAGTTTTTCTATTTCATATGGGGAGTAGCAAATGGGAGAGACACAAAGATAGATAGTGCAGAGGACTGCAATGCTCAGTTGCAAACTCTTGCCCACCCTTGGTTCTGGCTCTACCCATAATCAGATCCGATCCCTGCTTAGATTTCTCCACAAATTAACAGACTTTCATACTATAAAAAGTGATTATCCACTCCTGACTGAGTCAAATATTGTTTATTCTGACTGGGAGCATCTCTACATTATCTCAGGTGAACAGTCTATTCTGTTGCCTCAGCCTTTTAACTGGAGATCCCAGAGAATGAACCTAGGACCTTCGGTTTGAAAAACCATCCACTTACCCTGAGTTATCTAGTATGTTCCTGAATACTCTTTCCATGAACATAGCTGTCTCACAGAGAGTCAGGACAGGTCAGGACATCCACTATTTTCGATATGTGTTTATGTACCTTCCAAACTCCCATCAGTTTATGGTGACCCAACAAGCTTCATAGGGTTTTCTTAGGCAAGGACTACCCAGAGCTGATTTGCCATTGCAATCCTCTGAAATACAGCCTACTTTACCTGGTATTCCTTGGTGGTCCCCCATCTGAGTACTGACCAGGCCTGGTAAAGATAATTTTTTCCCCCCTTTGACATGATTGTCAAGTCGTGTCTGACTGTAGGGGTGGTGCTCATCTCCACTACTAAGCCAAAGAGCCAGTGTTATCAAAAGCAACTCCATGATCATATGGCCAGCATGACTGCAAAGAACGCTGTTACCTTCCCACCAAAGTGGTACCTATTTATCTATTTGCAATTTTACATGCTTTCAGACTGCTAGGTTGGAGAATCTGGGACTAGTGACAGGAGCTCACTCCGTCATGCGACACTTGGGTCTTGAACTGCTGATCTGCCGACTTTGTGATCATCAGAGTCAGCATCTTAACCACTGAGCTACCACATCCACAGTGACCAGGCCTGGTGCTAGGGGTTAAATCCTGTCTTCTAATAGCTAGACTCTACTCCAGCCTCAAAACTTTCAGTGGGTGCCATGACCTGCAGGTCCATTACTGAGGGAGCCCTCCCACTTTGCTCCATTGTGGAGAAAGGCACAGATCAGTAGGTCACAGCAGGAAGAATATGTGTGTGGTAGCCACAGATACAAGTGCCATCTTCCTCCTCCACACCACTTGTTGATGTGACTAAACTAAGGTGCTAGTAGCAAGCAAAGGCATTTTCACAGCTGGTTAAATCCTTGATAGAAAATGGTGGGAGTTCTTAGTTTCTGAACTTGAAGCTATTACTTCTACCTCATCCCTTTCCCCACATACCCATTTTTTTTCATGGTTTCTGGAAAACTACCTCTTTGGTAGCTTGGACACATATTACACTATTTTCTATCTATTTGTAAACTGGACTTGGGAATTAATTCTTCTCCAACCAGCATGGCCAAACTGGCCTGACCAGTACCTCTGCTCTAATTACAATTTGCCAAGGACTGGCATGGATCCCATTCCTCATGAACTTTCAGAAGCTTCTGGCTACTTTCTCATAGAAAAAGACTGCTAGCCAGTTCTAGACTGATTCACCAGGAGTCCCTTTCATCCTTTCTTATCTCTGCCTTCCTCTGTGCCGGAGGAGGGCAGGCTGGTGCCCTTCAAGTGTTTTGTACAACATCTCCTATGAGACCTTACCATAGGCTATGCTGGTTAGAGTTGATGGGAGATGTATTCCAAAGTCTCTACAACTGTGTGTGTATAGGGAGGGGGTTGAATTGTTAGACCCTTTGTAAAAATCCTTTCTCTGTGTCTTGCTTGACCTGAATTCCGTGTTTCCTGTTACAAACCTTAAAAAGACGAGTTCCGGGTGGAAATCTCATTTTCCTCCCCCCACAAAACCTTTTGAAGGAGGGGAACTTAACTACAGGAAGTGTTTCTGTCATGTTGTCTCATGGAGGGTCACTGTAATATGCCTGCTTCCTGCCTATTTAAAGCCACATGAATGGAAAGCTGTGGACAGGAGATTCTTCAATTTCTTCCCTAGCATCCACTGCTTTTTAAAAAAATATTTATTTATTTAAGGATAATGCTTCACATTTTCTGCTCTGCTTCAGGAAGTGACAGAGAGAAACCCACCAGGAAAAATCCTGTGCTCATTTGAAGTCCCTGGGAGTTCTACTATTTATTTGAATGGAGCATAGATTTCTCCCACTGTCTTGGCAAGAAATACTTTTCCAAAAGAAAAGAGGATAGTTGTACCAAATAGGTACCATCCCTCAACCCTCTTTTTTTTTTAAATCAGTTTTTCATGCTTGTAATGCCAGGCAGTTAAATTCATCCTGCATCTAGGAAATTTAACTCGCCCTCTCATCTAAAGCACCATAGGTTTCAGGAAGGTGCTGCTGTAATTCTTCTAGTGAATAATTCTCTATGAAGCAGTTTACATAGGCAAATACAAACTTACTTTGTCTTGATTAGAGTTACCAAATTCCTCTTCCTGCTGTCTTCTTAAGAAGCAAGAAATATTATCTTACACACACACACACACACACACACACACAGAGAGAGAGAGAGAGAGAGAGAGGGAGAGAGAGAGAGAGGATCTATGGAATCACTTTGTGCCTGTGTGCTCCTTTTATTTATTTATTATATTTTTGCTCTTCTTCCATAAAGAAAGTTCTATAGCCTATGCTTGTAAATTAGATTATTTTGTCCTGGGGCGTGCAAATCGACTTTCTCTGTAAGGCAGTGCTTTGATCAGGGAACTGAATAGAGCCAGCTTGTGTAAGAGTGACAATTTCCAGCAGAGTGGCCTTTTTCTACCCTCACATCATTTCTGAAGCTAAGTGGTTGCTGGAGAGAGAGAGAGAGAGAGAGAGAGAGGCCCCACCTCATCTCATGGGTAGTATGTGAAAGAGTTGGCAGTTCAGCTTTTGGCTGTTAAAAAAAAGTGTTGTGTGTGTGTGTGTTTATGCAGAATTTAAGGGTAAAGGAAATAAATAGGGGTGCTTGTGGGGATACGAGGGGGGGAAAGTGATCGGAAACAGCATTCCCTCATTACTTGCTTCTTTTTGGCTGAAATTCTCATTTGCCTTTTTATATTCTACACTTGATTTGGAGATGTTCCCTTTTCCCTTGATAGATCTGCTTGCGGCAGCCACGCTCAGCAGTGTATCACTGCTTGCCTGCAGCAGCTTCCTTCATTTTCTGTACAAAGAGATGGAGGGCGAGGGGGGGTGAAAGAGAGCGGGGGGGGGGGGAGAGATCTAGGACACTGTTGAGACAACACTACCTCAAAGGTGCCCAGTGTGTAGCCAGGAAATAAATTACCAGCACTTCTCTGATCTGCAACCGTTTGACTTCTTTTTCTCCCCCCCTTCGGTTCCCTTCCCTTTTTCTCCCCCATCTTATTTTTTTTTAATTTCCAACTCCTTTCTGTTTATACTCCACTTTTATTCCTTGAGTTAAAGTCCTCTCCCTCCCACCTCAGAGTTTTTTATTTGATGTTTGACAACAGTCTTTGAAGATTTTCTACTTCAGAGTAGCTACTGATGGGCTGGTTGTACTACAGAGAGAACAAGCAGGGTTCCTCGGAGTGCGACCAACTGCTCCTGCCGAAGGCAAACGCTATTGGGGAGGATGTCACTCCATGAGGCCACAGAACTAGCTCATAAAAATCCAGAGCAGACCATGCCTAGTTGCGGTTGTCTTTTCATCCAAACATGGAGACACAACAAGCTGAACGGATCCAGAAATGCCGCTCGAGCTAAACCGCCTTGGCTTCTTCCGTCTGCTAAACATGGCTCGTTGTTTTTGTCCCCACTCTGTATAGAGAACTCACCGCCTTCCTAGGGAAATGACCCCTGTGGAACCAGCTGCTTTTGCCGCTGAACTCATCTCTCGATTAGAAAAGCTCAAGCGAGATCAAGAGACCATGGACTCTCTGGAGGAGAGGCTGCAGCAAATCACAGAGGTAGGTGGATTAACCAGTTCAGCTTGGGTGCCTCCTGTGAAGTCCCCCTCTCTTACCCACCCACCCACCAATGGTTGCTGAAGAAGTTGCATGAGGGCACAAGGAGGGCAGGTAGAAGAATGTAGGGGTGGTAAGAAAACTGAGTGTGCAGTTCATCTTATCTTAAAGAATGTACCGCAAGCATTGGTTCTTGCTGCCCTGCATTTAAACACCCTTGGATCAAGAAGCTTCAAGGAATTGTTTTCTTTGCATCTTCTTGGTTTGGTCTCAGCTGAAGTCTCTTATCAAACAAACCCACCTGAATCTGTAGGTTTGTTCTTTACCTCTTCAGGATGTTAAACAGAAGTGTGCATTTACTACAGATATACGGACTACTCTTAACATGATCTATGCGGGGCTGCCTTTGAAAGGCATCCAGAAATTTCAGCTGGGTCCAGAACACCACAGCCAAAATGTTGAATGGGAATGTTGGGCTCTCTTGTTACTGGTCACCAGTAGGTTTTGCATGTAATTAAAAATGCTAGTTATGATCTATAAAGTTCTGTGTGACTAAGGGCCAGCCTACTTGAAAGACTGTGTTCTTCCATATGAGCTTGCCTAGATCCTAAGCTCTCCTGGGGGAAGGTCTTTTTCTCATTCTTGCCATCTTTAGAAGTCTGTGGTTCATGGGGTGCAGGAGAGGGCTTTTTTACTGACTACACCCAGGCTCTGGGAACCCCTGTAGAGGGAGGCAAGGCTGTCCTTCTGCCAGCAGGCATTTCCCATTCAATTTAGATAGGCCTTTTGCATCAGAGGTGGGTTGTGGCTAAGGGAGGAAGGCTTTGATATTTTGGATGTTCTTTTTTTGTTTGTGCACTTTTCTTCTGTTTTTTTACATTTTATTTGTACCTGTTTTCATCTGATTTTAGCTCCATTAATTATTTTGAGTGTCATGGGGCAAGGGGAGCAGCTTGGTTGAAGGAATAAGTACATAACAGAAATTCCTGAGGCAATTACTAGCTCTCTGATATTCATCATTATTGTTTAATTGGCTATTTGTTATTCATATTTTTGCCCCTGTAGGATGAAGAGAAGGAGGGATCTGAAATACCTGTCAGCTCACAGACCACCCGAGAAGTCACACCTGTCCAGCATCAACAACACCCCTTGACTCTCCTACCCTCTGGCAGCTATGAGGATGATCCTCAGGCCATCCTGGATGACCATCTTTCACGGGTGCTGAAAACCCCAGGGTGCCAGTCTCCTGGTATGGGGCGACATAGTCCTCGTGCACGGTCTCCAGACCGCCTCCCAGGTGGCAAGTTGCTGCTGGCACCTGGCACAGCCTCTATCCCCACCGCCTGTGCCCTGGTCAGCAAAGGATTTGTCACCAAGCAGACCACCAAGCATGTTCACCATCACTACATCCACCATCACACCATTCCCAAAACGAAGGAGCAGATAGAAGCAGAGGCGGCCCAACGAGCCCAATGCATGGGCCCTGGGGGGAGCGACTATTATTGTTACTCCAAGTGCAAGGGTCACACAAAGGGGGCAGAACTTCCTGTGGCACAGCTGGAGCCATTTGGGTAAGTTTCCTCCTGGGCAAGCTCTGAAATCAAGTGATGAGTAGTGTGTATATGTGTGTGTTTATGTGTGTGAGAGAGACAATGTGACTACAGTGTTGTGAGTCATGCCAGCTTTCCTAAACATGAGGATTTCTTGGCAGTATCTGAGAAATCTCAAAGAGTTGAAGACAATAGCCAGGGGAAGGAGGTTAGCTGGAGGTGTGTGTGTGTGTTTCTGGCTTAAAGTACTGTGGTGACCAGCAAAAAGCAAGCTAAAGTGCTGTTCTCCCTTCTCTTGCGGCAGCCTCAGCAGAACTGGGACGCTTCCGAAAAGAAACTGTAAGCTACCAGATGGCATTCTCCTGCCAGGTGGAGAAGGAGGAGGGCTCTCCATCCCGCCAGGGGTCCAGCTACCTGGAGGGGAGGCAGACCGATCACAGAATGTCTGGCAGTGGATGCTGGAGAGTGAAAGACAATCTAAGCACAAGCCCCATAGGTAAATATAAGCTGTCTGCAACACTGTTGCTCTTGGTAAATATTTATCTATTACATAGCTGTCTATTTTTACAATCACTAAAAACAAATGAAGCTCTTTTGCTGCTCTGGTTTAATATGAAAGCTGTTCCGCGGAACCAGAAAAACCACAAAAATGTCATGTTTTGGCAAGAGCCCCTTTTCATGTTATGACAGACTTTTTTCTTTTCTCCCCCCCCTTTTTTTTTTGAGAGAGAGTGAATGTGCACAGAACAGAAGCTGCTATTAAAGTCATATTTTCCAGCTTTTATAACCTTGTACCTTCCCTTCCCTGTCTTTCTCTCCATAGCACACAAAGCACAAAGAAAGCCTACAATTCAGAATCCACCAGAGGTGTGCCTGGGGAGCGCCCAGCCCGTCACCACCTATGGGGGAGCAGCAGCCACCCACGCAGCATTCAGCCTGCCCACCCTTTTGTCCAGGATCCTGCCATGCCCCCACTGACACCTCCCAATACCCTGGCTCAGCTGGAGGAAGCTTGCCGTAGGCTAGCAGAAGTATCCAAGCCACAGAAACAACGGTAACGTCCCACTGGAAGCCTAAAATAACTGGAAATGGGAATTGGAAGTCACTTTCATTTTCTGTCTCTTTGAGTCCATCCCCCCCCCCCCTCATTTAGAGAGGGGATGCAAGATTTGTTTTTGCTATCTGCCACTTCTAGAGGCCTCAAGGAGTGGAAATTTAACAATTTGCTGTAATATTGGGGATGGAGAGATTGGAGGGACCTGGGGGTGCAAAAATGCCATGAGGGGCTGCGTGTTACAGTAGGTTACAGTATATGATGATGAGACTCCTGAATGGAGTTGTCCTGAGAAGCCAAGCATGCTCACTCCTGCTATTCATTTAGTCCCTCTAGAGATACAAACTGGGTTTAAAGCCTAGTAGTCAGGGGTTAACCTCACCAACCTCATGACTTTTTAGCTAGGAAGATTTTAACCTTCACCAAAATCCTTTGAGATGGAGAAGAAAGCCTACTTTAAAACATAGCTCCATTTGCAAATCAGCTTCTGAGCTAATTTCACTTTACTTGGGTCCTGTTAACCATATGGCATTACACCTTTATCACATGACACATTGTGTGCATGCCTTTGTGTTGTGGAATTACCAGGTTCCTGGATTTATAAACAAGGCTGTGGCTAAACTGAAGTGTACCAAAGAAATTATAATGTTTCTCTTTCTCTCTCCTTCTCTCTCCTTCTCTTTCTCTCTTGTCATGAACAATTAGAATCCCACACTCTACCCTTATTTGTTTGCTTCCTTAATGACCATGTATGCATTTCTGGAACTGAACCCAGTGAATTGGCCAAATGATGCCTTTGCTGTTTTTCATTAGAAGATACGGGGATACTTTTGCCCTCAGCATCCTCAGTTCTCCCCTTGATTGTTTCAGCACAACGATCTTAGATGTACAGGTAGGATTTTTAAAAGTTTGATCATTCTTTTCTTTATCTCCCCCCTCCCTCTCCCAAACTTTTAGATGTTCAGCTTCAAATCAGCCGAGGGATCGCAACCACTTGACTTCCGTACCAGGAGGAAATGGTCCTTTTTGCAATGCAAGTGTAGCAACAGAAGAGTGAGTGTTGCCATATGGAACATGTACAGCTTAGATATTATTCACTGTCATTTTTTACAAAATGTATATTTTATCAGTGGAGTAGTGCTTTGAAACTGTAGTCCTTTCTTGGTAGTCTGCTATTTCCTTTGCCTTTTGACGGGGTGAAACAAGAACAAAACGTTTGCAAGTCTTGCCTTCTCGTTCTTTTTTTAGCTTGCATTCCTGTAAAGTAGACAAAGATTGGATTAATCTAATTACAGGATAGTTCTTTTTAACAAGAAATCTGCTTCGGTCTAAATAATTAAAGTTTTCTTTCTTACACTCTTCATCTTAAGCAATGAGTAATGTTTGAAGTTGAAGCTAAGCCACCTGACTACAGCCTTTCATTTTTAATTGGTTGACCTTAAGTCCACCAGCTGTCTTTGCTAGTAGCTTTTTTTCTCTTCCTGAAGCCACTCTACAAAGACTTGGAACAAATTAGGAAGAGTAAATTACTGTGGAGTAACACTTTGTGACCTTTTGACATGCCAAGCCAATGGTGCCTCAGAAGTTGCCTTCTTGGCATCCAAGGCACTGTTGCTATTCTCCTGGGTAGCAGAGCTGTTTCTTATTCTGTAGGAGTATCTCACTTTCTCAAGAGTCCAGTATGACAAAGTTTTGGCTACCCGCTGCCCTTGCCCTTTCTACCAAAAGTATCAGGGCTTCAAAAAATCTTCCTACCTTGTACAGTAACTGTATACCAGAATCTGATGCAACAAGACAGATCTCTAATCTCAGTCCAGCAGCATTTCATGGATCCTTAGCATTCCACATAAGCAGAAGCTTTTCCCATTCACATCAGTACAGAGGGATGTATACAATATTCTTTGATATTTAAGTGAACATAAAAGCTCCTGCTCATGTAAAGCTCCATGTGGAAATTACAACCCCTCAAAGCTTTCAGTGATGGAGCTTGAAGTGAAAGAGCCCATAAAATAGGCAAGTTACTATAGTTATTGTAGATATTCAGTGTACCTTGGAAACAGGGTGTGTAAGAAATGGGGAAGTGCCTGTGCTGCCCATCTACCAATCAAGAGGAGATCTATATTTCTGTCTATTTTCCACTCTTAAGCAAATATTGGCTCCATTTCTTCCCCTCTTTCTGCTTTTAATGTCTGTGCATATATAGACAACAGAAAAAGAAGTGAATCAGTGGTTCTAAGGCAATGGTGGGTCACCTGTGGGCAACTACCAGTTCAGGCTGCATGGCAGAAGATCAGGAATAGTGGTAGATCCAAAACATTTGAAGGCCATTTTTTCTGCACCCCAGCAAGAGGGATATCTATTAAAAATATATGCACATGCAAATAATGTGAGAGCCAGCATGGTATAGTGGTTTGAGTGTTGGACTGTGGCTCTGGAAACTAGGGTTCAAATCCCAGCTTGGCCATGTAAACTCAGTGGGTGACTTTGGGAAGTCATACTCTCTCAGCCTCAGAGGATGGCAATGGCAAAGAAACTTGCCAAGAAAACTTCATTATAGGTTCGCCTTAGAGTTGCCATAAGTCAGAAACAACTTGAAGACACACAACAACAACAACAGTATTCTAATAAGATATATGCTGTGTAAATGTTTGAGCTCGTATGATGAAGCAATTTGAGCATTGGACTAGCATTCCAGGAGACCAGGGATCAAATTCCCACTCAGCTGTCAAAACCCACTGAGTGACCACAGTATCTCTCAGCTTAGGAAGGTGATAGCAAACTTTCCTTGAATAGATCTAGCCAGGAAAACCATACAATAGGGTCACCATAAGCTGGAGTCAACTTGAAGGCATATAATAACAATGGGAATTGTTTGAAATAATTAGGAAAGAGTTGGTGAAATGGAATTTAATTTATACACAGAAGCTTAGAAACAGAAGCCTGCTGAACTCTTTATGGAAAATTATAGAGGATTTATGAATAATAGGTTGCTTGTCCAGCTTCAGAAGTTCTTCTTTGATTTATATTAATCAGATCACCACTCTCTCAAGGAACATTCGTTCTCATAATTTGCTCACACAGGTGTTATTGACTAAGAAGTTTTATACAGTCGGCCCTTCTTATACACGGATTTTTTATACACGGATTTAAGCATACACGGTTTGAAAATATTCTGAAAAAGTATAAATTTACCTTGATGTTCCATTTTTTATTAGGGACACCATTTTGCTATGCCATTATACTTAATGGGACTTGAGCATACACGGATTTTGTTATACATGGGGGATCTTGGAACCAAACGCCTGCTTATAACAAGGATCCACTGTACCATGCTCTGTCTCCAGAAAGCAGCTCCCGTAAAGAACCAACACTCAACTGTAGGAAAGTGACCTTGGAGGTCACATGGAAGAGAAATTACTACAGAACATCTCAACTGGTTCCCATCTGTTGTAGCCAAGCATGGCATCACAAAATGTGGGCAGGGATAAAGTTTGGCTGATATCATATAGCATTGACGGATTGACTCCAATGTTCAATACCTCTATATGGCCTATCCATTTCTAGTCCTTAGTAGAGATAACAGTTGCCTAAATTCGCTAAAAGAATAAATTCATTAATTCATTCAATAGACTGGGTGATAGAATGAAGCTGAGACTGCAATCCTGAACCCATGCACTTGAGAGTTAAGCCCTGTTGAACCCAAGAGGCTAGCATTCAACATCATGGATAGAAGCCACTCTGTCACTGCGACCAGGAGGGACCAATTTTCCCTCCTCTTGCATGTAGGAAGCCCATGCAAAACCTCCATAACTGTTTCATAGCACTGGGAAACCATCCAGAGTGGTGTTTTGGTTTTGTGGAAATCTGGAAGGGAAGAGAAGGGGCAAGCCCTGTTGAGGGTAGAGAGCAGGAATTGCACCTTCCCAGTTTCCTTGATGGAGCTGCTTCCATCTGTTGATGGACACTGTTGGATCCTAGCCACTGTAACTTAAGTCTGAGCAGGCACATGTAGGTGGATCATACTCTTTCTTTTCAGTGGTTTCAAAAAGAAATTGCCCTGTAGTGATGTTCAGTCTTTAGACCAGCAATGGGCAACTGCTCGGGGGCAGGAGTGGGGGACCATGGTAGACTGTGAAGAGCTGCACCCTGTATCATGCCCCCCCCTTGAAATCTCAAAAACATTTTGGGGAGTTTGATGGGGAAACACTTCATCATACCTGCCATCTGGTTTACTTCCTGCCTGAAAAAAACCTCACCTAGGTCTGAAATGGCCCAAAGGAGTCAATGAACATGATGGACTTACTTTCTCTGTCACTTAAAGGGCTGTGTATGTATTTTTATTAGGGGTGTGTGTGTGTGTGTGTGTGTGTGTGTGTGTGTGTGTATTGAGGAGGGACATGTCAGGGCTTTGAGGGGCTTAAAATTACACCCAGAGTGTGTGCTATATGCAACTCACACTGTACCTACCTTTGCTTTAGACCCCCATTGGGTACAAAAGTAGACATTCTCACATTGTTTTTAGGCTGGTAGTTATTGCTGGGGCTTTAAAAACCTGAGTGATATTTGTCTTGCCCTTCACTTTCAGTGCTGTGCATGCAAAATAATCTTCCTCTTTCTATCCATCAACTACCAATGTTTATCTGGCACAGAGCCCCTCGACTTTTAATATATTAAAAGATGTCAGTGTTTGCTTTTAATTTTCAACTGCTGTATGTTGTTATCTGACTCTGTGTCACATAATTGCATTCTTTCACTGTCATATATATTCTACATTTTGTAGAGCCTTAACTTGTTTCTGTCCCTCTTTCTTCCTGTTTCAGTCACAAAGAACCAAAGAAGCTCCCTGTTACTCACTCCTCCCAGCCTAGTGAGTTGATTATCACTTATTTTTTCTGTGGAGAAGAAATTCCATATAGGAGGATGTTAAAGGCCCAGAGCCTGACACTTGGGCACTTTAAAGAGCAGCTGAGCAAAAAGGGAAATTATAGGTAAGCATCTTTGTGGTTTCTTTCTTCTTTTCCTTGTGTTTGCACAGCCTGCATGCCAAAATAACCAAGGAGTGTTTGTAAGCGTCTTCCCACAGTAAGGAAGGGCTTACTACACTCTTTGAAGGTTTTCTGCAGCTAGGTCACCAGTCTCTCCAAATTCTTCTGTCCTCTTTGTGTTTACCCACTAAAACCAACACTAGTTAAGAGGTGGGTTGGTTATTCTGGCAACTGAACAAGGTTTCACCTGGTGAGTGGACTGTACAGCTTTGTTGCCAAGACAGTCACCTTTTACAAGTGGATGCACCCAGGCTCTTACATATAAGCTGTTCTTTCAAAGTTCTGAGCTCATTTTCTGGCTGTGTTGAATTATAAAAAATGTGGGTTTTCCCCACTTGAAGAACCAATCTAATATATCTGTAGTTGATTATTCAGTATTAACATATGCAGCTCTGGCCCTCTGGCTGTTTTTGAACTATACTCCTAGAATCCTTCGCCAGTTGGTTAGGGCAGAGGGGAGTTGTATTGCATATTTAAAAAAAACAAACCTCCTGCTTAGGGACATCATTAGGGATGTGCAAGCTACACCAGGTGACATCTTAAGAGGGGTATGACCTTCTCATGTGTCCCTCTAAAATGCTGAAGAGATGGTGTGAATGGGGCAAGACTCAATGGGAGGAGAAGGGAGAGATCCCAGGTTTTTTTTAAAAAAATAAACTTATAAAATTTGAAATTTAAACAATGTAAAATATTTTTTATTTTTTAAAATATATGAATTTAATTTTTTTAGTTCTTCTATAATTTTCTTTAAAATCATCACACCTTAGCAAATTTGCATTTTAAATACATGAAACTATGTAACTGCATTTAGACTGTGCTTATGAAACTGTAATTTAAAAGTGTAATTTTAATTTTGCTAGTTGTTTATGTCACAGCTATTGATATTAGATTCCGCGATATATGGGAAATGCAATTTATGAGTAATATTAATACAAAAACGTTACTAAGGATTCTGTATGGGAGGAGGTAAATAAGGCAGCTACAGCATGAGTTAGCACATGGGGTGATACCAACCCTAGTGATGCCACTGCTCCTGGTCTGTACTTTTATTACTTTCATTTCACAGATGGGAAGCTTTTGAATGGGAGTGATTACTCTAATCCGCTGCAAGGGGAACAATTGTTTATTTGACTAATCAAAAGTGATTTTTACAATATCCCAATTCAGTATAGCTCAAGCATCTTTTACTTAGAAATCCAAAATCTGAAATGCTCCAAAGTCCAAACTTGTCCACATGGATGACTAAGATATTGATATGTTTGCTTTCTGATTGTTCAATGTACACACACTTTCTTTCACGTGGAAAACTATTAAAAATATTGTTTGTAAAATTATCATCAGGCTATGTGTATAAGGTATATATAGAACATAAATGAATTTAGTATTTAGTTTCTTGGGTCCCATCTTCAAGATATCTTATTATGTATATGTGTAATGAGGGGATACTCAACCTGAATCTTGTTTGGAAGAGAGGTGTTCCTCTTTGAATGTGTCCTTCCCTCTGTTGGCTTTTTACACAAGGCTTAAGTAAACAGCCAGGTATTAAGATGAAGTCTGCTTGTCAATGGAGGACAACTAAAGAGTTGTAATCTAATTCAGGAAAGGAAATGGCCAATTCTGAATATTGTTATATGTAGGGTGGTACTTATTCAAAGTACTGTGAGCAAACAGTTTGGAGAAAGGTGCAGTTTCACCAAGAGTGTTGTGAACTGGATAGAGCAGTGAGTTCTATAAAGTTAAATGTATTCTGTATGTTAGTATTAGGAAGACAGTTTTGGATGGTGAATAGAATCAGTAGGGCATGATTATAGTACAGATTTGGGCCAGCTTTTAGGATTATCCCTCTCATAAAGCTGGCACTTCATTTCTTTAGTCAAAGTGTGAACCTCTCCAGTTTCCTCTTAGTGAGCTTTGTGTATTTGGAAAATTTGCCTCTTGCAATCAAATGCCCAAGTATTAATTTTCAATTTAAGCCAGGTGTAAATGTCTCTGGCCCTCATGACAGATGAGAGTAGCTTGAGAAAATGAATGAGCAGCAACGAGTGCTCTAAAGGCAGATAGGAATGGGCAAAGCTTCATTTCACAGCACAACCACTGTATTAGTTGCATAGCTGCTGTTTCCTGTCTCTTCTCATTGCCTTTTGCTAGCCTTTCAAACTTCCAAGTTCTCTATATTTTCCAGCCTGCATTGCTCCTGTGCAACTGAATTTTTGCCAGAGCTTCTAAGCTGTATGGGAAAAAATTGTGGAAGTTGAACCAATTACACAAACGTTAATTTGCATGGTTTACTGTAAGAACTGATTATGATGTCACTTAGCTTGGATTTTGGGAATTGTTTGGTATGGTTTGTGCTCACACTGCCCCAAGCTTTGCCACTGGAGGTCACATTGGCTTTACAATGGAAATTGAACTCTAAAGGCTTGCAGTTTTGCTCTGGAAAATCTACCCCTGAAAAGTGTTTTCCTGTTTTATAAAGGGAGGGCCTGCCTCAGAGCTATAAAGTTCCTCGCTTCTTTTTGCAGATCCTTTTTGTCATCTGATTTGAGGCAAGCAGGGAATCTAGGATTGGGCCTTCTCTCTTCCTTGGCTCCCTGCCTTTGGAACGTGCTCTCCAGGAAAGCTTGCCTGGGGCTGGCTCTTATCATTTTGGCACCAGGCAAAAGATCTTTTTTATTTGCTCAGCTTTTCAGTGTGTCTTAGCATTGCTCGCAAAGTTTCATTTCGTTTTTATGGAACTTTTCACTGTTGTTGGCTTTCAGTCTGTGAATATTTCTTTTTATTGATGTTGTGTTTTTAATATGGCTGTGAACTGCTTTGGAGGGGTTGCTTGTACCTGATGAGAAGCATGTGATAAATGTACATACATGAAGGCCTATCCCTAGATATCAATAGATGCATTCATAGGTTATCTCAATGAGCAGGTGTCTGTGCACCATTTTGGTTTCTGGTGGCAACTGCTATATAAGGATTGTATAAACCAATACATAGATTGAAATTTTTCTCTGGTAGAGGTTGGGTGCCCTGTTGCTTACCCTGGAGCCTTAACTGTTAGTCTTTCTGGAACTAAGAATATTCTCATGTGGAAAGTAAGGTATTGATATATGACACATGTATTTCTGAGTCTAACATTTAGAAATGACAGCTCTGTGGCCCAATCTGTGATCTGTCTATGGTGGTGATGTGATGTGTGTGCATTCTATCGATAAAGAATCCTCTTTCCTGGTGGCAGACTGGAGATCTCTGAACCACTCTGAACAGCGGTTCCCAAACTTCAGTCCTCCAGGGGTTTTGGACTTCAGCTCTCAGCATTCCTGACCATTGGCCAGATTGGCTAGGGCTTCTGGGAGTCAAGATCGCAAACACCCAGAGGACCAAAGTTTGGGAGCGACTGATCTAGAAAAGTCTTAGGATGCCACAAAGTATGCTTAGCTTTGGTCTTATACTTTCTGGGTTCTTAAAGGACTCCACAGGTATTTCTGTTTGTTCCATGACATTCTGTAATTATTAGACTATTTTAAAGTGACTCATAATGAGGTACACTTTTTGAGTGCATGGTTTTCTTTTCTTCATCTTTTTTTGGACCCATGTGTACAAAAGAAGCTCAGACCCATCACCGTTTTTTAAAAATCTTGAACAGACACAAGGTGAAAGTAATTATCTAGTGTTTCTCCCCCAGGGAATCATTTTGATCTAAGCTTTGATTTTTTAAAAAAAAAATTGGCTGGACTTCGAATGAAACTGCAGGTGACCTTCAGGGAAGAGGGCCATACTGCCCCCGAGTAGCAGGATTGCTTAGGGAAGGACGAACTGGTCTCTCTGGTCACATCTGGCATTGATTTTGTTCTAAGGCACACTTAATAAGCATGGCTTTGAAGCCTTTGCCTTTCATTTTAACACACAAAGACATGCATAAATGCTTGACACTCAAAATCCTTTATTGAATGAGTCAGTTTGCAACACAGGTACCTCGGGTTTCTCTTGGGTACACTCAGTGAGAGAGAATCCAGCATGCATTTGAGGTTTAGGTATGCATCTTTCTTTCTTTTGGGGAAAAAAGGGCTTAAGAGTGTATGCTTGCTCACCCTCCCCTCCGTACACACATAGTGAGTAGTGTTGGGTAACACTGCAGTAGTAAAAAAAGAAAAGAAAAAGGTATGTGTGTGTATATGTTTTTTTGGGGGGGGAGGGATAGTTAATGCCAAGCCTTGTAGACTGTATGGGTGCCAGATGTAGAAGAGGGGGGGAGCAGGCCAAGGGCGAGGTAGTGGGAAACAAAGCCAAAATTGCCACATTTAAATAGATGTGTTTCAGGGGAGAATTCATGTCTATGAGCAAATAAGGACCTCCTGATGTGTTTTTAAGAGGTTGGGGGGGGGGGAAGATATTAGTTTGCATTCTCTCTCTCTCTCTCTCTCTCTCTCTCACACACACACACACACACACACACACACGCCCACACACCCTCTTCCCCTCCCCATTTTCTCCTTTCCCCCCTCCTTTGGAGAAATAAGGTTGCAGTTATGGAAAAGGTCACAGCGTGTGGAGCTCTCCTCCTTCCCTTCGCCCTTCCTCCCTCAAGAAAATAAAATGTGGCGTTCAAACAAAGAATTTTGTCAGTGCTGCCAGAGTTGAAGATCAAGGGGGAAGTTATTGCTACAGCTGTTTATCCTCTTGGAAAAGAGCAGATAAAACCCAGCGAAAGTCCTTTTGTGCCTTTTGTGCCTCGTTCAACGTTTTTTCCTCCTTTTTTCCTCCTTTCTCTCCAAAGGCCCCCTCCATTGGCCTGCTAACTGGAGGGATTGGAGAAGGAAGTTTCATTGTGCTTTGGTTGTGGGTCTGCAAAGTGGGCCTGGGCCGCAGTAGACAAACCTTGGCCTGAAATGGATTTTGTTAACGTTCACAACTTCATCTGAAAGTGGTGGGGAAAAATGGGAGGGAGGAAGATGTATCACAAAACTTTCCTCCCTATCTAACTTGACTAATAAGAGTTGTGTTGTTGTCTCCCTAATCAAAGCTGGAGGATTTTTTTTCTTAATAAAACCCTTTTCTTGGCATGTTCTGAGGTTTTAAATACCAAAGCAAAGCTGGTACAGTTAGCCCTCTGTATCCACGGATTCTTTATCTACAGATTCAACCATCCAGGGCTTGAAAATATTTTTAAAAAATATATAAATTCCAAAAAGCAAACCTTGCTTTTGCCATTTTACATAAGGGACACCATGTTACTAAGCCTTTGTATTCATAGGACTTGAACATCCATGGATTTTGGTATCCATGGGGGTTCTGGAACCAAACCCCAGTGGATACTAAGGGCCCACTGTACTCGACTACCAGCAAGCAAGCATCTTTAGAAAGAGAGAATGCTAAGTTTGGGGAGAGGTGGAATTCCCTTTTTTAGCTCATATGGATAAAAATGGTAACTTTTTAGCCTGTGGCAAGCTGCCTCCTTATAAAAGTAAGTGTGTGTGTGTGTGTGTGTGTGTGTGTGTGTGTGTGTGTAAAACCAAGGGATGTTTCGTTAGATTCCCCCCCCCCCTTTTTTTTTCCTGGTGATTGGGTGGCAGAGCATCTTGGGGGGGGAAAGAGAGATTAGCTTGGTGTGTGTGTGTGTGTGTGTGAGAGAGAGAGAGTGAGTGAGAGTGTGTGGTAGTAGACAAGCAGGCTCCCTAAATGCTAACCCTCTGAATGGAAGGCCTTCATTTTATGCATATGCAATTAAGCAGCCTGAGAAGGAAGAATGCTGGAAGGGGCATAAAAGGAACCTTTAATCAAAAGCTGAACGGTCTAATTCAGGATAATAGAGGGGTCCTTACTGTTTGACACAAGAGGGGAAGGGGCACTTTTTTGTCTGCATGAGCATCGGCTTCGTGATCTAACAATCCCAAACCAAAGAAAGGGAAAGCAAGACACTGCTGCCTGACCTTTCTGTGTCAAATATTGCACTTTAAGCCAAGATTGCTCATTACGTAAGGGGCCACTAGGAAACAGATGAGAATGGACACAGCTTTTCTTTCCTTTCTTTTTTTTTTAAAAGTGTATGGTCTCTTCTGATGTTCTGTTCTGTAAAGTGTCTGCAGTTAAGAGATTTTTCACCCGCAGCCACATAAAAATTAAAATGAAATGTTCCCAATTTTACACCATGCAACTTTCTCCGACTCCCCTTTTAATAGAAATTCCTAAATGGTAAATGGTTTAGCCATGAGCCTAAGTCAGAAACAATGAGGGTTGTTTTGAATTTTTATTTTCTTGATGCGTTGGCCGGGGAGAACTCAATACTCCCATTGCCAGAATCTATAAATGGTTTAAATTTTAAACTTTAAAGACATGTCCTGAAGATGCCTTTATGGATGTGTACAATGAAATTACTTGTGCTCTTCATTTTCCTAAACTTTTCTCCTTAGTTGTTCAGCTGCTTTAACTGGTATTTTGTATATTTTAGGATACTGGCAATTGAACCATTTCTGTGGGCCCTGGAGGCAATTCAGGGTCAGTCCTCATAGGGAAAATGAGTCTGTTAAGTATATGTAGTTGAATGAAATCAGTGGTGCCGGTCCCACAAATGATATAAGGGAAGATTGTAAGCATTATTAGAAATTGAAGGAAGAGTCAAAAGTTTCCTGGTCATCATGATTATTTTTGAGTCATATGTCTGCTATAATCTCCTTGTGGTTACAAAGTGCACATAATGGTTCCAAAAAGCACAATTGCCTCCCCTCCTGACTTGGGCGTAAGGCACCAGTATTTCCCTCTTCCATCTATTGGGTTATATTGAATATTTTAAATTGTCCATTGGAGTAAGGTGTTCAAAGTCTGCACAGTTCCTTTTCAGAAGAATGGATGTATGGACATGTTTAAGAAGAATGGATATACAGACATGTAATTGAGCTGTGATAGTAGGGTGATTCTTGTTGGTTCTAAAGATAAAACTAGTCAGATGTTTACTTGAAGGTCTCTGAGCAGCATATCTGAAGGTGTGAACTCCTTTGGTTTTTTCAGTTCACCATTTAGTATATTTTGTGACCACAGAAAGCAGAATTATGAGTCACACCATTTCCATCAGCATAGTTCCTTCAAGACAACTTGTGTTAACTGACAATGCTGAGGTCTTCCCTTCCTACCATCTTTATTAGTCTTCACTCAGATACTTTGAAAGATTCCCTGCTCTTGCTCATTGCCTTTACTTTAGTCTGTGTAATAGACTAAGAGTTGAACTTTTGCTGGCTAACAGACAGAACACAACATCAAATGTGCTGTTACAAAACAACAACACAGCCTATGCCAATGATAGTAAGTAATGTAAAAATAAATGTTTTGTCATACGGCTCTCCATATGATCCACTTCTTGATGCACAGTACTTCTGAAGCAGTGAGTGACATGGGATGGGCTCAAGGACATACAATGGTGGGAATTAATGTGACTTTCCATTACATCCTAGACAGGGTTCACTTAACACAGATACAGTTTTTTCAGCAGCATTTTGGGTCATTTGCCTTGGAATGGATTTCTAAGGATGACTAAGAAATATCCTAAGACATAGAGAGGCTATTTGTTTTATATTGGCTTTTATCTTGCTATGATGTGTCACTTTCAAATATCAAGGTAGTGCTCCATAATCTCTCCCAAAGCAAATGTCAGTCTATGGTAATTTGAACACGCAATGTGGTTGGCTTGGCTTTAAGAGGGAACTGAATGCCTTTTGGGGAGATCTAGATGCATGTTAGTGACAAAAAGCAAGTGGATATACCCATAGTTTTATATGGAAACATGAAAAGAAGTGTGGGGGGAGTTATTGGATTTTTATATGAAATGCCCTTGGCCTTAGGGTTCAGTTCGGTCTCCTGTGCGGTTTAAACATATACATGCAACCACTGGGAGAGGTCATTTGGAGTTTTAGGATTCGGTGCCATCATTATACAGATGGCACCCAACTCTGTTACTACTTTCCAGCTTTGTTACTCTGTTACTCCTTTGGTCCTAAACTGGTCTCTGTCATCAGTAATGGACTGGATGAGGGCAAATAGAATAAAACTTAAACCAGATAAGACAGAGGTGCTCCTGATCAGTTGAAAGGCAGATCAGGGAATAGGGATGCATTCCCCCTGAAGACACAGGTCTACAGTTGGAGTGTGCTCCTGGATTCAACTCTGAACCTGGAAACTCAGGCTTTAGTGATGGCCAGGAGTACATTTGTACAAATAAAGCTCGTACTTCAGCTCGTACTTCCTTGAGATGTCAGATCTGGCCTCACTGACACACACCTTAGTTACATCCCAGCTGGATTACTGTAATGTGCTCTACGTGAGACTGCCTTTGAAGAGTTTTTGGAAACTTTAACTGATCCTAAAAGCTACAGCCAGATTGCTAACAAGTGCTGGCTACAGGGAGCGCACATCTCCCATGTTTGCAACAGCTCCACTGGCTGCCAGTTTGTTTCTGGACACAGTAAAAAGTGGTGGTTACGACCCTTAAAGCCCTACATGGCTTTTCTTTGGCCCACCTCCCTCACAGATACATCTGGTGGGAACACAGGAGACAGCCTTCTCAGTAGCTGCTCCCAGGCTTTGGAATTCCCTTTTTGGAGACATTAGACTGGCACAATCCCTACTTTCTTTTCACAGACAAGCAAAGACTTTCTGTTCCAACAGGCATTTGATGAGTGATTATATAAATCAGCCCATCTTACACAATGTGCTGGATATTGCCAATTGTTGTGCTGATGTGTGTGTCTGTTTTAATGATAACTGTTTGAACCTGATTTTATTTTTTTCTGATTGTTCAGTTGTGTTTTAACTTTTATATCATGTAGATTTTTAAATTTTTTTAAAAAAAATCATTGTAAGCCACTTTGAGCCCCAATTTGGTGGGAAAAACTCAGGATAGAAACAATAACAATGATGATTATGATGGAATTCTATGTGTCAAAGGTTGGTGATGTAATAGTTGTTCCAAAGTGCTTTTCATTTATTTTGCATCTCTTGATCTTACTGATTCCAGGTATTACTTCAAAAAGGCAAGTGATGAGTTTGACTGTGGTGCAGTTTTTGAAGAAATCTGGGATGACGATGCTGTTCTGCCCATGTACGAGGGAAGGATCCTGGGAAAAGTTGAGAGGATTGATTGACTGGCTGGCTGGCTGGCTGGCTGGCTGGCTGGCCTTGCCTGTGTGAAGGTGTTTAGGAAGACATAAGCTAAAGAGGCCAGCCTCTGGACACAATTACCAAATCAAGCTTTTGAAGGAAAGTTTGAACCAATGAAGAAAAAGCAACATAAATAAGTGGACATCTATGAAGACTTTGCCAAATCAGCCTTAGAGGGGGAAAAACATAGACAACTGTTGCGCTGAGTACCAAGATGTTAAGAACTCTGAACTATTTATTAAGAACATGACCACTCTTGGTTGTTGAAGATGCGGCCCATGTTTTCAAAGACTTCCATATATAATATATGGCTTCCTGGGGATCCCACACCTATGGACTAAGAAAGACCGTGTATAGCTTACTTATGATAATCCTTATTGATATTTATTGAACAGTCTGGTTTTATCCCCCTTTACGTCCAATGATGGACATGCTGCTTTAAACAATGGAGAAAAGAGGGGATATGAGGTAAAGGAAAAGGTTGGTTTTATATTTTATTTTTTACATCATTTCCACTATCTAAACGATTAAAAAAATTAAAAAGTGCATTTGTTTCTTGCTACCTTAGAAAGCCAACTGGAATTAATGTCATATCCAGCATTTCTCCAGTTGTTTTATTTCTGAGGATGGGAGAGGAAGAGAGAGAATGAAAACTATCCTATACTTTTACTCTTTTAGAGAAGAATATATTTGAATCAATGCTGCTCTAAGGCTTGGTGCAGACATAATACTCTTGATTGCCTAATAATGATTAGCTAATCAGGAGCATTCAACAGACTTTTCCTCCCTCCCTCCCTTCTCTGCCCATTCCCTATTTGGACTTGACTGTGGTATTAAAAGTGAGCACCAGTGAACTAAATATACCATTCATTTTAACAGAGTTTATGAACCTGCTTATGTCTGCAGATTCTGGTTTTGAAGCTCACAATGGTTAATGTTCACACTGGTCCAGTAGAAATGCTGCCATCTTGGTAGCCCTAGAAGGGGTAGAGAAGGAATGGGATAAATTCAAGTGCAAGAGTAGAGGAGGAAAGAGTGTGTGAGGCCCACAATGGCTCCTGGTTACTTAACCATTAATAGGAGACTGGGAATGCTGCAGCTGCACCAGACCTAACAGTGTTCTCATGGGTTAAATAATATCTCCGCTACAAAGGATAATAATACCATTTATGGGTCTTGTCATTCAGTTTCTGTGGTAATAATATACACCTGCCTCTTTCTATATATCTATCTATATATAGATATATATTTGCTCCCTATCTTTATGTGTTTCCATTGTGTATCTTTACTAAATGAAGCAGCCTGTGGAAAATCCCAGGTGAGGGACCCAAAGTTTCATATTGACCAGTTTTGTTGTAGGAGATGATCTCAAACATAGGAGAAAAAGTGGTACATGAAACTTACCAGTTCAATTTCACACTGTCAAGTATAGCCAGATTTTTTTATTGTATGTTCTTCACCACCATGAGCTACAGTGTGCTTGTTCCCTCACCCCTACATGTAGAATTCACAGGCATTGCCTTTTCAGTTTTCAGAGAAATCTTGTTTTCAAAGGGATCTTGTAGCACCTTTTAGAGTAACTGTGTCAAGTCTATGAAAACTTATGCTACAATTTCTTTCATACAGGTGGTCTTCAGGTGCTACAAGATCCCTTGGCATACCCCTACATTTGGTCACTCTTTTTGTAGTGACACTTTCCATTTTGCTGCAGCAGTTAATAGCCCAGACTGTCTCAAGATGTGGTTTCCCATCTTAGATTGAACGGCTGTTAAACCAGTAGGGTTCTCAGCCTTTGGCCCTCCAGAGGGTTTGGACCTCTGTTCCGAGAATTCCTGAATATTGGCCACACTGGATTCTGGGAGCTGTAGTTCAAAACATCAGGAAAATGAAAGTCTGACATCCCCACTGCATTAGAGTGAAATGTTGGTGTCCCTGTATGGTGAGCCCAGACATTTTGTTCCAACATTTCTAGCTGAGAGTTTAGCTTGCCTCTCCACCGGCCAGTAGCATCAGTATATAATTTTTGATGTGGTCTTATAAGTGTTGTCTTTGTTCTGCTAAACCAAAAGCCTGCCATGCTACCAGACAAACCAGTCTGGAATGACATCACAGCTTTCTAAGCATGCCTTGGGCGAGTAAGCGATTTAGTTCTTTTGTTGAGTAAAAATGATAAGATAGCTGGCTTCTGAGGGGGGGGGGGTGCATCTGAAATGGCTTGAGCATCCTCTCCTCCTCTGTGGCCCACCACTCTATAAAACCTTGTACTTATTGTACTCAATGGCTGAAATATGTACGACCTGAGCTGTAAAATCATCACAACAGTACCATATCTGTGTGTGTAGTGGAACACAACAGGACAACATATACACACTGAGAAAGACACTTAATTTGGATATTTTTGTTCTAGTTGGTGTGTTCTATGCCAATCTTACATTTCTTTTGTATAGTATGTCTGTATATAGTGTAGAAAAATGTGATGGAAAGAAATACTATTAATACACTATCTCTAGTGTGTGTTTTTTTAAAGAAAAAAAAAACCTTCAATCAGTACAGTACCTGTGCCTGCATGGTGTTACTATGCCATGTTTTGCCCTGTGTTCAGGGTCCAAACTCTCCCTTGTTTGTTTAAGGGGCTTATGTATAATATATTTTATGCCTTTTTACTACAAGTCTTGTACTTTATGACTTTTGCCATGACATTTGTTCTACTTATACTGTAAATTATGCATTATAAAGAGTTTCATTTAAAGAAAAAATTACTTGGTACAATAATTATTGTAATTAAGAGATGTAGCCTTTATTAAAATTTTTATATTTTTCAAATTAATCTAATCTTTTGTTCATGTTTTTTTTTTTAATTGATGGGTCCTTTTACATTTTCGGGCAGTTTCCCACACCAAAGTTCTAGCAAATCTGTTGTTGTTGTTGTTGTTATTTTAGTGTTTTACTTCTTGGAGCAAAGATGTGGGAAATGGCAAGAGCTTAAGTTAACATTTTATGTGTCTTGGCATAATTACCAAGGAGTAGGAGTAAACTGATAATCTACAGGCCAGCTGTCTTCAGCAAACTGAATTGGAGGTACAGACAGTTTTATAAGTTAAAACCTTTAAGTTGAAAACTGCAATTTCTCAAGTAGATTTAACAAAGGAACTGTATCTTATAAAAGGCCTTTTGGGCAGAATATAAAAGACAAATAGCATCCCTTTCAACTGAACCTCTACCCTAATCTCTCTCCCCCTTACAAGTATATATGTATGTGCCTTCAAGTCGCCTGTAGACTTATTTACGGTGACCCCATGAATTTCATAGGGTTTTCTTAGGCAAAGAATAGTCAGAGGTGGCTTTGCCAGTTCCTTCCTCTGAAACATAACCTACAGCGCCTGGTATTTGTTGGAGGTCTCCCAACCTGACCCTGCTTAGCTTCCAAAATCAGATGGGGCCTGGGGCCTTTAGGGTATAAAGGCCATACTCTCACCAGTGTGGTACCACCAATACTAATAATCACAAGACTATTCCATTCACAAATGTCTCCTTTTACTAAGATGCTATAACAATTTTTAGCTGGCAGTCCCTGTCTAACAGTATTTGATAACAACATTGAGTTACAAGGTTATGTACTTTTCTTTCTGGTACCGGAATATAATTTGTGGGTGGTCACTTGTGTTCAGGTGAGAATTTCTCCCTAGCAACAATATCTACTTCACTGATGGTCCACACAAGGCTGTGTCCACATACTTGCAGTTTTTTGCCTAAGACCTCTTTCCCTGGACTACCAGCCATGATGATTACCCTTATTCTACAGTAAAGGATGCTTCCGATTTGTAATTTAAAAAAATGGCACCTATTGTTTCCTTGCTTGTTGCTCCCCACTTCCCACCCTCGGCTCTTATCCAGGTAGTAACAAAGTACACCTGGGATTATTTTGTATGCTAGAGAAGCCTTCATTCCAAACATGAGAAAAAACTTCATGCCGAGTACACAGGGCTAAGAACTAAATTCTCAGTTAAAATAAAGCTGCAGGCAGTTTCCCACATTGAAATGGGTTGCTGTTTTTATTAAACACATTCTCAAGTTCATGAGTTCACCTTAATTGATGAGCTGGACGTAACAGATGGGTAGGCAGACTTCAACAACGTGGGGAAAGAAAGTTCTCCCCCCACACATACCCTTATTCCACCATCAAAGGTTAGGAACTTAGCACTGCACAGTAGTAGTATTTTTTTCCCTCTGCTATTAAAATGAATCACACTGAGTTTAATTCTTCTTGGGAAGATGAATGTGTCTGGATCAGTTTGAAGTCATTCACTGCTGCATAAGCCTTTGCATCTTTATATATCAGTGTTCCAAAATACTCGCCTTTCTCTTTTCTTCGTTGTCGTCTTCTTCGTTCCTCTCTTTTTCCCCCCTGGATGTCTGTAGAAACAAAAAATAAAATGTCTTCAAATACATGGCAGGCTGTTTAGTGGAGATAAAAGGGTGTTTGAATAGTCCTTTAAAAATGAATGAGAAGCTGAAACTCTCTTCTGTTTTGATTATAAGTAGGATGTGGTGATCATTAAATACCACCTTAATATGTCAGTTTCAAAGAATTGCACTACCTTGAAAGATTTCAGAAAGATTGGTCCTGATTCCGCACCTGGAAGATTGGAAGACAGTTTGACTTGGCCAGTATGGTGCAGGAAACTTGCAGTACCTCTGGACCAATTTGGAGCTGCTCTTTCATGAATGTTAGAACACAGAGAGCTTGAGCTTTTTTTTATGCAGAAAAAGAGCTTCTAACTTCTATGTTTGACAGTATAAATGCAAAAAGATAACAGAAAAAAATATATTGAGGCAAGCGGCTTATCAAAGGAAAGATGAACAAAAATGATTGATTTCCAAGTCAACTAATTTGAATTTGACAAATGCTGGATCAGGTCCCCCCCCCCCCGGTAGATATAACCATTTCTTTAACTTCTTAGGTTATATTAATAAAATATGTTGCATTTTAAAAAAATACACTGTATAGTCTCTAATGCAGACTGTCCCACAAAAATATGACCCACATTTAGGACACTTCTTGTACACTGTGATTAATAACTGTATGCCATCTAAATACATAAATAATGGAAAATTAGCAAGATGTTGAAGTTCATGCCTTCTGAAATTCCTTCTTGATATTATATATTTTTTTTATGATTGGCATCCTATTAATGAATTATGCAGACACCTAAATATCCTAAAGGCACCAGATCCCATCAGATGTTGGAAGCTCATAAAGGTCAGCCCTGGTTAGTACTTGGTTAGGAGTCTATGAAGTGCTGTGGGCTATATTTCAGAGGAAGGAGTTGTCAAAACCAGCTCTGAGTATTCCGAGCCTAAGAAAACCCTATGAAATTAATAGGGTCTCCATAAATCAACAGGTGACTTGAAGGAACAAACGCACACACACATCTAATTCATGTCTATATAACTTGGTGTTTGATTATTGTAGTGGCTGGAACCCTTCAAATCCATCATGTAATGACCAAAACACTCTGTAATACCACCACAACACAGCCATGTTGGAGCCAGTAGAAAGTGGGGGACATTTGAAAAGCATCTGGCTATGTCCCTATAGCCAGATGCACACATGCCGTTATCCCCTAGGACCTCTGGTGCATGCCTGGGAGGCCCTGGTGAAAGTCTTTAATACTTTCACACATGAAAACAATTTTAAAAAGTTCGTTGCAAGGAAAAATGGAGAACATTGCAGATAAAGTGTCCAGCAACTTGATCTTGCTTGTGCTAGTCTTCTAACTGCAGAAATTTTCAGCCTGGAGAACATTCAAGCATATGGCCTCCTGGTCTTTGCTTTCAAGTGGCACAATTTATTTTACTGCCTCGGCACCACTATACTGAAACTTGTATTAACCATAACAAACTTATGAGGAGTAACTGAGATAACAGGGTGTGTTTCGTTTGGAGAAGAAAAGACTGAAAAGTGTAATGATAGCTGAAGGGATGTCGTGTAGAAGATAGAACAAGCTTGTTTTCTGCTGCTCCAGAGTATAGAACATGACCCAAGAGATTCAAATTACAAGAAATGCTATTCCACCTAAACATTAGGCAGAACTTCTTTACTGTAAGAACTGTTTGATAATGGAGGATATTGTCTGAGAGGGTGGTGGACTCTCCATCTTTGGAAGTCTTTAAGCATTGATTGGATGAGCATGCTTCCAGAATTTTTGTTGTGTATTCTTGCTGGAGGCTGGAATAAATGGCCCTTGTGCTCCCTTCCAACTCTATGATTCTAGTTATTTTTGTGCAAGTCTTTTAAGAACAAAATGCAAAATCTTGGGTTTCCCACCTCTCCCCATCCTCTTTCTCACTCTCTCCTGCTTTGTCCCTCACTCCTATTTCCAAATGAAAATATCGGCATACTTCTGAATGCTGACTCTAGTTAGAGTGGGGATAGTGTACAATTTTAATTTCATAAGGCTCAAACTATCCTTTCAAAGGTCCGGTTAATTGGGCATATGGTTTGGTTCTGTGACTTTAGTTGAGGAACGTGAGACAGTGAGATATGTGACCAGGGGGTAGAGGGGTAGCTGTGTCATTCAATCACAGCAAAACTCAAATCTTTACAGATAATAGAGCAGAATCCTGATAAATCAAGATGGTCAAGGGCCAGCTGAACTAATATTAGGCCAACTGTGCTGAATCCACATCCTTCCCATCTGAAGGAGATTAGACATGACTAAGAGCTATTCCTGCTTGGTACTAATTTTGTACTATTGGCTGGAGGACTTTTTATTCTGGTATAGCTCATCTCCTGCTTCACAGCATCACTATCCACCTGCTTTGGATTTTCTGCTCACAGATCTTAGTCAGCAGAGTAGTTCTGCTGGCAGACTGCTCTGCTGACAAATCTCTTGAAATCACTGGCAGGAGAGCATTTCTGGTGGGAGAAGAGTATTCTTGTTGGCAGGAGCAAATTGTGCCTAATCCTGGTCCACTGCAGCCAGTGAGTGTATCATGAAGTGAAGGTTATACTCACTGGCGCTAATAGCAGATTAACAAAGCATGCATGTTGGGGAATGATTGTGGAACATCCCCAGCATGAACCACTGAAATGTCTCCTTGGCTGCTCTGCCAGTGTGAGCATGCTCAGACGCCCTCCCTGTGCCTTACAGATCCTGCAGCTCTCAACTTTGTTGTTGTTCGGTGCCTTCAAATTGTTTCCAAATCATGGAGGGTTTTCTTGGCAAGTTTCTTCAGAGGGGGTTTGCCATTGCCATCCTTTGAGGTTGAGAGAGTGTGACTTGCTCCAGGTCACCCAGTGAGTCTCATGGTCAAGCAAGGATTCGAACCCTGCTCTCCAGTCATATTCTAACACTCAAACCACTATGCCATGCTGCTCTCAACTAGGAGAAGTCGTTGACAACTTCATGCATGCATTGTGAAACCTACTGTTTGTTGTTGTTGTTATGTGCCTTCAAGTCATTCCCGGTGTATGGCTATCATAAGACAAACCTATCATAGGGTTTTCTTGGCAAGATTTGTTCAGATGAAGTTCGCCGTTGCCTTTCCCTGAGGCTGAGAGCATGTGAATTGCCCAAGGTCACCCAATGGGTTTCATGAAGCCTACTATAGCTCAGAAATATTCCCAATATGTAGAGATTCCAGAGTCAGTTCCAGGTTTGGGATGTAACAGGCAAAATTCCCTCAGTGGATTCACCTCCCAGGTGCTTGGAAAGCTACTTTTTGGACTTCAGGATTCTGGGGGCTGCAGGTCAAAAAGGTAATGGCTAGAATCGTATTAGCCACATGCATGCGTTTCTCACTAATAGCAAGAGCAGGTTCATTTGCAGATGACACCAAATTAGGAGGAATAGCTAATACTTCAGAGGACAGGATCAAAATTCAAAATGACCTGAATAGACTAGAAAGCTGGGCCAAAGCTAACAAAATGAAATTCAACACAGAGAAATGTAAGGTACTGCACTTAGGGCAGAAAAATAAAATGCACAGATATAGGATGGGGGACACCTGGCTGAATGAAAATACATGTGAAAGGGATCTGAGAGTCCAAGTGGACCACAAATTGAACATGAGTGAACAGTGTGATGCGGCAGCTAAAAAGGCCAATGCTATTTTAGGCTCCATCAATAAAAGTATAGTGTCTAGATCAAGAGAAGTAATAGTGCCACTGTATTCTGCTTTGGTCAGGCCCACCTGGAATATTGTGTCCAGTTCTGGGCACCACAATTTAAAAAGGATGTTGAGAAACTGGAGCATGTCCAAAGGAGGGTGACTAAAATGGTGAAAGGTCTGGAAACCATGCCCTATGAGGAACGACTCAGGGAGCTGGGGATGTTTAGCCTGGAGAAGAGAAGGTTAAGAGGTGATATGATAGCCTTGTTTAAATATTTGAAAGGAAGTCATATTGAGGAGGGAGCAAGCTTGTTTTCTGCTACTCCAGAGAAGAGGACCCGGAACAATGGATGCAAGCTGAAGGAAAAGAGATTCCACCTCAACATTAGGAAGAACTTCCTGACAGTAAGGGCTGTTCAACAGTGGAACACACTTCCTCAGAGTGTAGTGGAGTCTCCTTCCCTGGAGGTCTTCAAACAGAGGCTGGATGGCCATCTGTCGGGGATGCTTTGATATGGATTTCCTGCATGGCAGGGAGTTGGACTGGATGGTCCTTGTGGTCTCTTCCAACTCTATGATTCTATGATTTATATACCACTTCATACTGCCTAAGCAGTCTCTGAGTGGTTTACAACTGTAAGCTAATTTCCCCCAACAAGCTAGGTCTTCATTTTTAGCAACCTCAAAAGGGTGCAAGGCTGAGTCAACCCTGAGCCCCTGGTTGGTATTGAACTCACAACCTTATGGTTTCTGAGTGAGTGGCTACAGTACAGGCATTTAACCACTGCGACACCGTAATAGGAGAGTGCCCTCCTCCTTTAAGTGCCCTCCCATTTCCCCTCCCCTCCAAGCAGTTTGTCAACAACTGAATTGCCTCCCCGCTTTCTCTCTTCCCTACTGGCAAGCAACAGAAGACCAACCCCTCTGGTACCTTACAACTCTGGGTGGAGGGAGAGATGTTTTGGACAGGGTGCAAAGGGCCCCATCCAGTGGTGACACAAGGGGGGTGCAGTGGTACGAACCACACAAGGTGACACCCCAGAGGGGGGGTGTCACCCGCTGGGGTAGTAAACCCCAGGGGGAGTGGGCAGCTGCCTTCTGGGTCCTATGTGGCCATGGTCATGTGGGACTTGGAAGGCTGGGGGGGCTGCTGAGAGGGTGGAGTGCACCTCTCACTTCGCTGCTGCAGCACTGTTCTATGCACCATGGTAGTGAAGTGGGGCAGGGCCCTTTTGGCCCTACCCCCAGAAGCCCCACCTCCCCACACTGTGTGTGTATTGTACCTTCAAGTTGCCTGTTACTGCCCCCCCCCCCAATAAAATACGGCTCATGGTCAGTATTTCCAGATTCAGCTACATCCTTACTGAAAGTGTGTGCATGCGCACATGCAAACACAGAATCAATTCACTTGCACTTCCCTTCTGGATCCCAACTGTACAATTCCGCTGAGGGTGGAAAGCAAGTGAAGGTGCCTGCTCTGTCTCTTTACTCATCTTCCTGCTTGCCCTGCTGCTCCAGAGACTAGGACACTGAGCAATGGATGCAAACTATAGGAAAAGAGATGCCACCTCAACATTAGGAGGAACTTCCTGCCAGTAAGGGCTGTTGAACAGTGGAACACACTCCCTCGGCGGGTGGTGGATCTCCTTTCTTAGAGGTCTTTAAACAGAGCATGGATGGCCATCTGTCAGGAGTGCTTTGATTGTGAGTTCTTGCATGGCAGAGGATTGGACTGGGTGGCCCTTGTGGTCTCTTCCAGCTCTATAATTCTATGATTCTAAGTCAAGTGAACAGACAGTGACAGAGAAAGTGAGGAGTGACAGAGCCACAAGGGGTCTCTGCAGTAACACAACCTCTGTTCTTGACTCCTCTGGATCCTGTGACTTGATCCCAAGATCCAGTGGTCTAAAGAGAATTCTCTGTTCCAGGATCCAACAAAGCTTCCCACAGGCAAATTATCTCCTGGAAGCATGGTTTCTCCCAGCCCTACCGGTTCTGGGATAATCTTCAGCGCAGCCTCCTTGGACAACCCTCATCTATGCTTTCACCTCGGTAGCTATTTATAGACAGCACATGCCGCCAGCACTCACATTCTGTAATTCAGTGCTTCTGGTTGATAAGATTTGACAGACATATATATATATATATTATTCATAAAACACAAAGACCCTTTGGGATTTCTGGCTTTCAACATTTGTCTCAGGCTCGGTAGGAGCCTTGAATGCTTCTGGATTTTTTTTTCCAGTTTCCTCTTTGAGAACGACACACATTTGCTCACAATGCACATGCTGCTGATACAGCCTTCTAATTTGCAGTCAGAACACTTTCGATTCATACTTCTACACTTGCATTCTTTCAAATAACAACAGAGCTTTACAGGCTTAACTGTATGTCACCTTTATGACTCTCCCAGCAACATCAGGGCCATCTTTGCCTGCAGAGAATCTGTTTTATTTAGTTTTTGTTCAGTCTGTGGAGAGTAATGTGCTCAGGGGAAAGTCCCCATAGAGGTGGTGAAAGTGGAATTATGTGACAATTTTCAGAGGGGGAAACATTTTCGTCTGCTGCAGCAAAAACTACAAAAGATTATATAGAACTGTAAAACTTCCAGATTTATCATGCCATAAGCATTTGTGAGCCCAAGTCCAACTCGTGCACCTGACAACTGGACTCTGTCTGCTACCACACTGCAGGATTAATGTAGTTTGACACCACTTTAACTATCATGGTTCCATTCTATGGAATCCTAGGAGAAGACTAAATATCGTACAAAATTAGAAATCCCAGGATCTCATAATATTGAGCTATGGCAATTAAAGTGGTTTCAAACTGCATTAATTGTGCAGTTTAGATGCATCCCAAATTCCATGAAATACCACAATAAATGTGTTAGCCTTGAAAGTGCTCAGTTGTTAGAAGTAGTTCCTCACTGTTGCTGCCTGGTAAGGAGATCTGACTACTATTCTGCTTTGCTCCTTAGTTCCAAACTACATTCTGAACTAGTGAAGGAAAGGCACTTTGGTCATGTTCAGAGTTATGATTTATTATTTATTCCCTCTTGCCTCATCAAACTTTATCTCTAAATTTATTTTGTCAAATTCATTTTCTAGTTCCTCAGTATATTTACCAGAATAAGTATCACTGAACTCAAAGAAGGTTTACTTGAATGATGGTGGTGATGATGATGAACTAGGCTTTGTGTTGGACGGACTGCAACATTAATCACTGGTTCATCCTCTTCCACTCACAAAAAGCACCACAAAGCAAGTTGAATCTGCTTTTAGATAAGCATTGCAGTCCCCCCCCCCTTTGTAATATACTATTATACATTTTTTTAAAAAAGGAATCAAACTGTGGGGCTGAAGAGACCAATTTTCCCCCCTAGGCTGAGGAATGTTAAGAGTTCATGCTTAAAAAAGGGGGCAACTTTTCCAAGCCCAGGTTTTAATTTAAACTTATGACTTTGGGACGGATGTATTTTTCATGCCAATTTGCATCCTATTTACCACAATTTCCATATTCTTCCATATTGTTAAAGTCAGAATGCCTCAGCTATTAAAAGGTAAGGTCAAGAGAAATGTTTCCTGGCTGCTGTTCCCTGTCCTTCGAAGTCCCTTCCCTTGGAGACCTGCCAACACCTGAGTTTCAGAGGAAGGGAAAGAGGGAGCTGTTGTTGAGATCACAGAAACATCTTTCCTTGCACAGGTGTAAAAAGGTGGTTGCTTATTAAGGACAATTATTAGTGTGTGCATATGTGTGCTTTGCACTATTGTGTAGTAAACTCTCATGCTCTCCTTTTCAATAACTTTAAGTGGGCAGGGAACAGATGGTGATGCTGGGAACAGCTGTTCCTCTATGAGAGAGCTGACATCTGGCATCCCTCAGGGCACCATTCTGTCCGCCATGCTGTTTAACATTGACATGAACCTGCTGGGTGAGATCCTCTGGAGACATGGGGCGGGGTGTTATCAGTATGCTGATGACACCCAAATTTATTTCTCTATGTCTCTGACTGTTTCAGTGACCAAGGAGGGCATCTCCCCCCTGAATGACTGCCTGAAGTCGGTAATGGATTGGATGAGGGAAAATAGACTTAAGCTGAATCCAAATAAAATGGAGGTACTCCTGATAGGTAACCCCAATCTGGGTATGGAGATAAGTTCGCCAGTTCTAGATGGGGTCACACTTCCCCTGAAAGTGTGGGGTGCTACTGGATTCGTCACTTCAACTGTCTTCTCAGATTGATGTGACAGCCAGGAGTGCCTGTTATCAGCTTCGGCTGATACGCCAGTTGCACCCCTACCTGGAGCAGTGGGACCTAGAAACGGTCGTACATGCTCTAGTAACCTCTCGTCTTGATTTCTGCAATGCGTTCCACATGGGGAAACCTTTGTGCCACATCTGGAAGTTCCAATTGATACAAAACATGGCAGCCAGACTGGTTGCTGGAAAAGTTCGACCATATTACACCTATTTTAAAATCACTACATTGGCTGCCTATTAGCTTCTGGGCACAGTACAAGGTGTTGGTTATCACCTATAAAGCCCTACATGACCAGGGTCCAGTCTACTTGAAGGAATGCCTCCCCCCATACAATCTTTCCCGCACACTCCGATCCTCCGGGAAAAATTTCTTACAATCTTGAAAGACCAGACTGGCAGTGACCTCCCAGAGGTCCTTCTCTGTCACTGCTCCAAAAACTTGGAATGACCTGCCGGAAGAGATTCGCCAATTATTCTCATTCGAGGCTTTTAAAAAGGTGACAAAAAACTTTCTTTTCTGGCTGGCCTTCCCCAATTGATAATATTCGGAACCAACTGAATCCCCCTCCTGTTATTATTTTTCTTATTTGTGATGGTTTTTTTTTTTAATTTTGATGTATTGTTATGTACTTTTTAACCATCTTTTACTATTTAATTTTATAGTTGGGAGGGAGGGTTGGGCCGAGGTCTTGTGGGGCTTGTTGTTTTTATTGTTGTATACTGTATTAACCTTGCTGTTACTCGCCTTGGTCCTCAAAACAGAAGAGGCGGGATATAAATAAATATTTTATTATTTATTATTAGCAGGAAAACCAGAGAGTGAGGGCCCTTTCACACCACAGACTTCTAGCACTATGATTCCACTTTACCTTCCAAGGCTACCTTCTCCACTGCCTATCCCAGGGTTCTATAGGAGGTTGCCATTAGTGGGTAAAATGGATTCATATTGATATAACTATGTGGTGTGAAAGGGCCCAAAGATAAAATATGCAAGGAAGTGGACTGTTGTTGCTTCACTACAGCATTTGCTTGGCTGCAGTCTGGTCAGTGCAGGTTGAATCTAACAGAGCAATTATTTGAAACATAAATGTCCACCTTGCCCCATGATGGGTGATTAAATGTCGTGTCCAAAGCCTTGTTTACTCTCCGAGTGTTCATTTATCGATAACACCCTTTCCACCAAAGGACAGAATATCAAACATATACGATCAAAAATGGACAATAAAACACATCACTATAAAATGCTAGCATGCATAATGCAAAATGCATTATATAAAACACATGATGTAAAATACATAATGCAGTTGGAGACCACTCTAACTGCCACGCCTCCAGCCTACATAATCCTGGGATTTACAGTTGTGTGAGGCACCCATACACTTTTGCAGAGGAGACTAAAGACCTTGAAAAACATACAAATCATAAAATTCCATAGGCTGGAGCTCAAGTACCTAAAGTGACATCACACTGCGTTATTTCGACAGTGTAGACGCACCCTGGAAACGATTGCAACAGACCGAGAGCAAAAGAAAGGTGTTGCCTGTGTGACAGATTGCTAAAAACAGAGCCTAAGTGTCTCCTCTCTTCTTTGGGTGTCAGTTAGAGGTTTTGTTTTGTTTTTGTTTCTCTTGGTGTTTGAACTCTTTGGAAATGCATGTGTGTATAGATAGATCTTTTGAAAGCAGTGCCCTCACAACTGTCCAACATGGTGTGTTTAATTACCAGGTAAAAGATATTTTCCCTCAAGCCAAAGTTTAATGATTTGATTGCCTAGTAACCAAAGAGTGTAAGAGGGTTATAGCCAGGAGGCACTTCAAAGCAATGCCTTGATGTTTCTGAGTGGGCATTAGTGGCTTCTGAAGGCAAGAGATTGTTTTTTAAAAAATATTAAACCCCTCCTTATGATCCTGCCAGCAAATCTCCCCACCAAAAAGGAAGAAGAAGAAAGAAGGGGGGGGTATAAACACTGGAATCCTCTGCCAAAGGGGTGGCGGGTGGGGGAGAGTTCAAAGAGATCAGAAAGTTTTCATGCAAAGTTTAGAGTTTATGGCATGACTGTTGACTATGGAGCCTCACTGTTTGAACTCTTGTTTATTGAAAACAGTTTCCTCAGCCCTTTCACAGCCGGTTCTAAAAGACAAGAGAAACTGAGGCCTGCCTTTTCCCTGCTGCAACATTTCCAGCCTCATTTAAGTCCTCTCTATTGATGCTATCTTGTGCTTTCTTTTGTTATCACCTCCAAAAATGACAATGGGAATTCAAAGGAAAGGCAGGGCACAGTTTTTAAAGATGTGAAACAGAGATGTGGCACTCTTTCTCCCCCCCTTCTCTCCTCCCCCCTCTCCTATTTTTATTTTGTTAGCATAAACAATCCAAGCAATTCTGTCCAACTACTGCACATGGCTGGAGATATTTTGATGGCAACAGTGGCACTGGGTTCTTGCAGCTCTAGGTTTGTAAACCCTCAAGTGGTTAGAAGTGTTCAGGAACACCCTGAGTTTTTCAGAAGGAGGCCTTATTTCACAGCCAACTTTGGCCATTCTCATTGATGGCTAGTCTCTGTTCAGGGCAGGTCTAAGCTGACATTTATCACAGTCCTCCAAGAGGCCAGTGTAGCTTTGTTGTCGCTGTGTGCTTTCAAGTAATTTCTGACTTATTGCAACACTAAGGTGAACCTATCATAGGTTTTTCTTGGCAAGATTTGTTCAGAGAGGGTTTGCCCCTGCCTTCCCCTGAGGCTGAGAGAGGGTGACTTGCCAAGATCACTCAGTGGGTTTCTGCACCCAAGGGATTTGACCCTTGCAGCTCTTCCACATTGCAGAAATAAAGCAGTTCGACACCACTTTAATTGTCATAGCTCCATCCTGTGGAATCCTGGGATTTGTGGATTGGTGATAGCCAGTATGGTGTAGTGGTTTGTGTGTTGGAATATGACTCTGGAGACCAGGGTTCAAATCCCAGCTTGACCATAGAAGCCCACTGGGTGACTTTGGGCAAGTTGTACTCTCTCAGAGAGTGGCAGTGGCACATACACTCCTGAAGAAATTTGCCAAGAAAAGCCCATGATACATTCGCAAATCAGAAATGACTTGAAGCCACACAAAAAGAAGAAGAGATATTCAGCTTGGTCTGTCAGAGAGTTCTAGTGCCTCCTCCAACTTCAAATCACAGGATTCAGTAGGACAGTCATGGCAGTTAAAGTTGTGTCAAACTACTTTGTTTCTGCAAGTATGAATACACCCCTTGTCTCCAGAGTCATAGTCCCATGCTCAACCCACTATACACTGACTCTTCAGTGGGGCTTACTCCTATGTAAGAATTTTGTATGAAAGAGCCTTCTTTGCTGTGGTATCCCAGTTGTGAGAAGCCATCCCCTAGGAAGTCAGATTGGCACTGATGCTAGCTTCATTCCAGTGCTAAATCAAAATACAGCTCTTGGGGGTGGGGGACAGGGCTGAAATCTATGCAAGTATATGCTTTTAAATTGTTTCAGCTTGTCATATTGTATCATACGTTTTAAAACTCTTTTAAATGTTATTTTACTGTTTTAAAATTGAAAGTGTTTAACAGTGTTCCAAATTAATTTTATTGTATGCACCGAGACCTTTTGCTAGATAGAAATATTGTATGTGCCAAGATCTTTTGCTAGATAGAACTATTTTAATGAACAAATAATAAACAAATAAAATTTTATGTTTCAAGATTTATAGCCATTGGGAATTTAAAACTGAAGTAGTAACCCAATACTTGAGAACATAGGAAGACACTTTTAATTGAAGTCCTGTTCTGTTGGACCTGAAAGATGAAAACAAGATAACCAGTTAGATGTTGTGAGGGTGTATAAATTGTACACATTGCTTGAAGGCATCCTCCTGTATTCCCCACTCTCCCCACATCTGTAAGTTTGTTCTCTTACAAGTTCCTCATTGTTGAATTTATGTATTTTTATAAAAAAATTAACAGTGTTTTAATGTGATGGTTGTTTAATTGTGTTTTAACTTTTTATTTTATTTTATTATTGACAAACCTCCTCTGAACAAATCTTGCCAAGAAAACTCCATGATGGGCTCACTTTAGGTTCACCTTAGAGATGCCATAAGTCAAAAACAGCTTAAATGCACATAACAAAAGCTGCCTTGGCTCCCATGCTGAAAGAAAGGGAGCATATAAATCCAAACAAGCAACCAATATTATCATAGTTAAAAGTGCAATTTGCATTCCCTTAATAAATGGTATTGGCTGTATTTGTATACCTTGGTCAGTGAAAATATTTAACAAAAAACAGATCCTGGTCCAAGACTCACTTTGTGCTATAAGTCATTTCAGGCTATATAGTGCCTGCAGCAGCCCTCACAAACCAGAATTCTTTGAGGAAGACCATGTAAAGCCCATTAGAACCAGACCTCTGTTGTAGTCCTCACATGTCCCTAATCTCTGCAATAAAGATGAGGATGATGATGACAACAGTGATGACAACAACAATAACAGGGCTCCATGAACTCCTAAACTGGGTTTAAACCATTGGCCATCTTCTTTCCAACTTCACCTGGAGATATTGAACCTGTGACCCCTTTTTGTACAAAGCATGTTCTCTAGCCCTGATCTATAGCTGTCTGTTTCTTCTGCTATCTCTGGAGAAGCCAATAATAAGTGGATTAGACATTAACATGTGGAACAAGAGAGTGACGCCAAACATAAATGAGGGGAATTCTGCCCAGTTTGGGAGTAATCAGCAGTAAACTGCTTTGAAGCAATTCCTGGAGAAGAAAATTTAAGCAGCTCTTAATGTTTGTTTGAGATAATACGCATTGAGAATCTCATACAGATGCATCAGTTTTTCCATACATGTACAGCTTTGAAAACTAGCATGTTTTGTTACACCTGCTTTGGGAGGAGGCTGGCCCAGAATGTGAGCTCCTGCTCCATACTCTGACTGTGGAGTGTTCCTTTCTTTATATATATGCTCAGGATGACTTTGAGAGGAAAGTTTGATCATCTATAAGAACTGAAAGAGCAATGTATCTTCAATGGCAGAATATATGCTTTACACATAGGAAACTGCAGGTCTTGGCCTGTCCTGCCATGAGACAGAAGGAGATGATTCTGTCAGGAGGTGAGGTTTTGCTGCATTTAGCAAATTATTAGATGTGTATTGTTGGCTTAGAAGTTTATTGTTGGTTTAAGAGGAGAAGTTGCTGTGATGCACGAGACCTTAATTTATATCTTTTAGGAAAAAGCTTTTTGTCGTATTGCTTAAAGTGACCCTTGGGAGCAATTCTCATATAGCTGTCACATAAAATGGTCATAATTGTCACCAGTTTTGTATGTGTCTTACCTAAAGTTTGGAAGTAATAAGTCACAAACAGTTGAGATGCTGTAAACCAATAATTAAGGTCCTGTAAAAGGGCCATGTAGCCCTAGTCACCATAGCCCATTACTGCATGACCCTTGTTTTCACTCATGCAAAAAGTAATGGAAAGCTAATGAAAGCAACAAACAGAATAGCAAGAAGGAGCAGGAGGAGACAGAAGAGAAGAAAAAAAGGCTACCTTTTAATTTTTGTAAAAAAGCAATGGTGCTGAATTGCTTTATATATATTCTAGTGCAGTGATGGCTAACCTTTTAGAGACTGAGTGCCCAAACTCAAAGGCATTCCTGCACCGGGTGTTACCCGGTGCAGGGGGGACCTCTGGGGGCAGGACTTCTCCAGAGACAGCTGAAGGCCAGAGAGGGTGGGGGAAGAGGAGGAACAGGTGCCATCCTCGTGTCTCTCCACGTTCCCTCAGAAATGGCTTCACATGCTAGAGAGGGCATGCATGCCATAAGTTTGCTACCACAGCTCTAGTGAGTATTAGAAACACTGTATCCCCCCCCCCCCAAAAAAAACCCTTCCAAAGTCTTGTCTTAGCAATTCATTTTGCTTATGGAGTATCAAAAATAGAGATGAAGAGCTCTGCAAACAGTAGAAGAAGTTGTAGCTTTGCTGGAATGTGTATAGTTGTGTGGACACTATTTCTTCATTCACATGTTTTCGTTGACTGGTAACAATTTAGAAATGTCAGCTCAATGCACTCAAATGTTAGAAACCTGTCCAGCTTTGTTATTGTATTTGATTTTGCCAGAGCTAACTGTATGACTATTTCTTGGTAAGAAAATAGCAATAGCAAGTACATTTCTGTATCTCATATCAGTGCACTTAAGCACCCCCTAAGTGGTTTACAAAGTGTAAGCTACAGTAATTGCCCCCAACAATCTGGGTACTCATTTTAACAACCTCGGAAGGATGCAAACCTAAGTCAAGCTTGAGCCCCTGGGCTGGTATTGAACTCGCAACCTTATGGTTTGTGAGTGAGTGGATGCAGTACAGACATTTAACCACTGTGCCACTAGGGCTCTAGTTGTGCCAACTACATTTAAGATGGGTTAAATAAGGCAGGCATGACATTTCAGTTATTCTGAAGTGCCTGTATTCTGATGTTGTTAACTTTAACTAGCTAGCATCAGTAGGTCTATTTACAAATTATGAACAAAAATATATTCTTTCTGTATATTTATAACAGAAAATCTAGAAATTACAGATGTTCAATCCTCACCGCCTTCCCTCACTTCAGGTCAGAGATTAATTTTATGATTCAGTTTGGTTTTCATTGGTCCAAACCTGCTGAAATAATTCAGTTTGAGACACTTTAACTGCCCTGGCTCAATGCTATGTAATCATCAGAACTGCAGTTTTCTGAGATATTTAGCATTCTCTGTCAGAGAGCTCTGGTGCGAAAATAAACTACAATTCCCAGGATTCCCTGGCACTGAGCCAGGGCAGTTAAAGTGGTCTGAAACTGGGTTATTTCAGCAGTGTGTTTTAGATCCTTGACACAAATCAGATCTGGATCTCACTCAAAATTCAGAAAACTGAAATTTTGTGTTCTCCATTGATTTGCATTGGGAGACTGAAAAAGCTCAAACTTCTCTGGTTTGTTTTTTCAGTGCTGTGCATGAAATGTGGTAGAGGGTATTAACTCTGCCAAACTTTAGGCAAGTAAATCCAAGAGCTAAGCAGCATGAGGTCTGATTAGTCCTTGGATCGGGTACGGTCAAGGAATATCAGGTGCTATAAACTGTATTTCATAGGAAGGCAATGGAAAATCACTTCTAAGTATTTCTTAGCTATGAAATTCATGAGCTGCAAACCCAAAGCAATATGGGGGGTTATGGGTGGTTTTCAGACTCAGCTGTTTGGCAGAGAGAGCCCAGGGCCAAAATCACCAGGCACCCTTCAGAAAAGCGATGTCTTGATGCTGGCCCTGTTATCCACTGACCAAATGCTGCTTCCTGTTGATGCTTTCCTTTTATCATAGGTGAGTATGGCTGCCATTCACATTGCCCACAGTTTTCAACTTGAGAAAACTAGTACATCTGGTATCAGTGCTATTGCATATGTCCATTTGCACAGTCTTTTCTGGACTGCTTTGGTATTTCCTAATTTCAGTGCCGGAATAATTGCCAGCATACATTTGAAAGGTTAATTTTCTGAGTAATTGCTTTATAGAACAATTAAAAGCCAGGGCACAGCATACAACATGAAAGACCCCATGAGCATATTAACTTTAAAAAGCTCTTATTGCACCCAATAAGCTAGTGGAGGACCTTGTGTTCACAAGATGTTGTATTCTCACTGTCACCCATGTGTCAACCACCTGAGGATATGCCTCTTTGCCTCCCCTACCTTCGGGGTCAGGGGTGCATTAGAAACTTCAAGGATCGATGGGAAAATGTGAAGTTAATTTTAGATTCTGTTTCCCTGAAACCCAGCCCAGCTCTAGTAAAATCAGATTAAAATGCCTCCAGCTACTGATGTTTGGAGGTATTTAAAGTCAGATCAAAGCCCCTTTAACCAGTCATTTTTGGTAGCACATTTGATGAGAAACACAGGTGCTCTAACATATTAAGCAAGCAGCCTGGCTGATTCTAAATGCTGCCTTGACTTCTTGCTTCTGATCCCCTTAAATATCAATCAAGAGGAGAAAATGATGTTTTAATAGACTCATAGAGCCTTCCCCCCTTCCCCCACTCCTTGTCCTGTTCTGGATATGATTTGAGTTGCTTCCCTTTCAGAATTATTAAAGTTTCGCCTTGCTGCTTTTTTGTTGATAGTTACTGTGAAAAGAATCTATCCCTTGTGAGATGATATTCTGTTTAAAATTCTGCATATATGCTTTGTTGGTAATCTACGAGGATAGAATGACCTTGCTGGGGACAGCTTTAGAAGAAAGTCTGCCTTGCATGCAGAACTTGAAAAGAATGTGCTAGCTGGGGGATTCTGGGAATTATATTCCAAAAAAGTAACTTTCCCAAGTTCTATGTGTAAGTGTACACTTACTCCATTTGAGTGCATCCCCCTGCATTTTGAAATGTCTGCTTAAAATCTAAGCACTCTCAACAACGGCATGCCAAGACGTGGTACCATTTACCAAGCAATTTTTAAAAGCACATTTTCCTATTAATGAAATCATGGTAACTTTGCCTGCATGAAACCAGAAGGCCCTCCAATCAGTGCAACTGTTGCACAAAATATTTTTGCAAAAATATTAGCAGCTGCAACATCTCCTTTCATGCTCTTTATATTTCACCCGGGTTTTAAGAGTCCTATTAATATTATTTATTAAGCTTGGAAAGAAAGGGGGACTGTGTTGTTTTTTAAACATTATTCAGAATAAGCCGTGTGTATCTGTGGCTGATATGAAGGGAAAAATAGAAACTTGGAGGTCTTCATAGGTTCCAATATATGCTAATATACCATCTTGTACACAGTTCTCATGTATGCTGCTTAATGTGTTGCCACTGACTTAGAACGTCATGTAAGTTCCAGATTTTATGGGGCATGATATCCAAGTGACTGAATTGTGTTTGGGTCATCTGAAGCATTAAAATCAAGCTGGGAAGTGGATATCTCTTTGGGGCAAATGTTTTACTTTTGGCTCAATCAAAACAATTAGTGCAAGATGATTTATAAATTTCATTCCAAGTACTTCCTTGTTCACACATAGCCCTATGAAGGTGCACACAAACACAAAAATCTGTCAAAATGGTTTTCAGTAAATGTTGGATTGGGTCATCATGTTAGGTCATCCATATGTGGTGCTTCATTTGAAGCATTTTAGGACAAAGCCTTGAAAGAAATTAAAAGTGTGATCAAATAAAAACATCTTCAAGATGCCAATATTTGTAGTTTTAGGTGTTTTTTCAAGGGCTTTGCATTTTGTACTCTATAAAGACTTTATATTAAGACTCTTGAGCAGTTATTTGCACTGAAAGTGGTAGAAATTAATTCAGAGTATCACACCTACATCCTGATCAGTAAATCGCCACCATTGGAAGAGGAGGTTATGAAAGAGTAAGGAAAGGTGGAGTGGTGGTGTGTTCCAGTTCTTCACTGGTTGTCCTGGCTAAAACAGAAATGAAGTTTTATGCAATGAATATTGAAAACCTATATACACACCCCATTACATTTGGTATCACAAATGGGATATTTCTTCCACAAAGGCTAATGTTTCTTTCTGTCACACTGCACATGGAGGCTTTCTTGGCCAGTTCATTACATCTTATTTTTGGCTCCTAAACTATACCCCAATACTCATTCATATGGTTGTCTACTAACCTTGGCTTTAGGCAACATACTTGCCTTGTCCTCCAAGTTAAAATCAAACTTTTCACCTCATCTCCACACACACAAAGTTTTGCTTTCCTATGAACATTCTCACACACAGACTACTATATACTGTATTTTCCAGCGTATAAGACGATGGGGCGTATAAGACCACCCCAACTTTTCTTATTAAAATTTAGACTTTAAGATATATTTGCTGTATAAGACCCCCTCCTCCAAATTCAAGGAAGGAGCAGGCCGGTGTTCGCTCACGCCAGTCACAGCGCTCCTTCCCGGCCTCTTCTCCTCAGAGGCCAGGAAGGAGGGGAGGGCCGGCGGCCCTCGTGCCGGTGGAGGCGCTCCTTCCTGGCCTCTGCAGAGGCCTGGGTCTCCTCAGAGGCCAGGAAGGAGGGCAAGGCCAGCGGCGGCCTAGGAAGGCTTAACCCGGCGTAGTAGACGACCCCCAACTTTGAAGACGATTTTCAGGGGCTCAAAAGTCGTCTAATACGCCGGAAAATACGGTATTTCTGACCCTGGGCTTTCCACTCTTACCCCATGTATCTGAGTTATTAGGCTCAAGTCTACAAAAGCTCATGCTACCAATCTCTATCTTTCAGTTAGTCTCAAGGGTGCTGCAAGAAGCCTTTGCATACTAATTTTCCAGACTAACATGGCTATGTCTTTGAATACTGCACTATGAAGTATTCAAAACTCCAAAGTCTCAAAAACACAAAGGTGATTCACATCCTCCTCCAGGCTTTGCAGCAGAGCTAGGGTTTCGAAGTTACACTGGTCTTTTGGACATGGTCCATTGTTGCCTCTGGACTGTAGTGCAGCAGAGACAGAGTGAATGTATAGCAGCCAGGACTCTGCCCCTCCTTCACTAGAGGAAAAGCAGATACTTACCATCCACCTTTTCCACTAATGAATGGGCAAAATCATGTTGATTCCACATTTTAGCTACTGCTCAAGGCTTGCCACAATTTTTCAGCTTGGTCATAATTGGAGCTAAAATAACCACTAGTTATCTGTTGATACAATGCACACACAGCCTTGGTATTGAAGGGATATTGAAAATGGAGCAAACCTGCTGCTTCAGGGACTAGACATGGAGCAACGGATTCAAACTACAGGAAAAAAGATTCTACCTAAATGTTAGGAAGACCTTCCTGAGAAGTCAAAGGCTTTCCTGGCCGGCATCCATAGTTTTTGTGGGTTTTTCAGGCTATGTGGCCATGTTCTAGAAGAGTTTCTTCCTGAAGTTTCGCCAGCATCTGTGGCTGGCATCTTCCACAGATGCTGGCAAAATGTCAGGAAGAGACTCTTCTAGAACATGGCCACATAGCCCGAAAAACCTATAAAAAAAACCTTCCTGAGAGTTAAGAGGTGTTTGACAGTGGAATACAATGCCTGGGCGTGTGGTGGACTCTACTTCTTTGGAGGTTTTTAAACAGAGGCTGGATGGCCATATGGCAGAGTTGCTTTGATTGTGTCTTCTTGCATAACAGGGGGCTGGACTGGAAGGCCCTTGGGGTCTCTGATTCCATGATTCTTCTAAAGAAGAGACTTGTTCTTGGTGTTCATCACTCTGTTCTCTTATCATAGTGAGATAAATGGAGGTGGGAACAGAAGGCCATCCTTTCCCATCATCCTGTGGTTCCTGTTCTAGAATGTTAGTTTCCTCCTTTGGATGGATGGATTGGAGGGAGGGCTTCTAACCCTACAAAATCAAGGGTTTGTGTGATTATACTTATCAGTTGCAGCAAGAGTGCAACAATTCCAACCCACTGGAAATGTTCAATAGACTTTTGTATCAAGGACTGGTTTTGTAAGCTCTGGGGGTCATTTTTTTTAAAAGGGCAAGCTGACCCATCCTATTAAGATTGTTAAAGGTCATACAAAACTTGAATAATTTTATGCAAATATGGTATCTGTTTCTCTCTAGCCTATCAATCATACTTCGCAAACTAATGCCACTCCACAACAGATTGGCTAGAATCCTCTATGTGTGATATATGTTGATGTAACCACAATTATTCCATGTATGTGCCTTTTGAGACATTATGGAAGGAGGTATGCAGTACCTCTTTCCACAGTGCCTTCACCTTGTGTGCAACAGCAGTACTGTTTTGTCCTCCTGCACTGAGTGGCTGCTGGGATGTGTCCAGATATGTTCCAACTGTGAACTATGAAGAGAAATAATTTCTGTTCCAGGTTTTTATGTTTCTGAACATCCTAACTAAATTTGTTGCATTTGTTGTTTTCTTTAACTTTTATATAGTCAGGCTGTATGCATGGTACTGAAAATAATCACACACACACACACACACACACACACACACACAATCCAGAACAGTACTGGTTTCAAACACTGACATTTTTTTCAAACAGATGTGCTAAACCAAAATATACCAATAAGGGTAGGGCATAGCACCAAACAGAGAAAGACATCCCTCCCCCCTCCAGACACATGTTGTGCAAAATATAAAACTGTATGTACTTCTTTATGTGATAGTTAGAGATTCCTCAAAATGTCATGCACACACACTCTTTTGTAGGGGAAGGCTGATAATGTTGGGGTGAAACGAGGAGATAAGCTGAGTTGCAACATAGAACAGTGTAAAAAAACAATGCTGCTCAAGACCTCCTGTTGCATGCTCTGTCCAAGATTTTATTCCAAATGATGGGTGTAAAGTAACCACCACTCACCAAATGTCTTCAGGACAAGTCCTTAAACTCCCATCTCTTCAAATATGTAGGAGAGTCACCAAATTAATAACTCTGCCATGACATTGAGGAAATGGCAAGGGCCATTTTTGAGATGCCATTGTAACTCCTGCATTTTTAACAGCAAGAAAGAAGAAAAGCAGAAGCAGCTTTTCCATTTTCTCATTCAGTTTTACACTCTCTGCCGGAGCTGGCCACCTGCTGCAGACAGTAGCAGATAGTGGTTTCCATGTTAGTGGTACTGTGAATTTGCTCTGAGTTTTAGGCTAGACTTAAATGGAGCTATCCAAAATGCTGAACCTATTTTGAGGGTGGGGATCAGCCTCTTGGATGCCTCCTTTATCATTCAGATAAAAACCTAGAGTAGATTCGCAGCTCCACTGTGGAAGCCAGTCAGACTGCAAACCAAATTAGATTGACTTCTGGGTAACAGAACTAAAGGGCGAAGGGCAGAAGGCAATAATCCTGTGGGGAAGGATGATTCTAAGCAAGAGGGGTTGAGATAAGACAACATGGTAGACCTTTTCCTTGGTGGCCATTCTAATCTAAATCAATTAAATGTATGACTTTTCAAGTCATGGCCTGTCAATTTATGGCAACCTCATGAATTTCACTGGGTTCATTCATTGGCAAGGAATACTCAAAGGTGGTTTGCTATTGCCCTCCTCTGAAATATAGCATGCAGTACCTGGCATTCTCCCTTCCAACTACTAATCTGCTGAGCTTCTGAGATCAATGTGAGCTGATATTTAGGCAACTTTCTACAAAAAAAAAAAAAAAAAAAAAAAAAAAAACCCTCCCCAATGTTTCCCTACCCACAGAGGTATAGATATACAATATGTTCCATCCCATTCAGATTGGTGCAGAGTTAGACTGGTTACCTGCTTTTGAGTGACATAACTGCTAATAGAGGACAGTTATCCATCCATGTTTTTCTTTTTGCACAGTTGGGCAAGAGATGGGGGTGGAGAAAGAAAGAGCAAGTTCAGAAACTCCTACATTTTGTTGAGTTCAATGGGATGTCTTTCCAGCTTATGTGAGTATGTGTGCAGCCTAAAAAGAGAATGAATGAGAGAGAATGGCTTTGAAAGAACAATTAGCAAACAGTGATATTTCCTATTGTGGATAAAACTGTATAGCTCAGCTTGTGTGTGTGTTTGCAATAGGATATAGCCACATTGAGGTAGAAAGCAGAATATCATGTTGGGGCCACCTTTATCAGCCTTGGGTATACCTCCTGGCATTTTAAAATACATCTACCCAAAAGTACCCAAAACAGCTGCGTTTGTGTGTATGCGTGTCTTGTCACTAGGATATCTAGCCATGCTTGGGCTCATAAAGTATATCCATGGCTTCAAAAGATACTTCCACAATCACATGTCTCCCAGCACCTAACAATCACAATGCATGTGCCAGCTGAAAGAGGGGAATATAGCATCCCTCCCCCCCCACAGAGCCACAATATTGTGGTTTGAATGCTGGGATTGTGCTGTATCTCTCTGCTATAAAGGCATTATCTCTCTGCTATAAAGGCATGACCTTGACAAAAGATAATTTGAATCAGGCATAGCACCTGCAAATTGATGGCATTTCAAACATTGTCTGGACAGGCCCTCTGTGCACTTGGAATTCAGGCATCCTCAACAATTGACAAGATCATCATGCTCATCATTTGGTGGAGCAATGGTATTACTAGAGGCTTTGTGAAATACAAGGAAACTCTGCTCCCTATTCTTAATTCCACTAGCACTACACCTGGAGGGGTTATTGGGTTGGTGGCTTTTTTACTTAATCCTTCCCAGAATGCAATTCACCTTGCCTTATGTTGATACTACTGTAACAGTGCCCATTTCATTATTTCACACGAAGCAACAATAGTGCCATCTTTGCCTAATTTGAGATGTTGATGGAACCACCCATGCTTCACTTCATGTGAGGCAGAATGATAAAATTGGTAGGTAGCTTTTGCTTGTATTAAGCAGTTTGAATTGTTTTCTTGGATATCCTTATAAACTGTGAGTTTCTGTGAAAACAGAATTCACTGGAAATCTCCCATATAATAATAGGCAACATGCTCAGTTGTTGTTGTACAAGATCTGAGTAGCACAGGCTGAGGTCGTGTTGCTGTAAGCCATGTGGAACCATATTTTATGCACATCACTGCATTTGCTGAAATTGAAGGACTGGTGTCATTACTCTCCTTTCAATTTGAAAACACAATCAATATCCCCCCTACCCCCACATGGCTATATGTAATGCTCTTCAACTTATGGTGACTCTATCCTGGGGTATTCTTGGCAAGATTGATTCAGAGGAGGTTTACTATTGAGGGAATTAACTTGCCCAAGATTATCCAGTAAGTTTCCATGGCTGAGTAAGATTAAAACCCTGGTCTCCCAGAGTTCTACTTCAACACTGAGGAGATTATCGCACTGCGTTCTGAGAACGTTCCGTATCATCACGTGATGAGAACGTTCCTGGAACGGATATTACCGCATTAGTAATCAAAACGTGATCAGAACGTGATCAGAACGGCAGTTTACCGCACTGTGATTCCTTTTTCTTGAAACCGTTCTCAGAACGGTTTGCTGTATTACGTTTTGTGGGCTGTGTTCTGATGACGTTGCCACTCAGTGGTTGGACGGCTTGGGAGAGGCGCTGCTCCCAGGAAAGAGGGAAAAGGGAGGCTTGGCTTACTGAAAACCCTCACCTCCCTCCCCCATAGGAATCAATCCAAAAACGGAGTTTAAAAAGAGCAGTGAGCCCTATGGGTCTTCCTCTGGGGAGGCAGAGGATGCTTGGCTATGGGGATGTCCTGCCATCTCTTTCTCTTCCCTCTTTCCCCATAGAAATCAATCCAAAAACGGAGTTTAAAAAGAGCAGAGAGCCCTATGGGTCTTCCTCTGGGCTTTAAGGGAGCTCCACGGAGGTCCCTTCAAGCGGAGGGAAAGGGAGGGGATGACCAAGGGCAGAGCCCTGGCAGCCATTGCAGCTCTTTAAACCGGTTAGAAAAGAAGAGTCCTCTGCTGTCATCCCATTTCCCCTTTTTGGCACCTTGACACCCTTTTGCTCCTGTGTGTGTGCATGTAATGTGTTCCTTCAGGTTGTGAGCTTCCCTCCCCGCTTTAACTCTTGTCTGGCTCTTTGCTATGGAATTCTGGGAGTTGTTTGCTTGCTTTTGTGTGGTGCTCCAAACAGAGGAGCTTTTGTGGGTTCCCTCTTTGAGGGAAGGAGGAGAAGGTCCTGGGCATCCCTGCCTCCTGCATTGTGACAGCACAGGAGCCCCACTGGACATGACACTAGAGGCCCCCGCAGAAGCAGCCAGACCCGCTCCCTCTTGCTCTCTGCTCTGGTCTCCTCTTTCCCTCTCTCTTTCTCTCTCTTTCCCTGCTTTCCTCTTCTCTTCCTTGTCCCACCTTTCCTCCCTTTTTCCTTCCTTCCCTCCCTCCTTCTTCCCCCCCTCTCTCTCTCACACACACACACACACCTTCCCTCAATGCAGTCGCTCGCCTCCCTGTCTCCCTGCCTCCCTGCCTGTCATTCTTTCAGCCAATCAGGAGACGGAGGAATGAGGGAACGGATTTGAGAACGGATAAGAATACCGCACACACTTCTGTTGGAACGTTTTCATCACGTTTCAGCTCGCTGGGAACACATTCAAATCTGTACCCTCCTGGAACACATTTGGAACACATTTAATCATTCTGAGAACCCGATTGGAACACATACGTGCGGTATACTCAAATGCGTTCCGTTCTCATCACGTGATGAGAACGTTCTCAGAACCCAGTGCGATAATCTCCCGAAGCTACTACACCACACTGGCTACTCTGCTTTTCATGACTCTTCTAGTCATGTGTCTAGGGTTTTCTGCCCCCCCCCCCACTTTTAACAGTGCTGTACATCACAAATTCCCATAACCATTCAGTCTTAGATTCACCCCTTTCATACTGCTAATTATTATTACAATCTTCACATCAAACTGACATTTGAGTTCAATAGACTCTTCTTAGATTCTCCCCAGTCAGGGCTCCCCCAATTTCTCTAAGGTAATAGGGTCAGTTTTCTGAGTTATTAGGGCTTGTCCTTTAATTGGTGCAAAGGATAAGTCAGCCTGACTCAGAAACTGGATCACAAAGGGTTTCCCATTAAAAAAAAAAAAAAAAACACCTCAGCAAAATGAAATGTCTTCCACTTTCCAGTGCCACAGTTATTATTCACCCTCTGTTGTCTTCTCAGAAGGATCCTGTGAAATTAATGATCTAGCTGGGGAATTTTAAATAGTTGCTTCATGACTAACAACATGTGCTCTGTATCAGCGCAGGCTTGTATTTACATACTTCTCATGATAAATCAACATATGGTTCTTGTTTGGTGAAAGCAGAGTGCTTCATATTATATGATTATTCTCTTATTAATATTCTCTTTCTTTCAGAAATGTGGCAGAGGAGATCTTTCTGTCTAATTACTCTTCAAGTCAGAGAGAGACCAGGAACCTGCTAATGGCCCCGTTTTGATTCCAGCCTCAGCCTGGCTCTTTGCTAATCATGAAGATGCTGAGGGTGGCAGGCCAGGCAATGTTATCGTATGAACCAATACAGCACTTACAGTTTCTTTCCTAACAAGAAGGGATCTCACAGCAGCTTTGGTAAAGAATTTTCTTTAATGTGTGATATTTTTGCTCTTTACACTTTTTTTTTTGCATGGAGATGATTTGTATATGATTATGACTCTTTCCTCCTGCACCGCCCTCCCTTCTTTTCCTATATTCAGTTTAATTACCCAGTTCAAACCTTCAGGATTAACTTTTTGGGTGGGTTTGGAACTGTAGGTAATAAGAACCAGAAAATGCCTCTATCTGCTCTTTTCCTTGTAGTCTCTAGCGCTTGTCCTCCTTGCCTTGTTTATAATGATTTAGACACATTAAGTCATGTGCTTTCCACACACAAACGGATAGAAGCAAACATCAGGCATTTTTTCCTACTTATGTAGTCACAAAGGTCCTTTGTCATTTTGTTGTGTTCCCATTTCTCTCATCCTCTTTGAACCTCAGTGAATAATTCCTCTCCTCCTTCAGTGTTTACACCCGTTGGATTCAGCCGACAGTTATCATATCCACCCTCGGTCGTCATTTAGCCAAGTTAAACACACATAGCTCTTTTAAAGCTTCTTCATAAATCAGCCCAAACCTTTCATCATTTTAAAAATTTTCTCTCTCTGAATCTTATCCAATTTGTTGACATTGTTCTGCTATTTAGGTACCCAGAAAATGGATATTCCAGGTAAAGTTTTGCCAGAAGGGCAGAATCATTACAAACTTAATTAAAACAACCTTCTTGCTTTGATTAACCCCAGTCATTTCTCAGCCCTGGGGCTTGATCTCACAACCCTTTGCTAACAGGAACAGGACTTACTCATGCTACCAGGCCTATTAATTGCACTTGGGCTAATGAGTGAGTAAGGGCTTCCCAAATGAGCATTAATTAAAATGTGCTTTGAACAACTACTTTTATTCATTCCATTCTTCAGCTTTGCATGCATCATACAGAGAGAGGGCAATGAGCTTTCGTTCTGTGCGTGCTCTCTCTCTCTCTCTCACTCTCTCTCTCTCACACACACAAACACACACACACACATACACAGACCATTTTTAAAATAAAAAAGATCTCCATACTTCTATTCATTATTGCAAGAAAAAAATTGCTTTTTAAATATATTTGACTTCAGATTCAGTTGATATAATTTGATGTAAGCTGCCTTGAAGATCATCTTTAAATTCAACAAGTAAAATATGATTTTTTTAAAAAAATGAAAACCTGGCATGCAATCAAATTATTAATTATTTTATTTAAAATATGTGGATCCTGCCTTTTCTGTCTTATGAGAAGACCTCACAAGACTGGCCACGATTGAAAAAGAGTGCACAGTGATGGAATAGCTGCTATACAAGATATGAAAGAAATGAGAGAAGTACATACAGTGGACAGTGTATGGTTGCCAATTGTGAAATACATAGAATCATAGAATCACAGAGTTGGAAGAGACTGCATGGGCCATCCAGTCCAACCCCCTGCCATGCAGGAAATCCAAATCAAAGCATCTCTGACAGATGGCCATCTAGCCTCTGCTTAAAGACCTCCAAGGAAGGAGACTCCACTACACTCCGAGGGAGTGTGTTCCACTGTCAAACAGCCTTTACTGTCAGGAAGTTCTTCCTAATGTTGAGGTGGAATCTCTTTTCCTGTAGCTTGCATCCATTGTTCTGGGTCCTGTTCTCTGGAGCAGCAGAAAACAAGCTTGCTCCCTCCTCAATATGACATCCTTTCAAATATTTAAACAGGGCTATCATATCACCTCTTAACCTTCTCTTCTCCAGGCTAAACATCCCCAGCTCCCTGAGTCGTTCCTCATAGGGCATGGTTTTCAGACCTTTCACCATTTTAGTCACCCTCCTCTGGACACACTCCAGTTTCTCAATGTCCTTTTTGAATTGTGGTGCCCAGAACTGGACACAATATTCCAGGAGGGGCATGACCAAAGCAGAATAAAGTGGCACTATTACTTCTCTTGATCTAGACACTATACTTTTATTGATGCATCCTAAAATTGCATTGGCCTTTTTAGTGCCGCATCGCACTGTTGATTCATATTCAACTTGTGGTCAACTTGGACTCCCAGATCCCTTTCACATGTATTTTCATTCAGCCAGGTGTCCCCCATCCTATATCTGTGCATTTCATTTTTCTGCCCTAAGTGCAGTACCTTACATTTCTCTGTGTTGAATTTCATTTTGTTAGCTTTGGCCCAGCTTTCTAGTCTATTTAGATCATTTTGAATGTTGATCCTGACCTCTGGAGTATTAACTATTCCTCCTAATTTGGTGTCATCTGCAAATTTGATAAGTATGCTCCCAATTCTGTCATCCAGGTCATTGATAAAGATGTTGAATAACACTGGGCCCAGGACAGAGCCCTGTGGGACCCCACTGGTCACTTCTCTCCAGGATGAAAAGGAGCCATTGTTGAGCCTTTGGGTTCGGCTGGTCAACCAATTACAGAACCATTTAACAGTTCCTTTGTCTAGCCCACCTTTTACAAGCTTGTTTGCAAGAATGTCATGGGAAACCTTGTCAAAGGCCTTACTGAAATCAAGATATACTACTGTATATCCACAGCATTCCCTTCATCTACCAAGCTGGTAATTTTATCAAAGAAAGAGATCAGATTTGTCTGGCATGATTTGTTTCTCTGAAACCCATGTTGACTTTTTGTGATTATGGCATTGCCTTCTAGATGTTCACAGGCTCTCTGTTTAATGATCTGCTCCAGAATCTTTCCTGGTATTGATGTCAAGCTAACTGGACGATAATTGTTGGGATCCTCTTTTTTCCCCTTTTGAAGATGGGGACAACGTTTGCCCTCCTTCAGTCTGCTGGGATTTCTTCTGTTTTCCAGGATTTTTCAAATATGATTGCCAATGGCTCCAATATTACATTTGCCAGTTCTTTTAGTACCCTTGGATGTAGTCCATCACATAAATAAAAGGAAACTTCATGGCCAGTCTTATTATGGAATGATATACTTTCTTCTGAAAATCCCTGAGGCTAGTTAATGACTTAAGTATAGCTGTTAATACTATCAAATGTAATGTCAGCGTGTTTTGTCTTCTTCTTCTCGTTCCTCCTTGTTGGTTGTATCCTTCTATCTGCTGATATCCCTTGTTTGAATTTAAAAAAGGAAGAATATGAATATAGGACAACATTTAATAAGGATTCAGTATTCTGTTCCCAACAAAGGGATTTGTGGCCTCTAAAAGAATTTGGGACAAACTGGATCAACAGCCTTGTCTACACTGGCTGGCAGGAGTGTTCCAGAACCAAGGTTTTCTGAGGACTATATGCAGACGCTAGGGATGGAAGGTGAGATCTTTGTTAACCTGGTTCACTACCATTCAGCTGTGACCCCTTCTTGAGTGATGGATTAGCATATAAAAATGAAGGCATGGCAATTCGAACCCTCTTTGGAAATGCTTAATACCTAAATATATGTATACAACATGATGTAATGGTTTGAGTACTGGGCTAAGACTCTGGGAGACCAGAGTTTTAATCCCCACTTAGTCATAGAAACTCACTGGGTGGCCTTGGGCAAGTCACACAATCTCAGCCTCAGAGGAAGGTAAAGGCAAACCTCATCTGAACAAATCTTACCAAGAAAACCTTATGATTCACCTTAGTTGGAAGCTGGAAACAACTTTAAGGAACACAACAACAACAACAACAACAACAACAACAACAAACAAACAAACAAATAATATATTTCTACAGTCAAGATTAGGGTCTATTTGTTTGCCTACAAATTACAATTTAAGATTTTTGCAAATCATTTTATATGTTTTGCATTTATTATTGCTTTGCAAACTTGTGACTACAGATGATGTGTGTGTGTGTGTATACATACTTCCAGGGGGCCCCCCCCCCCCGCCAGATATACTGTTAACTCTCATTTCAGCAAATCAGAGCAGGAATGATGTAGGAGTAAATAAACACCTGCTTTATTCTTAAGCCAATAAATTATAGTTTATCTGCCTAAGATCCTTACACCTGAAACAGAGGTTGGGGAAGTATACAGAACATTTAGGCCCAGTTTACATCAGAGCTTCAAAATATTGTTTTGGTCAACAACTGCCATAATACCCCAGCCACCATTGGCACTGGCATGGCCAGTGGATGAGGGATTCTGGGAGTTTTGATCCAAAATGTGTAGACTGCTAAGTGGGGGGGGGGGGAGTTTAGAGAACATATTTTTAGATTTCTTAACACACTAATCAATAAAATGTGCCAGATCTGATTTCATCTTTGTATATGCCATTATAAAATTAGATTCTGTTGGATTTTCAAACCTTTTCTTACAGAATAATACCATTCGTGTAGTCTTGTCATCTTTATTATTCCATTTTTAAAAATGAAATTTGTTTCTCCAAACAAACTGCAGAGGCAGAATTGCACCCCACCTCACCCCCACCACACACAATTTCTTTCTTTAAGGCACATTTTAATGTGAATACTGGTTATTATTAATGTTCCACTCAGAACTGTGAAATGTAAATCAGTTGCAGATTGCTGCTTGGTATGCAGCCACATATTGCTTCAGACTTTTCCAGATTGGCTGTAGCCATGGTAGAATGGTGCATTTCCTGATTAATCACTGCTTATTAACCAGGATATGAAAACAGGAATGGTTTGGCTATTACAGGAAATTGTGGTCTTAAAAAGCCATGCTATCAGCACCAAAGCTGGGTACGTTGGGGGTGAACGGGATTGAGGAGGGCAGTGTAGGACATCACAAGCTTCTTCGGCTTCCTCTTTTCTTAAATCCTTGGGTCTACATTAGTCTTGACCTTGGTTAGTTCTTGATGGTCCGTGATCCCAACCTTCATTACTTAGCAGCCTGACAATCCACTGTTATGCTCCTCGCATGTGATATTGTAATTTGAAGATATAATTTTAATTTTGCCAGTTCTTTATATTAGTACCAAAAAAAAAATTACTAAGGATTCTATGGTGTGGTATGGTAGTCAATGGGAGGAGTGACACTATGAGTTAATACACTGGGTGACACCAACCCTAGTGATGCCACTGGCCTGGGATAGTCCTGTCTTAGCAACCCCTTGTTTAACTTTATAGTGCTGGATTGGTTGCTGTGAATTTGCAGTAGAACCATAGACTTCATATTGAGAAATAGGTGTGGAGGACACTAGGGTTGTCATCCAAGAAGAAATGGGGTGGCAGCCTGAAAGATCTTTTGGGAACTAGGGGAACACAAAGCTGATAGAAATTTAAACACCACAAGGAAGTCAGCTTCACTATCACCATTTTACACACCAATGTTTTTCAGGTTGGCTGAAGTCCAGCTTAATATAGCCAAGTTTTAGTGGGCATGTAATAATAATTTGTGCATGCTGTGATGGCTTAGATGGACCTGAGATAGAATCTAGGGGATGAGTCGATACAGACAGGAGTGAAGTCTTGCTTTCCTGTTGTCTTGTATGACCTCTAGTTGTAAAAAGCACTGCTATACAGCAGGTCAGTGCAAATAATAGAAAAGTTGCTTTTAGGGGGCTACAGCTCTCAGAATCACACATTCAGCATTATCAATCTCTGGAAGGAGGTCCACATACCCATGCTGGCTGGGGTATTCTGGGATATGTAGTAAAAAAAAACAAAAAAAATCAGCTCTGGGTCAGTGGCATGTGGATGGAAGATGGCATCTCTGTGAAAAAGTGTGAATAAATTGGATGGGATTGTTGTCATTGTTTCTGAGTTGTTCTTATCTAGGAAGAAACCTGACTCCAGCCAGCAATAATAATTAATTTGTTGATCAAACCCAGACAAATGGATTACCCAGTATTATTTTGCTTGGAACAGAACATCTTTTGATGCATTGTTTGATGTGGTGTAACACTCTCTGAGTTTATGGTCCTGGGGACTATAATCAGAGGTTGCATTCTAAGACATTATTCACACAGCAGACTTCACTGGCCCCTCTCCTCCCACTTGCACACCACTATCCAAGGTTTTCTACCATAAGAAATGCTTTCTTTCCTTCAGGCAGACATTCAGTGAGACCATTCCAAGACTTTGTGAGACCATTCCAAGACTTTTAACAAATAGCTAATACTAATAAATACCCTGGGGAGATCAAACAGATTCTGAAATGACCTTGGTAAGATGGACAAATGTGGTTGTTCTTCCTTTCCTACTTATTTCTTCCAACAGGATGATGCATGTGCGGACCTTCTGACCTCAGAAGTTCTTCACATGTGTAGGCCCAGATTTGGTCTAGGAGTAAGTGGGCATCCTCTTAACCCAGAGGCACTTCTAGCTTAATGAGGTGAGGCAACAGGTTTTGGGTGCTATGATGGCAACGTGGGAGAGCTCATCTGATGCAGAGAGCAGAAATCACCAGGACAATCTGGAATGCAATTCCTCCTTGAAAGGTATGGGAGTTTGCAGTAGAACCATAGTTTTACAATGAATAAACTTGCATTCCTTCCAGTAGGGCTTGAGAAAACCTCCTATGCAACCTGCGTCCATCAGCCATATAGCTGGTGTATCTGGTATGCACACGTCTGATATCGTTGGCTCAAAGACCTTGGGCTGGGCCGGCTTTCCTTCTTCCCATTGAAACCTATGAATATTTGCAATAATTTCCCTTTCAAAGAGGAACTTAACTCCTTTGTTATAGCCCTGACATCAACTATCTGCCCCACAGTAGATCTGGAGCAAACTGTTACAATTGGCAGACCTGTTTAATTTTCTAGTTTTACTTTCTTTTTTCCCCCTGGCCAGTTCCCCCTTTCTCCCTCATCCCCTGCATAACTGGAAGGGTTTTTAGCAGCATCAGCATTTGGAGCATTGTAAAGGAGAGCTGGAGATACACAGAAAAGACAATAATGCTAGGAAAGGTGGATGGATGTAGAAAGAGAGGAAGACTGCATACTAGATAGATGGACTCTACTAAGGAGGCCATGGGTATGAATTTACAAGACCTATGCAGAATAGTGGAGGATAGGGAATCTTGGAGGTATCTCCTCAACAAGGTTGCCATGAGTCTGCATCCACTTGAAGGTGGTTAACAACAAAAACAATAACAACAACATCAAAATTATCACACATCAACACTTACTGATCATGGTAAAGATCTGAAAGACCCTTGTCAAATTGCACAGCCCTTTGAAAATTTAGGGCAAGGGACATGATGTGCATCTTTCTGGATCTTTTTACATTCTACCCTACTGCACAACTGTATAAAGATACTTTATATCTCGAGGCCTGGATATTATTCTGTACTGGACCTGAAGAAGTGAGTTTATACTACCAGTGCTCATGTTAAAATAAAAACCAGTGAGTATTAAGTGTGCTGACACATTTCTTTTTTCTCCCCATTCCTTAGTCCTTTTAATCTAAGAAGTTACTCATTGCACTAATGTAGTAACTTGGCCTAAGTGGGTTAGTTGTTTTGGAAATGTGACTTCATCACACACCCATTAACCAATAAGTAAATTATGAGCAGATTTAGACACAGAAGAAGGAGGAAGGAACATCAACAGTCTAAGATATGCAGATGACACCATACCACTAGTGGGAAATATCAGAGACTTGGAACAATTACAGTTGGCCCTCAGTATCCACGGATTTGCTATCTGCAAATCCAAGCATCCACGGACAGAAAACCTGTCTTGCTCCCAATGGCAGCACATGCACCTGGTCCCCATTGCCCTATGGTGGCATGTGCACATGGTTGCACCATCATTAAGTTCTGTTGCCACCAATGGTAGTGTGGCCACATGCATATGCCACCACGGGACAATGGGAGCTGTCCCTAATGCCATGGTGGCTATGTGCACATGCCACCATTGGGGACAAGGCAGCTTTGAGCATCCACAGATTTTGGTATCCACGGGGGGGGGGGGTGTAGATCCAGAACAGATTCCTGTGGATACTGAGGGCCGACTGTACTGAGGAAAGTTAAAGAAGGAAGTGCAAAGGCAGGCTTACTGCTGAACATAAAGAAAACAAAAATAATGACCATGGAGGATTTACATACATTCAACCTAGATAACAAGGACATCTAAATAGTTAAAGATTTCCCATATCTTGGACCACACACTGATCAGAATGGAGACTGCGGTCAAGAAATAAGAAGACTAGGAATGGAAAGGTCAGCTATCAAAGAACTAGACAAGATCCTAAAGTGTACAGATATACAACTGAGCACTAAAGTTAGAATTGTCCAAGCCATTGTATGCCTCATTACTGTGTATGGACGTGAGACTTGGACATTGAAGAAAGCCAGTCAAAAGCAAATAAACTCATGTGAGATGTGTGCTGGAGAAAAGGGCTGAGGATACTGTGGACAGCCAAAAAGACAAACAAATGGGTCCTAGGACAGATCAAACCTGAACTCTCTTTGAAAGCCAAGATGACCAAATTGAGGCTGTCATACTTTGGCTACATCATGAGAAGGCATGACTCATTAGAAAAGACAATAATGCTCAGAAAGGTAGAAGGCAGCAGAAAGATAGGAAGACCACACACCAGATGGCTAGCTCCATTAGGGAAATCACCAGCCTGAATCTACATAATCTAAGCAGAGCAGTTGAGGACAGGGGTCTTAGTGATGTCTCATTCATAGGGTTGCCATGAGTCGAGATCAACTTGAAGGCAGTTAACAACAGCAACTGTTTCTCCCAAGCTATGAGTCTTCCTCAAATGGAATGAGGTAAAACACTTGCAGACCACTGACTCCCTTTTTTCTGACCTCAGGAGCGCTATGTTGGCAACGAGTCAGCACCTGTGATTCACTGAACACAGCCTCACCCTCCTTTTAAATCTGTCTTCACAGCCAAAAGTGCCATTCATGTAATGGATTTGTATCATTTGTTTTCCTCCTTACAGGGAGGTTGAAAACCTCAGCCTGCTAAATTCTGTCTCTCATACAGAGCTGCAGATCTGCATACAGCATTGTGACAACGTACCATGAAAGTGCATGCTAAAATAAAAACCAGTTTGTCTTAAAGGTAATGCTTTTTATGTACCAAATCTTAGCATGTCAGAATATCTAAAAGACATGGAACACTGGTGGCAAGAAGAGAACATTGAGAAGAAAGGAGGGAGGGACAGAGGGAAAAGAAGGGGGAAGAAAGTATTTCATAGTCAGCTGATTTGTTGGAAGTCCAACAATGTTTTCAGGCACATTTTTTTTTTGCATAGTAAGTATGCTTTTTATATAGAATAATATTAACATAGTGGCAGATGGATTGTGCTTCATGGGGATTAAAAACTCCTTAGCTCCTCTGCTGATGCCTTTTATTTTCCCCTCAGCTCTTTCTTTTCTCTTCCTGTCTTCCTCTTTTTTCTTGCTGTTTTTTCCTCTCTTCACTTTCTCTTTAATTTTTCTTCCATATCCTTACCAGGCAGTGCAACCCCCTTTCTCTCCCTTTTCCTCTCTGTTTCTCTGATTTGAAAGGTCTGAAGACCATGAGAGAGGACACAACATTTATGGGTGCCTAGAGATCCTCTATAGGCTCTAAATACCCTAAAGGCACCTGATCTTGGAAACTAAACAGGGCCAGGCCTGGTTAATACTTGGATGGGAGACTACCAATGAATGCAGGGTGCTGTTATGCTATATTTCAGAGGAGCAACTGTGATAACCACCTCTGAGGGTTGACTGGCAAGTTGAAGGCACATATTCACAGAGAAGTCCTCTTGTAGAAATGAATATCTCAGGCGCCACTGAAATTTTCTCTGTGCTGGTTAGGGAAGCTTATAAACATCTGTCATCTTGTGACAGTTTTGAATTACTTAAAATTAAATAATAAATTTTAAAAATCAAATAATTTCATCATACAGTCTAGTAGAATGGATAGCTATGACACGTTTCAGGGCTTTGGAGACATGGTGCAAAAAGGTCACTCATTCACCTACACATGCACACAAAGCTCAGCACTAGATCCACCCCATGGGCAAACCAGTTGTGGAGCTTAGACCCAGGGCAATCAGGCAAAGAGAGGTGGCCACCTGAAGGAACAGCTCTGGATATCACCAAAGGTCAGCATAATTGTCATTTACTATGTGTGTGCTTCTATTGTGTGAGAATCAGTTTGGTGTAGTGGTTTAAGTGTTGGACTATGACTGGGACACCAGGTTTTGAATCCCCACTCAGAGGAAGGCATGGTTACCCACTGGGTGAGCTTGGGCAAGTCACACTCTTTCCACCTCAGAGGAAAGCAGTGACAACCCCTCCTCCCCACACACACCAAACAAATTTTACGAAGAAACCCTGAGATAGGTTCACCATAGTTATTACAAGTCAGAAATTTCTTGAAGGCACACAACAACAAAAAACAACAACAACCATTATTGAATTGCTTCTACTAGGGATTAGGTGAGGTCCTTGTGAGATTTTCTGCCTCAGATGTCAAAATAACTTGTCTGGTTTTGGATTATGTGTCTCTAGACTTGGAGGAAGGGCATCTTTCTGCCTCAGGGAGTGAAATGTCTTGGACCAGGCCCCATTTATCCTCAAACCCCTATAGGAGGAGTTGACCTTTGAAAATCAAGTATAGATGATTCTGCCATGTTTTGTCAAAGCTTAGTTAGTTTAATGCATCTGCTTTGGAGAAGTCCAACATCAAGTTGTAAAAGCTAATCGATTACAGCCAGCCCTCCATGTTCATGGTTTCTTTATCCATGGATTGAACAACCCACACCTTGAAAATATTTTTAAAAATATAAATTCCAAAAAGCAAACCTTAATTTTGCCGTGTTATGTAAGGGACACAATTTTAGTTTGCCACTGTATTTAATGGGACTTAAGCATCCACAGAATTTTGTATCCATGAGAGGTTCTGGAACTAAACCCCAGCAGATACCAAGGGCCCACTGTGTGTGCGTGTGTGTGCGCGCGCGTGTGCGTGTGTGTGCGCGCGCGTGTGCGTGTGTGCACTGTGTCCAACACACATCTATGCACTGGTAGGGGGGACAAATAAGGACTCACTGGAATGGATTTCCTCCATCTATTACAGATAATTCTGGCTGTATTTCAGTCACATGCACTGAAACTCAATCTATTGACAGGCTTATTATAAAGAAAATTGACACCTATTTTTCATGAATAGTTCTATTACTCTGATGAATTTAGTTGGTCTAATGGGGAAGCTTAAAGAATAACTTTTAGCCCACAATGGCTTTTTCCCCCCTTTTGGCAAATAATAAGGTTCGGAAGGGCGTAACCTAAAATAGATATTCCATAAAAGATTCTTCCTTGAACAAAAACATTGTGAAAGCATGAAATGAGGAATAGACGACAATCAGAATTCGACTTGAAGTGCTTTATAGTAATTATTTTAAAAAGTATTCACAAAAGAATCTTTTCAATTGCAGAACAGCCAGCAAGGTCTGTATGGTTCAAGGCCAAATAATTTTTGTAGCATGGGAAAAAAATTCACCTTCAGTTCTTCGGCTTCAATCTAAGGTATGTAAAATCAGCACATGTTTCAATTACTGTCTTCTATTCTTTAAAAAAAATTAAATAGGGAGATGAAGCATTTCAGAACAATGTCTTTAAAACGCAGCCTCTGTAGAATGTAGATAATCTGTGTCCAAACCCTGATTATCCGCTTTTGCTTGTACATGGATTTCAGTTGAGGAGATATTCTTTGTATCTGAAAGTCACAGACATTGTAGTTGTAAATTAATTACAGAAACTGGTGATAACTTTGGGGCCACTGGATTGTCCAGTGGGGATTCATTGCTTGTTGGCACAAATATTACAATAGAACTCTCCTTCTCAGCATGTTTCTGTGCTACAGCCCCTTTGTGCAGCTCCTGTCGCTTCATATGGATTGGCTTTGAATTTTATTGTTTGCCTTGTTCTTCATTTGTTCTTGCTCTGCTCTTTACATATTTTCAGCAATGCAGTGCAATTCACAGTGGAGGACAGGCTAAAAGTGACCTAGTTTTTTTCCCCCTTTTAAAATGATGGATAAGCAATCCATTCACATTTCTGGTGGTGAGCTGACTAGTGTATTTGGAAATGAGGTCCTTGTAGTTTGGACACAGTATAAGATGATGTGGTCTACTGGAAAAGATAATAGAACTCAGTAAAGTGGAAGGCAGTAGGAAAAGAGGGAGATGGCATCATAGGTGGATAGACTCTATAAAGGGAGCCACAGCTCTGAGTTTGCAAGACCTGAACATGGCAGTTGATGACAGTTGGCAGTCTCTCATTAATCACGTCACCATAAATTGAAGTTGACTTGACAGCAAATAATAAAGGTGCTGGAGCTTGCTGGTATTTGTATATATGTGCTTTCAAGACACTTGTTGACTTGTGATGGCTTCATAGGATTTTCTTAGGTGAGGATTATTCAGAAGTAGCTTACCATTGCCCTCCTCTGAAATAGAGCCTACAGCCCCTGGTATCCCCATGTGGTCTCCCATCTCATAGTCAGGTGGGTTTACATCCTCATTCACAAAAGATAGCAGCAGCTACAGGACCATAGCAATAATTTCCCACGCAAGCAAAATCATGCTCAAAATTGTGCAGCAGCAGATACTCAAATGGAGAGAGAAATCCCAGAGGAGCAAGTGGGGTTCAAGAAATGAAGTGCAAAGGCAGGCTTACTGATGAACATAAAGAAAACAAAAATAATGACCACAGAGGATCTACATAAATTCAACCTAGATAATGAGAAAATTGAAACAGACAGATTTTCCATACTTTTGAACAAATATTGACCAGAATGGAGACTGCAATCAAGAAATCAGAAGAAGACTAGGAATGGGAAGAGCAGCTATCAAAGAACTAGACAAGATCTTGAAGATATACAACTGAGCATTCAAGTTAGAATTGCCCAAGCCATTATATTCCCCATCAACATGTTTGGATATGAGAGCTGTACAAACAACAACAAAACAAAACAACAACAAAACAAAACAACAACAAAACAAAAACCCCAGACAGGATGAATATCAACTCATTTCAGATGTGGTGCTGGAGAAGATACCATAGACAGCAAATTGACAAACAAATGGGTTCTAGAAAAAATCAAGCCTGAGCTCTCCCTGGAAGCCAAGATGATGAAACTGAGGCTGCTGTACTTTGATCAGATCATGAGAATGCATGACTTGCTAGAAAAATCAATAATGCTAGAAATGATAGAAGGTAGTAGAAAGAGAAGACACTGCATGCCAGATGGCTGGACTCAATCAGGATGGTCATGGGCCTGAATCTGTAGGTCCTGAGCACAACAGTGGAGGATAGAGGGTCTTGGACATGTCTCATCCGTAGGGTCAGTATGAGCTGGGGTCAACTAAAAAAGCAGTTGTAAATCACAGTATTAAAACAAATAACACAATTAAAAATACAATTAAAAAGATTTTAAAAACCAGTTGTTTTTAACTTTTTAAAATCTTTGCAGATGGAGATTTTCAGATTATAGCTACATAAATGTGGCCAGATTACTCAAGAGCAAAGAACTTTATATTAGGAAAGCATTTGATCATAGGGTTCTTTTTGTACTGCAGCTACATGTTCAAAACAAATAAGTCATCATCTGTCCCCAGTGGGGTGGCCCCCAGATGTTTTGAGCTGAATCTTCCATCATCTCATCCCTGGCCATTGGCCAAGCTGGTTGGGGGTTAGCTAGGCACACTAGTCCACACTCAAACCAAGATCAGGGATTGTTTCACAGTCTGTTTTGTCTAGCATCATTCCATTAAGCATTTTGAAATGAAATACAACATTTATTTTAGCAGGAGAATGGGTATGACTAGGTATTAACAGAAGATGGGCCACCAAGCCTGGGATTTACCATCAAGGGCGAATTCACTGTGGAACTGGCCTTTCCTCATGAAGACAGTCCACACTGAGCTCTGGCCCTGTGTTGTGTAGAGAAGCTGCAGTGAGGGCAGGGGGAAACTGATGTCATTTGCCCATGAAGACATGCCCTAAGACTCAACTTTTAAAATCTTTGCAGTCACAGTCTATATTTTTCCAAGTTTTTTCTCCACAGCCATAAGGAGCTAGTAATATTTTGGGCCCACAGCTGGGTCTAAGCACTTGCAAACTGTGGCAAAATAAATCCATGGATCTATTTAACATTAGTGTACTGTGCACGTGAAATCAATAAAGCATATAAATTAAAATTGTTGGGTGTGACATGGTCCTATTTGTCTGTCCACGCAACCTTGCTTCTAAAACAGTTTACCTTATTCTAAACCTTATTCAACTTACCTATATATATCATTTGGGAAAGTTACCCATCATTGTGTAGGCTGATGTGGATGATTTTGCATATCTTTTGAATGAAACAAAAGTGATAATATTTACACTCCTTAAAATTTGTTTCCAGCTGGGTTCTGTGAAAAATGGATCAAACCCTCAAGAAGCCAACATATGCTAAACTTGCACAGAAATGTTTGGGATGTCGACATTAGTCTAAATATCATGTTTGGTTCAAGCAGGATCATAAATGTGCATTTGAGTGCAAGAATAAATAACAAACAAAATACAGAAATCCAATCTGGGTTTTGGTAAGGTACCCCAATTATGTGAAGTCGAAGGCTTTCACAGCCAGCATCCAAATTTTTTTGTGGGTATTTCGGGCTATGGGTCTGTGTTCTAAAAGAGTTTATTCCTGACGTTTCACCAGCAGCTAGCCACATTCACCAGATGACACCACAGCTGCTGGCAAAATATCAGGAAGAAACTCTTCTAGAACACAACCTCATATTCTGAAAAACCCACAAAAAATTTAAGTACCCAAATTACTTGCTGGATTGGGTCCAACACTGTACTTACTATGGGCTTTGATTTGTTCCCATTAGGTAACACACCAAGGATGACATCTTGTGTGATTATGAAGCCTAACACTCTTAAAGCATAGGTCTGCTCCCCCCCCTCCCAGAAGGCAGCTTCCAAGCACCAGGCCACACAGTCACATCTTTTTTGTGGCCTCTCCTGGCCACAGAAGAAAAGTGCCAAGTAGCATCAAGCTGCAGATGTGCAGCCAGACATTACCCATATGTTTCCTACCCTCCCTGTCCATGAAAGGGGCATGGCAGTGCGGTTTGGTGTCTGCTTTCCGTTACAGGGGATGTTGTATGGGGAGATATTGAAGGCCTCCTTTCACAACGTCTAAAAAAGGACATACCTGTATATGTCTGTGTAACCCATAGTTCACAGGAACATGTGTTACCACTAGGATTCTGGCTCAAGTCTGGTGATTTTCTGATCAAGCATGTGGAACCATATAACATTACAGAGAGCTAAAAGAGAGAGCCAAACACTCTAGTATAGACTTCTAGGACATTTGTCTGGGTTAGCCTGAATTGATGTTAATGGTTTTGCTTATGATCTGTCTGAAACAAAAGTTTGGTGGTATCATCTACAATCCTTAAAATAGGTTTCACATCAAGTTCAATGCAAAATAGACCAAAGATAGCAGAAAAGAAAAAAAGAGAAAAGAATAAAAGCCAAAGTTTACATATAGGTCTTGTGCTTGCATGGAAGTGTTCAGGGTGTCAGCTTAAGTGTAAGTATCAAATTTGGTCATGAAGCAAAACATTTGAAAAACCAGAAAGCATTTGTTTGTGTAGTAACTGATGCAGCGTGGTGTAGTGGTCTGAGTCTTGGATTGTGGGTCTGGAGAATAGGCTTCAAATTCCTGCTCATCCATAGAAACCTTGGGGAAGTCAAACTTTCATCTTCAGAGGGAAGCAATAGAAAACCTCTTGCCAAAAAAAAACCCATGACAAGGTTGTCTTAGGGTCACCATAAGTCATAAGTTACTCAAATGCACACAACAACAACAACTGATGTTGTTAATGACAGAGCAAGTCAAAAACATTACTGTGGTCTTCATTTTTGTCCCCTAAGAGCATACTAAATCTAATTAGTCTGTGATCAACCATGGATTTGAATGATATAATAGACAGAGAGACAGATATACATTCATTGGAGTCGATGGGATTAATTTGCATTTCAAGTCCTTGTTTAATTTTCCAAGAAACCACTGCTGCTGTGGAACAACAGTATTTTTTGCAGAATAATGTTTCAGAACTGATTTATGCTTCACTTGAAAAGATGGATGGCATTACTTCACATGCTAACCTTAACTACAAAATACATGTGAACAAAACCAACTTGTCCAGGGGGTAGTAAGAGATCAGGCACTTCACACACAACTCTCAGAAGCCACCCTTTATATTTGTCAGTCTTTTGGGCTTCTGAGACCAGAGCTTAGAAGTAATGAGTTACAAGTAATGTTACCTGTAACATGTTGCCTTGTGGGGTCCTAAAGACAGTCTTTCACAAGTAATAAAATGCCCAGTAATACCTTCATTTTATTTTCCATGTAATAAATAATATTTACTTGTTATTTTTTCTCATTACTTTGGGTATGTGGGGAGCTAAAATGCATTTTTGTATGTGTTTTGAGGGATTTCCCACAATTTTAGGCAATTAAAAAAATGATTTTTCTCTAAAAGGATCAGAAAAAAGGAAAGCAATGAGTAATGTGGTGCTGCAGTAATTATCGTAATTAGTTACTTGGGAGGAGCTCTGTAAGGTGTTATATAATGAATTACTTTTTTAAAATGTAATTGCCACAGACAGATGACATTCTTTTCCCTTTGCTTTCCAGGATATCTGATGAGACTGGGATGATCAACAGGAGGAAATGGAGACAGAGAAAGACAAATAACTAATTTTCTGGCTTTTGGAGAGGAAGAAGGAGGGAGAGGGGGAAATTGTCTATTGTTTTTGTATATAGATAAATACTGCCTTATTTACTTTGGCAGCTTATGGCCTGTTGCATGGCTGTCTGATCTTCTAGGGAGAGAGGAATTGTCCTTACTCTTCCACTTCCCAGAAGATGAAAAGGAGGAGGGCTTTCCACATGTATGATACTAACTGGCTCGCAACTTGATACAAGGTTGGTAGAAATCCCAAACTTTTCATTTTTGAATAACTTGGGATTTTAGTGAAACAAAACCTTCTTTCGAAGTAAGGCCAAGGAGTTCCCAGAAACTATTTCAATCTGCAGAGAGCCAACATACTTTCATTCCGGTTTGTAAACTCTGCGCCTCAACATACCCTGCTGCCTACTGTTCTCGTGCTAATTCATGTTGTTTTCCCCACTTTGGTGTCTGCAGTTTTACTTTCAAAGACTTTCTGCTCCTCCTTAAATCTAGTGCTGACCCTCTGTTGAAACTCCAGTGTTTGAAGCTGAACTCCCTCCTCCCTCACACACACAACATCAGATTTTAATTTTAAGTTGAGTTTTTTGCTTCTAAATGCCATTCTCAAAATTGGTTCAATGTGTAGCTTTCTGAAGCTTTATTTCCTCTTTTTATTCTGAGGCGTCCCTGGCTTTGGTCTCTCATCCCAGATTTCTTTTAGTTTTCTTTTGTGTGTGTGTTGTTTTTACAGCTTTCTTTCTCTCTTTCTTTCTTTCTTTCTTTCTTTCTTTCTACAGGAGCAAATGGCATCACACTTTACAACAGCAAATGGTACTTCATGAAGGTCAGCCTGAACACACTCCTTTTCCTAACTCCAGAAACAGACTAGTTTGCTGGATTATGAATCTGAGTTAAGGGATGCATCTAGCGTTTGACTGTGCTGGAGTCCAAGAACAGGAAAGCTTAGAGTGGGAAGGCAAGCATTCTGGCATACAGACTTTTTAAGGCTAGAATTGTCATTTGGCAACTACCACTTCTAAGAGAAATAGTTTTAAAATCAGCATCACCAGATTTATAGCAAGTAGGAGCAGCCTGCAGCCACCCCTTTCCAAGCTGGATTAGGGCCACAGCAACTACGTGCCATGTCCCTGATCTAGCTTTTCCATGGCACAAAAGGAAGATGCAAATAGTGGCTTTTTTTTTTTTTTGAGCCATGGAAAGGGCACCCAAGCTATGGTGGTGGCGGCTTTTCACTGCTTCTTTGATGCACTGCACCAAAGACGTGGCATGATGCCACCCGTCGTCTGGTGAAGAGGGTGATGTGGGGGCGGTATGGGGGCTGAGTTGGGGTGGCTGGCATATAGACGCCGTGCCCCCAATCTGTCCCAAGGTCAGCATATAGTGCCGGTCTGTAGAGGACCTACATTTCTATACCACTGATGTACTAAGTGGTTTACAAAGTGTAAGCTAATTGCCCCCAACAAGCTGGGTACTCATTTTAGTGACCTGGAAGGATGCCAGGCTGAGTAGTCCCAAAGCCCCTGGCTGGTACTGAACTCACAACTTTATGGTTTGTGAGTCAGTGGTCTGCAGTACAGGCATTTAACCACTGCACCACCAAGGTTCCATATCTATCTATCTATATCTATATTTGCTTATCACATCATCTTATATCATCATCTTATATAATTATCAGTCTATATCACTGATAAAGAGTAGGGATGAACCCAAATGAATTTGATAATATATTGCCCCCCTCAATCCACCAAAATATCTCATAAGCATCTGATAATCAAAGTCTAAGTTAATTACAAATAGGAATAGGTTCTATAGGTAGGAGACACTTCATCCTGTCTTACTTTAGTTACTGTGAAAACTTACTTAGCATTCAGTTGACTCAGGGTTTTCATGGCAAGTTTCTTCAGAGGGGCTTTGCTATTGCCATCCTCTATGGCTGAGAGTATGTGACTTGCCCATGGTCACCTAGTGGGTTTACATGGTTGTGCAGGGATTTGAATCCTGTTCTCCAGGGTCATAGACCAGTGCTGAAACTACTAAACTAAACCATGCACTGACTCCTGTCCTTCCCAGTAGGCTCAGGCAAAAGCAAACTGTTGCAGTCTCTCCTACTTTGTCTGTTCTTCCCCTTTTGCCAACTTGACCAGAACTGTGTTGTTACTTGGCCATATGTGTCCTAGTTTTCATCTGAGGGAAGATTGACATGAAATATCATGTGGAGAACTATCAGCATTCTTCCATAGTCCTCTTCTCACTTTTTCTTTCAACTAGCTATAGATAAGAGAGGATTCAAAAGGTGATGGAACAGATTGTTGGTCCAAATGGCAGCTTTCCTGAGCCTAGGGATCTTTTTTCTGACCACATTGAGAAAATGTCTCAAGCCAACTGTTAAGACAATCAAGAGAACTTGCTTGAGCCAGAGAGCTCTTCATTGAGAAAATGTCCCATTCTCCTTTGTGCACCTGAATATTAGAGATACAGAGATAAAGAGATAATTGGGAAGAAAGAAAATGCTTTGTGAATGAGTGTCTCTGGTTCGGGTATCAACTGTATGACTTTAGGGAAGTTATGGTTTTTCCCCTCAGTGCATGTAACCCCTCCCAGTCTGTAGCCTAGGGACCACCGTACTGCCCTATCTTGCAGGCCTGTCCTAAGGGTCAATGAAATGATAAGGACTGGAACACTTTCTATACTTATGAAAAGCAACATATACATTCTTAGTAAATAAAATTGAAGATTGTTGTAACTGATCTTGAAGTACTCCTGTTTTAAGAAGAGACTGCAAAAGGTTTTGGAAGACCAGCTGCTGTAGAGACATTTTTGGAGAAATCTTCTATGAAGACATAAGAAGGCACTACAATATTCCACTGCTTTTAGGGGCTCCTGATTCTATTGACAGCCAGTGTGGTGTAGTGGTTTGAGTGTTGGACTAGGACTCTGAAAGTTCAGGGTTCAAATCTCTGCTCAGCCATGGAAACCCACTGGGTGAACTTGGGCAAGTTGCCTTCTCTCAGCCTCAGAGATCAAGGGCAAAGCCCCTATGAACAAATTCCACCAAGAAAACCCACAATAGGTTCGCCTTAGTGTTCCCATAAGTGAGAAATGACTTGAAAGCTGAGCAACAACAACAATTGTACTTTAAACATCCCAGAGATTAATCTCTATGAAGCCTTGCCATTAATTTTTAAGATGTGACTGAAGACAAGGCTGGCTAGAAAGTTTTTGGTATAGAGCAGTGGTTCTCAACCTTCCTAATGCTGTGACCCTTTAATACAGTTTCTCATGTTGTGATGACCCCCAACCATAACATCATTTTCATTGCTACGTGTAAATACATGTTTTCTGATGGGCTTAGGTGATCCCTGTAAAAGGGTTTTTCGACCACCAAAGGAGTCCCAACCCACAGGTTGAGAACCACTCGTCTGTGTGCTGGGCATGGAATGGGATGAGAAAGCAATACTACACTGTTTTCATCTCTGCTGTCTGGTTCGTGGGGACCTAGACTCATTCTGACCTCAGACAAGCCAAGAGTGACTCACATCCCCAGCGATGACTTGTGTTTGCAGTGACTTGAAGGACCAGCAGATAATGGGGAATGAATTAGAGCTGAATTCAGGGACCAGAATACTCTGGGAGCAGCCCAGAATGTAGACAAGTGTAAACAGCCCCTAAGAAGCCAATCTCTATTTTCCCTGTCTTTTCAGTTATAAAAGCAGATGGGGTGGGAATTTCCACTGGAACTCACTCGATGAGAAGGAAGGTCTTAATTTTTCTTTCTGCTTTGGTCCTGTTCAGAACTTTAAACACTGCTATTTGTTCCATAAGAAAAAAATTCGTTAACAACAAGGGGGCTTCATTTCTGGGCCCAACAGCAGAGCTTGCAATGTTACATTTTGAAAATAATTTACTGTTGTTACTGTTCATAGTATTTCTAAAGCAATTCATTGTCTGTGCAGGGACGTAGCCAAGGGGGGGGGGTCATTGGGGTCCAGACCCCCCTTCTGTTAGATAAAATGAATGGTGCGTGCCGCTACGCCACCACACCCAAGCCCCATTATAATGGTGGCACTTAGTCTGGACCCTACACCCTTCCCAAAATCCTGACTACGTACCTGGTCTGTGTTTATTGCAATATTGTTACTACTCATTGCAAAAAAAAGGAGGATTTATTGAAATGTTCATTATGTTTCTGCTGCTTGTAATGGGCAACTCTTAGGATTGATAAAAGGATGGTTTAGCACTTGAAAAATGCCTCAAGTCACTAAATAATAATAATAATAATAATAAAAATTTATTTGTATACCGCTATTCCAACATTAGATCATAGTGGTTAACAACATTAATACAATAAAAAACATAATACATATCCCCAACAACAAATATCCCCATCCCCCCAAAAAAACCCATACTATACAGCACATCGTTAAAAACATTACTATTTACAAGACAACAAAATTAGCTGGATAGAAACAGTTGTGTATTGGGGGGAGAACAAGATGGAATTAGGACACATGAGGGAAAGCTTGTTGGAAAAGGAAGGTCTTGAGATTTTTCTTGAATAGACCTACAGAGGAGACAGAGCGGAGCTCTTCGGGAAGCGAGTTCCAAATCTGAGGGACTGAGGTAGAAAATGCCCTTTGCGTGGACGAGACATATCTCGTCTTAGGAACCCTCAAAAAAGAAACAGTACTTGTTACACAAGTGAGCCAGTGTGGTGTAGTGGTTTGAGCATTGGACTACAACTCTGGAGACTAGTGTTCGGATCCCCGCTTGGCCATGAAAACCCACTGGGTGACCTTGGACAAGTCACACTCTCTCAGCCTGAGAGAAACACAAAGGCAAATCCCCTTTGAACAAATCTTGCCAGGAAAACCCTGTGATAGGGTTGATTTGTTTGTTTGTTTGTTGGATTTATATCCTACCTTTCTTCCAAAATGGGATTCAAGGTGGCTTACAATAATTTTTAAAAAGATACAATGAAGATGTTAATGACAAAAGTTAAAAAATTAGATTAGATAATACTAATATTAAAATATAGCCATTAAAAACACAGTGTAGTTTAAAACATTTTTAAAAAGTAAAATCATTAAAGCATTAAAAACAATTATGCACACATACTACGTAAGTAAAATTCACGCACCAAAAGTTTGCCTAAATAAGAGTGTCTTCAGCTCTCGGCAAAAAGAGAGCAGGGAGGGAGCCAGCCAGACCTCCTGTGGAAGGGAGTTTGGTAGTCTGGGAGCAGCCATGGAGAAGGCTGCCATAAGCTGGGAATGACTTGAAGGCACACAACAAAACTTGTTACACTAATAGGATAACATCACCCCTGCCTTTACAATACATTACTTTTGAAAGATGGTTTCATTGTCTTCTTGTTAATAGCAGTGGCTGGATATTTGTCAAGACCCAGCCTGGGTGTGTGTAAACCATCACTCTTTGTGTGTTGTAGTACTGATGAAAATCAGTTCCCACCCCCCATTAATGCTGTTCATGTATATTAAGAAGCCTAAGAGATCTCTCATGTGTTTAGCACCCCATCTTGTTGGTTCTCCAGCAGCCAAGGCCACACTGGAATGTCTACCCAGTGGCAGAACAGCATTAGTGACAAATAGCACAGAAGGCTATGACCCACTGTCATAGATGTAGTTTGATCATCAGACTATGACTTTGCAGTCCAGGGTTCAAATCCCTGCCTTTCCATATAAGTCCCACTGGGTGACCTTGGGCAAATCACACTCTCTCAGGCTCAGAGGATGGTCATGGCAACACCTTCTGAAGAAACTCGCCAAAAAGGCCCTGTGATAGGTTCACCTAGGGTCACCATAAATTGGAGAAAATTTAAAGGCACAGTAAGATAGATGTGATTACCTTTGCTGAAGCACCACTAAGGTGCAGCATCTCTAACCAACAATCACCTTCTACTTTCTAGCTTCCTTCTGTCAGTTGCTCTATTGTTTCTTTGGTCCTAAGAAAGAATCTTAAACTCCAGGCTTCTAAATATGGCTGACTTCTGGATTCTTACAGAGTCCCCCTACTTTCCAAATACAGTGCTACCTCGGGTTATGAAATTAATTCGTTCCGCCGCGGCGTTCGTGACCCGATACATTTCGCAACCCAAAAAGGCTTTTCTGAAGCGTGGCTAGCAGCTGGAAAGCCGCTAGCCGCGCTTCGCATTTGAATTTCGCGCCGATATTTTTTTCGTAACCCGAAAAAAATATCGTAACCCGGAACAGTTTTTTCCAATCTAAGTTTTTCGTATCCCGGAAATTTCGTAACGCGATCAATTCGTATCCCGGGGTACCACTGTAGTGGCCATGTTTACCAGAGAGGCAATTCACCCTCTTCTGGGGGACAGAAAAGGGCTGTCTAGGAATCAGGATGGTGTCAAAGGTTGCAAAAGCTGACTTGGGTGCTCTATGTGACTCTAGAACCACACATTGCCCACCCCTAGTGTAGAAGGAAATATGTGTGTACGCAAATGGACACACACATTTCATCTCAAAATCTGTTGAAAAATTCATATCTTCAGCTAGAGAAGAAAGTTGGCTTGGAGAGAGAAAGCAGTTCAGCCTGTGAAGGCCTACTGCTCTCAGTCTCTTGGTGGAGCTTGTTTGGGAGCCCTGTGGATGTGAAGGGAGGGAGGCTGCAGAACTGCTGGATGTTTGATAGCTTCTTGGATCAATTTTTGCAACATGATGAAACAATAGGGGGTGCCAAAAACTACCATAGTGCTTTGCTACAAACACTAAATGCAATGGTTGTTGTCTCTCATAGGCAAAGCATGCTTTGTGGCTTGTTACTGAATGCTTTGGAAATCCCTTTTAGTCTCTCTTCATCTGGAATGTTCTTATAAAGAGCCGTATTAATAATTCCTTGTGGATATGTCACTCGTTTACTTTTGTTTCCGGTTCCCTCCAAAACCAATGGGATGGCGGAGAGAGGCTGAGTCATGCTCCATGATAGCCACACACCCATCATGTGCTTTTAAGTTAGGAATAGCATACTTCAGGCTGGACCATTAATGGTCAGGCTGTTATATGATGACAAAGAGTCCAATGAGCTGAATATACCCTGCCATCTGCTCGCAAACACATGACGCATTGATGGAGAAGAGCTGTAGCTTAATATTGTCAAGATGAGGCTTGTTTGTTTTCCTCCCTTGCATTCTTTGCCAAGCTTTTCAACTGTGCACAGCTGGAAGACCAGTTTATCAGTCACATCTGGGCAAAAATGTTGACTGCAATCCTGCATGGGGAGATGTGGCTATGGGACATAGCTGCAATAGTCTTCCATTCAGTCTGCAAATCCCACCTCTTCTTAGCTGCAGCCCCTGAAACCAGTCATTTCCTGGTTGATGTAGAGCTGGTGTCGCCATGGATAAATGTATAGTGCTTTCCTCATAACTGGACACAAAGTGATGGGGACCATTAGGCATCTGGATGTTTCTCTGTTGCTCTCTCCCACACACACACACACACACTCTCTCTCTCCATCTTGGTCACTGTACGATTAACAATTCTGACCTCTGCTAGGACCAAACCAATGAGTTGTGATGTAGTAAATCCAATTTAACACTATTGTAGTTCACCCAGAAAGGAGGACAGCCATTATTTCCATTGCTACTTTACAAATGCTACTTCTGAAGATAGCAGGAGAAAGGGTCCATGCCTACCGACTGGCTGTCTGCTGTTGTCTGAAATACTGTTTGAGGGGAAATAAATGTTGTACTAATACATTTGATATTCTCAGATTTAGGAATGATGTTGGAGAATTTATTGCTCATTCTGAAGAAAGATTGTTATTATACTGAAATGAATTGCTATAATTAACAGTCGTCTTGACCCTTTAGTATATATGTGTAAATTGTTGAATATATTAAAAAGGAATTAAATTAATTAATTCCTAATTTTATGACTAATTGGGCTATGAGTTACTTGATGATTTATTTACTGATTTGATGATGATTTTATCTAATGAATTAATAATAGGTGGGATTTTTTAGCACATGAATTTTTGTTTTGTCTATATTTTTGAATAAAATAGTTAATAAGGATGAGCATAGATTAAGATTAAAGAATTAAGCATGCTTAATGGTGGTTCAATATTATCAAAGAAAATGCTAATTTTTGAAAAATACAGTGTCACCAAGGGAAAAATGCCAAACTACAAGAGATTAAAGTAAAAGATGAAGGAATTCTTTATTTGGTATCTATGGAGATAGTACAAGAAATGTTTGCTGGACAATTCAATCTGCATGAAGACAAATATGCTCAAGTGCTTCCAGAAGAGTGGAGGGGAGTGTTACTGGTAGAAAGAGATGTGAAACTTGATAAGCCACCATCTGAATATAAATCAGTTTTAAACTTCAGTTTAAAAAAATACAAAGAAAATTTGGCTGTGCTTTTTTAGAGTAAACAATATTGAGACAGTACTTTTGGACTGAACCAATGAATATATAACGTTAAATTTTAAAAATGGAAAAGCAACAACATGGCTGGTGCAAAACATTTTTATCCTTAACTCAAGATGGCACCTTCCTCCCTCTTTCCCATGTTCATGAACAAAGCAGGGACTGGTAGTTGAAATATCACCATATGTCAGGATACCATCCTCTATTTCTCCTGAAGGCAGGGAAGAACCGCTTAGAGGGCAATATTTCAGACCATATGATATAGATAGCTTCCACTTCCACTCTTCATCTCCAAAGTGAGCCACTTCGTTTTGCCTATGGGTAGATAGTCCTTGAATGACAGAACATAATTTGGGCATTCAACCAAGTGGATGAAGAACAGAGTAGGATGTCAAGAGAAACTGATGTTATTACCAGTGAACTGGATGCTGAATTAAAACAAAAATGAAGATCATTTGGAAAGATTAAAGAATTTTCAAGGGCTTGGAAAGAAAACATTAAAGTCTAAGTGGGGTTTTGGAAAATTTACTTCTGTAGCTTTTTTAGATGAACACTTCCATTACATTTATTTTATAGGATAGTTTATGTTCTAGGGAACTGGAACAATATTTAAAATAGACCTTCTAAATACTCTGTGGTTTGGATTTACAAGGGATATTCTAGTTAAATAAAAGAGTATGAATTAAGGTATCAGTAAAATTCAGATGCTAAAAAGGAAAGAAATTGAATGTTGAAGAACACTCTTCTTAAGTTTAAAATATTTACATCCAGAGGTATTTGCTAAAAGTTGGAATTTTAGATTTTTAATTCAATTAAAATAGGAGAAGGTATAATTAAATATAAGGGGGGTGTCATGCTAAACTAAAGCTGTTGTACTTCCGATACATCTTGAGAAGGCATGACTCATTGGAAGAAAATAATAATGTTAGGAAAGGTGAAGGGAAGTAGACAGAGAGGAAGGCTACATGCTAGATGGATGGACTCTTAGGAAGGCAAGTACATTTGCAGGTACTAAGCAGAACAGTAGAGGACAGGGAGTCTTGGAGATGTCTCATCCATGGGGTTACCATGGGTCAGGATCGACTGAAGAGCAGTTAACAACATCAACAAATCATGCTCTTTGTTGATTTTTTATTGAAGCAAAATGGACAATATCACAAACAGTAGATAGAGTACATCAGGCAGAAAGACCTATGATTTCTACTAGTCAGGGCAGTTTTATGTCACATTATATATCAGTATATATCACGTCTCTGTGTGTTGGAGAATGAGAGATAGAGGGTGCAGTTGCACTCATGTCTTGCTTGTGGCTGGCTCCCTGGCATCCATTGTCCACTGTGTAAACAGAACAAAGAACAAAATGGGCTTTTAGTCTGATCCAACATGACCCTTCTTACTTTCTTGTGTGCTTAAAACAAGGAATTAAAGTAGTACTACCAAACAGATCAGATGCAGAAGGTACTGGAAGGGAAACTGCACAAAAGCAAGGATGTGAAAGTCTTTTGGAGATCCAGTTGGAACAAATGGGTGATAATGAAGTAGTTAATACATCTCCAAAGTTTCATCTGGCTATAAATTCTGTGCTGGATGTGGTGTAGCAATAAATAATGAAAGCCTGAATAATTTAGAGGCTTCAAATAAATTATAATTTTGTTTGTTTTAACGTATTGTAAAATTGATGATAGTTCATTTCTGGCAAATTACTTAAAATGGAAATCAAGTTTATATTTATCAGTATAGTGATTTTAAATTTTGACAGTAATGGGAAGAAACTGGAAGTGTTTTGAAGAAAAGAAAAGGTGGGTATGGTTTTAATTCAAGAATTTAATGATGAACCAGGAAAGGAAAGGTTTTTATTTTAATTAATTAATTAATTAATTAATTTAGAAAATATAAATTTGGGAAATGCTTAATTATCTAGAGCTACAGCTAAAAAGAGTGGCATATTTCTCCCTTTTCTCTGGAAGAAACTTTGAGGATGAAGAGGCCAGGTTTGCACTCCATAAGGTTATAACATAGTGAAGTGACTCTTGTGACAATTTATGCATTTAATACTTATCCAAAATTATTTTTACACAACCAATTTAAAAAGAAACCCAAGATGATAGATTTATAGAATGGGAAACTGAGGTGGCTACTTTAATGCAGCACTTGGAAATGTTACTTTTTTGGATATTTTGGCCTGACCAACATGGCCACACACACACACACACACATATACACAGACACGTACCCACCCACCCCGCCAAATTAGCATCAAGTGACAGCATAAAATGTATCATAAGGTATACAAATGTCTACAGACTAAAATATCAGCGGAATTCCACAATAATAAAACAAAATCCGTACCTGATACATGGGAACATTGTTGATAGCTCATCAGATGCAGATGCAGATGCTTGGTGGCAGAATTCAGACATAGCTGTGTTGATCTGGAATATCCAAATGCAAGGATGTTACAAGATTCCTTTACAAACCTTGTTCTGTACGGCTGTGGTAACATAGCATGACTCTATTCCATCTGCCTAGATGAGGATTAACATTTCATCCTCATAGAAGAGAATCAGATCAACTGGGTAGGATATGATTTTTTTTTCTTTTTTGCTGCATGAAAAAATATATATTAAAACAGGCACAAGAGGTAAAAATCAAGTGGTTTATTTATATAAATCAGGCTCTTTTAGTTTTAAATTCAAAACCTCTGCAAACTCAGAATAAGGATTAAGGAAGGAAATTAGGTAAACTATTTGTTTATTTGATTTTTTAAAAAAACATTTAATAAATGTTATTTATAAGGAACTATTAGTATTCATGAAAGCAAGGAGACAAACAATAATGTTGAAGAAATGTTATAGCTGGTAATTTTTAAGGCAGTTTAGAAGCAAAACAGGGCCACCCAAAAATCAGATTGTGGCTTTTATCAGTCCTGCATTGCCTTAGATGTGCCCCTCAGGCCATTTGATTTTTTTGTGAAAAAGCTGTTTGAGCCATAGGGGCCTCAAGAGGGTCCCAAGCATGATGGAAATGCTCTCCACGCCCATTTTTGGAAAAAACAAAAACAAAAAATGACTACAGGCCACAAAAATGGCCCTGAGGGACACATCTAAGACAACACAGGACAGATAAAAGCCATTATCTTATTTCTGGGTAGCACTATTTGACTTCTAAACAGCCCATTAATAAAAAGAATAACAACTTGTTTTGTAAAGGGGATCATCATGACCTTACTCACTCAAGGGCTGCATCCACACTGTAGAAATAATCCAGTTTGACAGTAACTGCCATGGCCCAGTGTTATGGAATTCTGGGCTTTGTAGTTTGGTGAGACATTTAGCCTTCTCTGTCAGAGAGTTCTGGTGTCACAACAAACTCCAGTTCTCAGAATTCCATAGCATTGAGCCATAGCAGTTAAAGTGGTGTCGAACTGGATTATTTATGCAGTGCAGATGTAGCCAAAGTTGGTTTTCACTTACATGAAGAGCATTAATCTAGGTTAGGCTCATACCACTGGTGTATGGTTACAGCAGATGTGTGTAGTAAACAGTGCAATAAGACATGAAATGGGATCCTACTGTAGCTGTGTGTACCTACCTACAACAGGCAATGTAAACAGCAGCTGCCTTCAGAATACCTTAGTGAGTAAATATTAACAGCAAAACAAAGAAAATGGGAGAATAGATACATAAGTCTGTCTCACCAGCTATCCCCAGTATGTTAAAAAAGCATAGATCTATAAACTCAGCCACCAGCATAAAAATTATAAGATAGTAACACAGGGTGTGATGTTACAGGTATAGGTGGAGACTACTTTTCCCCATATGTCTGACATAACCCTGAGAAACTGTTTTTTGATCTTTGTAAGGTCTTTAAGAGGAATACAAAAGGGAGTCCAAAATGAGAATTCCCTTCCCAACTCAACTGCAGCTTTTTCTCCCTGTTTCTTATGCGTCAGTGATTAACAACAGTCTAAACTGGAAAGAATCGTGATTTTAAAAAAAGAATTTAAAAATTTGGCATTCCTAAACTTCTTTGCTCAGATTCATTATATAGTAAATGCTTTGCTACTTGTGACTTTTCTTCCTTTGAATCAAAATTATTAAGCATTTTTAAAAAAAAAAAATCAACTGACGAAATAAACATTCAAGAATTTGCTTGACCACAGTTACAACAGAAAGGGAATGTTTGGCAGTGTTGTCAAAAGAGGCTTAATTTAAATGGTGTTTAATTTACTCTAAGCCATCATTATGACTAAGGTTTTAAATTTTCCTGTTTAAAGAAGCAAAGATCTATTCAGTATCTATCCCTGTATTTATTTGATTACGAGTAGTTTTTAGTCCAGTAATACTTTTGAGATGGCGTAGACAAATCCTCTGTACTGAACCTAATGGATTGGCTTCAAATGTTGTAAATTTGATCAGGAAACCTACCATCACTCCATAAGCGCTTTGACATTTATGTATCCCTTTTTGTTGTTGTTGTGTGCCTTCAACTTGTTGGTTGTGCTAAGGCAAATCTATCACAAGGTTTTCTGTATCTGAGAGTGTGTGGCTCACTCAAAGTCACCCAGTGGGTTTCCATGGCCAAATGGGGAATCTAACTCTGGTCTCCAGAGTCGTAGTCCTATGCTCAAACCACTACACCACACTGGCTCTCTCATGTATCCCTTTTACTTCATGGCTATTCTGAATACTTTCTGCCTGGGGTCCATATTACAGTAAACAGAAAAAGGGCCAGCCATGTCTCATTACAATCTTTGATTTCTTCACTGATATCTGTGTCTTGTTCTCATTTCTGTCCCTTGAGACGATTAAAAAATTAGCTTTTCAGTGAGAATATGGACATGAGCGATCAAGACAATGAAACAGTTCATTCTTCTCTTTTTATATTTATGTGTCTCTGTCCCACTTCCTACCCTTTGAACTGTACAATAAGATACAGATTTGTGCTGGGTCAGACCAAAGACTGATGTCTATCATTCAGCTTAGAAATTAATCAAGCAAATCATGATTACAATAGGAGACTCTTTCATCTATCTTCCCCAGAAATTGGTATTCATAGACATACTACTGCAGAACATATATACTATACAAACCACCATGATCAATAGATATTTATGGTCTTATTCTCCCTAAGAGGACTACTAGGACACTTTCAGAGTATTCTTGCCCACAATTTATTTTTTTTTCTTAAGGTTTTTAGGCATCTGTAAACTTCAGAGTTACTCCAAGTCTGCTGCTCTCTCCCTCTGAGCATGAGATGGATCGAATCAGAACTAAAAAGAATGATGATAACACAGATAGAGTTCTCTTTTTTCTGCCAGCAGCAGATCTGGTGGAAACATTGCAAGCAGCAAGTAATGGACTCATGCTGCTCTTTATAGCAGCAGAAACCTTGGAAAGGCTGTTTGCCTATGGCCTAGTAGCCTCAGTCTTTTCATATGCCTCACCAGATAGATTTCATGGAAGGCAGAGCATTTTTGCTAAGTTGCTTTGAGAGAATCAGAAACAACTGCAGTGCTAATTTGGGAAATTTAACATACTATGCTTGGAAATCAGTATTGTAGTTATGGATTCTTAACCTAGAATTACACACCCATAACTGATTTGTATTCACAAAGACTATGTGTTCATGAGGAGCCAGTATGGTGTAGTGGTTTGAGCACTGGACTATTCTGGAGAGCAGGGTTTGAATCCCCACTTGGCCATGAAATCCCACTGGGTGTCCTTGGGAAAGTCACACTCTCTCAGCCTCAGAGGATGGCAATGGCAACCCCCCCCCCACGAAAAAAACTGCTAAGAACACCCTCTGATAGGTTCACCATAGGGTCACCATAAATCAGAAATGACTTAAAGGCAAACAACACGCAATATGTGTTCATGATTGTGGGACTATTGTCACAATTGTAAATATCTACCAGTCTTATCTTTATAGTCATTGGCTGCTGCAAGTAACATGTTGGGTGTGTGTGTGTGGGGGGGTCTGTTCTCCTGTCATTTGGGGTGGAGCAGACTGATGTTTCAATGCCCTTTCTGTCAATGTAAGGAGGGATTTTGACATGGATTGTGCATCTGATTGTCATACCAGGGATTGCTGGTGGGAAGGAGGGGGAAATGTCAGTCTGTTGTGTCTTAATCAACAGGAGAACAAACTTCTGTCACTCACATCAACTAGTGGATGGTATGGTGGGTTGGGAGGGGATCAGGCCAGGAGATGCTACTTGGTTAAGTATGCTTCCCTTAGGTGCATACTGAACATAAAGGTTAATTAAATGTCTGGCTATGTCCCTGTAGCCAGATACAGTGACAAACCGATCCTGCAGAATGTCAAGGAGGTCCTCTGGAAATATTGGAGAATGATGTCAACATTACACATCTGAATACAGGAACACAGTCAGACCTCCTCTAGTATACAATAACTAACTTCTCTGATGCTCTCCATGCTCCACCAGCCACTAAATGACCATGGTAGGGGCACAGAGGAAGGTGAATCTTTCAGGAGAGCAGAGGGAAGATGTATCATAGTTCCACCAGGGCAGTACAATATGCCTCCTGATACGGGATTTCAGTGTTAGTTTTTGTTACTCTTTAGCTGTACAGATACCTACATATCCATGGATTCTTTATCAATGGATTCAAGCATTCAAGAAAGTATTCAAAAAATAATATAAATTCCAAAAAGCAAACCTTGATTTTTCCATTTTATATAAGAGACACTATTTTACTATGCCACTGATTTAATGGGACTTGAGCATCCACAGATTATAATATCCATGGTGGGGGGCGGTATCATGGAACCAAACCCCAGCAGATACCAAAGGCCTACTGTATGTTGCTGTTTTTAAAGCTCAGGATTCATGAGAGCATAAAGCCAGCTGGATGTCTACCTTCCTGGCTGTGCAGCACAGGTTGACTGTGCAGGGGTGCATCCCCATGTCTACTTAGTAACCAAGCCCATGGAGAGACACCAGACCTTTTCAGGCTGCTGTCTGGCAACTAGGAAAAGGGAAGAGGCACCCCTTCTCTGGTCCTCTCAGGTTATGCCCTATGGAGTTTATCCTGTGAATATCCTGGAAAAATAGCGTAATTATGCAAAACAATTTCACACACCATCTCATAAAACCCACCATAAAAGTGGTCACAAAGAAGCATTAACGTGCATCTTTTTACTTTCGGGATTTCAGTGACAATGCCTTTCCGATATTACTTTATTTGCACAATTGCGTGTGACAATCATTTGTGCAATTACTCTCAGTTTTCGCTTTATTTGTGGGATGCTTTAAATGTGCTTTAATTTCTCTTTAATGCCAAAATTAGCCCCAGTGTGATAAACTCCTATGTGTTACACTAGAGGTCCAGAAAAATGATAGCTTTCCTTTTTCCCCAGCTGCCCAATTTCAGCCCAGGCATCTCCTTGCCCTCTCAGCCACTAATGGGCCATAGAGGTCAAACACATTGTCATTGAGTTGTCTTGTGCCAGGAAAAGGTAGTGTTGCACAAGGAGGTAGTGGATATTCCCAGTGAACACCCATGAAGGTAACTCTGTTGGATATAAGTACAGTTGCCCCTCCGTTTGCATGGACATCAGATCTGCAACCCTCACTTACTTGTGAGGAGCTAATGGAGGGGATTAAAATGGGCTGTGTGCCTGAGGCGTGCGCCCACAGCCACTCACATACACACACACCCTTTCAAGCCTATGGGGCTTGAATATGTGCGAGTCTTCATTTTTCCGGAGAGTCCAGAATGGATCCCTTACAAAAATGGAGAGCTGACTGTAATGTTATCTTTCCTTGCTTTTTAAAACCTTTATGTTACTTTTGAAAAGTTACTTTGTTATACAGTACTTGTATTACTTTTCTCCAAAAACTTATTTGATACAGGCAACTATGTTAACTTGCCACTCATGTCTCATCATTTTCAAATTCTGTCATTCACCACTGGCTATTCTGGCTAAGGCTGTTGGGAACTGTAATGCAACAACAGCTGGAGGGCTATGCATTCCCCAGCCCTTCTTTAAAAGGTGCAAAGCTCTAGAAATTGCCAAGTTTGGAGTGTTCCCCCCGCAAGGTAACAACCTTTTATGCTGTCTCTTAGGTCTTTCTCAAGAATGCTACTTTGATGTGTCTTCTGCTCAGTGGGAAATGAATGCTTATTGCTGAGTGTGACCGTCTCCTAGCGCAGCAAACTGCACCATTAATCATTCTAAGATGGAGTCCTTTTCTTGTACTTTTTCTCAAGGCAGAAAATCCTAATGAAGCCTCAAGGTCATGTCTCCAGATACAGTTAGCTGCAAAGATATCAATAAAGCAGCATACTTTCCTTTCTCCTCCTCCCAGGGAAACAAGTCCTTCTGATGTCTTAGGTGGGGCAGACCTAATTCTTGCTTTCAGGCATAGCTAGCAGGGTAGCTTTTCTCCTTTCCCGCCTCTCCCTTTCCTGCATTTGTGGCATTTTTCCTAGAGCAAAGGGGCCATGAAAGCACAAGTGGTGACAATGTCATGATGTGTTCAAATACACTAAGTATGACAGTGAAATCATAAGGAATTTTTTGCCCATGCTTGGATGGGATCACTATGCATTGTTCTCAAATGTGTGATATTAAAGTGTAGTGTGTTTACTTGGAAGCACTGTAATTGTTTGCCTTCGAAGAAAAATTGTTTGGCAACAGTGATGTGCTGATCAGATCTGTTTACCCTCCAACATTTCACAAGAAAAACTGGAGCACATGTTACTAAGCAACATCAGAGTGTAGTCAAGATGACCAAGTTTATTAATGAGGAAGGTCACACAAACCAGGAGAAGCTGCAGCAGCTTGCTTTTGGCTGAGTCTACAGGGAAAGGCAAGATCTCACCACTCCAGTCTTCTGCTCTGTGCTGAATTTACTGAGTACTTTTACCTGTTGAGTACTTTCACTTTGAACTCAGTTAGCAGAAACTGAAACTGATGACAAAAGAGGAAAGTGAGAGGAGGAGAGAGAAACTAGGACATTTTAAAAAGTAGCTGAAAGAGTGGGACAACAGAGAATAAATTGGCACTCTGGGTGCAAAATTGCAGCAGTTGGAGGGTATGATTCTGTGGAAGACCAGGAATATAAACAGGCTAAGATCGCTGTTCAGGGGTGTGTGTGTGTGTGCGTGCGTGCGCGTGTGCATGTGTGCATGTGTGCATGCACACACACGCTTCTGTGAGTGTTTATAACAATGTAAAATAGGTCATGGCAAAAGCATAATAGCAACATCAAAGGAGAAGATAGGTAGGTAGGTAGGTAGGTAGGTAGGTAGGTAGGTAGGTTGATAGATAGATTGAAATAGAAAGAGTGCCACCAAGATAAATTAACAGTTCGACAATCTTAAGCATCCTTGGGTGCATTGTTCATTGTACTCCTGTCTTATCCAGCTAATTATTAAGAATAATGTAATCATACAAGTGGTTTTTTTTATATCATTTTTTCACAGTTCTCACACTGACCCAAAAGCAGAGCAATTTGTAGACTGTATGTTGTTCATAATGTAATATAAGGTATGCTTAGATGACATTATATGGAGCATTTTACCAAGAAAGGAAACTCTAAATAAAACAATTTGGGTTAGCAACGTCTTGAGCAGCCCTGTGCTCTTGAGGCATATGCCACCTCTGATAAGTAATTTGGCATGAGTGAGGCTGGAAAGGGGGAAATCTGTTCCAACAAAGAGAGAAACAAGAGAACAGCAGGGGCAGAATGTGGCTGAAGGAACAGGAGGTTGTATTAGTATTAGATAAGTCATCTCTTATTCATGGTGGCATATAGAAAAGGAGTAAGAAAAAAGTACTTTGTTAATAACCACCAGAAGGTTCTGCTTATCAAAAAGAAAAAAGAGGAAAAAAGAGAAAAAAGTACTTGCTGTTTTCATACGTTTCTCCCTCAACCCAATAATATAAAGACATAAGAACTGACATCCTGGAATGAATGCAATTAGTCTTTTTGCCTTGTCTTATTGTGTGATCAAAGTAAAATCTTACACCCAGCTTCACTACATTTCTTTGTCCATAGTTTGACAATTGGAGAAAACTGCATCCCATTACAAGCACAGTACTTTATGGAGCCTATTTCACTTCTGGAGTCTTTTTCATTATGGAAGCCATTTCATTACAGTTTTATGAGAGATTTAGCCTTCCGTGTCAGAAATCTTTAGTGCTCCATCAAACTACAAATCCCAGAATGCCATAGCATTGAGCCATGGAAGTTAAATTGGTGTCAAATGACCTTATTTCTGCAGTGTGGCAGCAGCCTAGGTTTGTGCTTTTCAAAATGGGGAAACTGTGTTAAACTAGAATGGTATCCCTACCTGTAAAGATGTGGCTTGTAAATCAGGCATGATGTGGGCTATTGTTGGCAAAAGAAGATCAAATGGCCTACTTAGGAAAACATATCTCCTTTACAGCCTCCAATATCCAGTTATGTGAACATTGGAGCAGTGAGTTTTGCTATGACAATATTTTCTGAATCTTTCATTACTGAAGTTTAATCATTCACCAAAATGCTACATTTGTTCCAAACATGGACATGGACAGGCTTCCTCTTTCTTATTTCCTCTTTATTTATTTCAGACCTTTTCTTTCCTCTACTAGCTTTTTTCTTCATTATCTTTATTTTATGTGCAGTTACATCCATTCACCATCAAGTGACAAATTTCTTTTTCTTTGCTCAAAAGCCTCCCCCCCCCCGCATCTTTTATTGTATTTCATCTGATACATTTCAGTCCTGCTTTTCTTCCAAAGAGTACAAGGTGATGGACTAGATTCTCCTTCTCCCCACTTAATCCTCACAACAACTTTGTGAAGCAGGTTAGGCTAGGAGAGAAAGGCTAGCCTAATGTCGCCTGGTGAAGTACATGGCAAAGTGGAGATTTTAACTGAGGTCTCCTCAGTCCTACTGCAACATTCAGTAATAATTAATGGACACAATTACAAAATTCACCTTCATTGTGACAGAATAAAACCTTCTTAGGATTCCAGGAGAGATAAATAGACACATAACATGAAGTATATGAACATAGATACACCTGTAGGGACAACAACTACCCAACTATTACTTGTTGTTCTTTCTCTACTTCTATGAAAATTATTTTTTAAAACAATTAAAAAGATTAAACATTAAAAACATTAACATTCATTTTAAAAAACATACACATTTTAAAAACAGAACTGTACATTATTAAAAGCTCACTCCACTCACTTCCTAAAAAGCCAACTTAAATTTCTGAGCACTTTTCAAAGGCAGACCATATATAGTGCATTACAGTAATCCAAACAAAATGTAACCAAGCCATGTGTTACCATGGCCAAACTCAACTTCTCCAGAAATGGGCGCAGTTGGTACACTACCTTTATCTATGCAAACATACTCCTGGTCACTGCTGGAACCAGGAGTACCCCCAAGCTGCAAGTCTGTTTTTTCCAGGAGAGTGTAATCCTGTCTAACTCAAACTGTATCCCTGTTCCCAGATCTGTGTTTTGACTGACCAGGATTTATTCTATCTGGATTAAGCTTCAGTTTGTTTGCCCTCATCCAGCTGTCAAGCACCAGTTTAACACACAAACAGCTTCCCTGGAATTAGGTGGAAAGGAGTAATAGATCTGAGTATCAATGTACTGGTGACATCTCACCCCAAAACTTTGAGCAACCTCTCCAAGAGCTTGCATGTATATGTTAAATAGTATAGGTGACAAAACAGAATCCTGAGGGACTCTGCAGGCCAATGGCCAAGGAGTTGAGCAGAAATTCCCAGCACCATCCTCTGAGAGAGCCCGCTAGGAAAGAAAGGAGCCAGTGTCGAACAGTGCCTCCAAGTCCCATCCTAGTGAGGCAACCCACAAGGGTACCATGGTTGATGGTAGGAAGAACTTCCTGAAGGTAAGAGCTGTTTAACAGTGGAACACACTGCCTTAAAGGTGGGATCCTCTTCTTTGGAGGTTTTTAAGCAGAGCTGGATGGCCATCTGTCTGGAGTGCTTTGACTGTGTCTTCCTGCATGGCACAGGGTTGTACAAGATGGCCTTTATGGTCTTTTCCAACTCTGTGTTCCGATGGTTCGACACCTTGGATACCTCCTTTATAGTATTGTACAAACTAAAACGTAGAGTGAATTAACTGTCCCTCTGACACCAGCAACAACTGCTTCAGACCATGCATTAAGTTACTAATTATTTTTTTAAATTACCCATGACTTGATGTTGTAATTTAATTTTCTGCAATATGTTTCATTGAACTCCATGGGACTTACTTCTGCATAAGTATACATTGGCTCCACTTGGCTCACCCATTTTTTTTTTTTCATTTTGTTTGTTTTCAAGAGGCCTTCATTATATGACTCACGTTTACTGGATGGTGTCCTGTGACACAGTATTGCAATGTATCAATATTATAATGTGGTTACCTGTGTGCCTAATTAATCCTTCGGAATTCAAGGAATTCCTTCCCCTCCCTTTGGTTTTCAGCAAAAAAAAGCAAAGGAATGGCGGGGAGGGGGTGGAAGATGGAGGGTGAGAGAAGGTGCTTTCACAACTATTTGCCTCACAGAGTTCATAAATGAGCCCGTCACCCGGTACTAGGAGTGGTATAATTTTATCGGAATGAAAACCATTCTCTTTGATCTTCTCCAGTTCTTAAATCCAGCAGTTGTGTATTCGAACATCAATGGAAATGTGGTTTCAAGCTTCCTCTTTCATTATCTTTCTCAAAGATTAAAAAAAAAAAAATAGAGCAAAAGGGAAAGAAAAGTTCTGAGCTTTGGAGATGAGGCAATATTTTTACTGTAATTTCTTTATCTGATTGCATCCTGTTTACCCGTGCTGCTGAACAGAGGATGCTCCCTACTCCCTGACAGGTGTCTTTGTTTGAAAGATGGCTTTCTTTTAACGGTATGTGTTTGTGTGTGCTCATATGTGTACATATGTACACACACACACAAATGGGTATGTCAGTTTTCTGTAGATATAGATGGATGGATAGATGATAGATAGGTAGATAGATGATAGAC
>NC_056523.1:155184121-155208931 GCF_019175285.1 Sceloporus undulatus | reverse complement strand
GATAGATAGATAGATAGATAGATAGATAGATAGATAGATAGATAGATAGATGCACATGCATATATACAAATGTAAACACACACACATGCACATCCACATTATACATGTGTTAGTACACATGCACAGACAGACAAAGAACAACCATGGGAATGCTGCCTGTGGTTTGCTCTTTTATTGCAGAAGAGATAAGGTTGTTAAATCCTATATGTCTGACTTGGGCTCTATGTGCGACCTACAGGAATCAAGATGGCGATTAAACTTCATTCTTTTATCTTTGGCACAAGAAGATGGTGGAGCCAAAGGACAATCTACTTTATTTTCCAGGGTGGTAGAAATGGAGTTTGACATTATAATTAACTATCTGAAACATTACTGTTAGGATTTCAGATGTTGTTAACCACTCTGAAATGTCCCCTCCCCCAGTAATCTAAGCCTGTAGTCTTGTAAAAACAAGAACGTGGATATTCTATTTCTGTTTCTCTCTTTGGGGAAAAAAACACCTTTCCTCTCTTTGTTGCCATTGCCTTTTTTCACCACAGAAGTTTCTTATGGTTCTGCTAAATGCTAGCAGCTAGCCTCTGTTACTTAGAGTAAACTTGAATTTATTTCCAGTCCCTCAAAACATCAGAATACAACTTTCAACCTGGGGATATTATTCCATCTATTTTTGGAGTCCCCTTTTCAGGTGCTGTTGCATTATCTATAGCTTCTTATAGCAGACTATAACATTACTCTAGCATTAACTGAATAGATTGATGGAACTGTTTGAACATACCAGATATTATTTTCAGTGCGTGACTCTTAACAATGTCCAATATTCCCAACACAAATTTCAACAGAGATAAATGTAAAGTTCTTTATTTAGGCAGGAAGAATCTGTTGCACAGATATAGGATGGGGGGGGGGGTGCCTATCTTCATAACAGTACTTATAAAAAAGTTTCAGGGAATTTTCATAAACCAAAAGCTAAGCATCAGTTAGCATTAGAATATGGTGGCTGTAACAGTAAATACAATGCTCACTTCTCTCCTGTTTGCTATTCATTCTTCCTCCATTGCCATTCCTCCTATTGAGGACAACATTTTGTAGCTGTCTATAAAGTTAGAATCTTTTTTCACTTTTATAAAGGACAATATTTTGTCTTCAAAGGGCAATGGAGGAAGCACACTTTGTGGAACTGCATAGTTGAGGTGGATTTAGTCTGAAAGAGTAATTGTCAAAGCCATGAGGTCGAGGTATTTTCTCATCCAAAGCACTGAACAAAATGGCACCCCCTTCACTCCATGTACCAGACTGGTAGTTAAATCTTCTTAGTTTAATACTGGCAGCAGTATAGCATCCTATAGCACACCTGAGATCAGCTTGCTAGTTTAATGGGGTGCAGGACAAGCTGTGCAGTAGACAGCTCTATCTACCAAGAGAGAAATGGGGTGGGGGAAGGGGTGGCAACTTTCAATATCCACCACTTTAGTTGTCTCACTGTTCCTAATAGCAGGGCTGCCCCTGGTAGTTGTATTAGCCGTACTAGGTACTCTTTCCCCACCACACTCCACACACCACACACCTGGATTCAAGAAGAAGCCCAAAGATAGTGATTGTGTGTATTAGTGAGTTGAGTTACAGTGAAAGTTGAACCTTATGATCTCTAGCTCTCACCTTATTAACTTGGGTTAGATGCCCACTGTATTGCCTTTAGACACAGTTGCTCATTCATGACTAGTTAATACCACATTGCACTGTTACAGTACTATTATTCCACTTTAACTACTATAGCTGCCTTCTGTAGCATCCTGCAGTTTGCCGTTTCGGGACGGTCTCAGCCATAGAGCTCTTAGGCCTCACTAAACTACAAACCCCAGAACGCCACAGGAGGCAGCCATAGCAGTAAAAATGGAATAATAGCACTACGACAATGTAGTGCTGTACTGTATAAACAAAACAAGAAAGATACTGTGTCAATTAGTCCCAAGAACAACATTTCATCTCAAACCAGCACTGGGACTGAGGGTGCATCTGTAGAAATAATGCAATTTGACACCACTTTAAATGCTGTAGCTCCATGCTAGGGAATGCTAGGATTTGTAGTTTTACAAGGTCTTTAGCCTTCTCTGCCAAAGAGTGCTGATGTGTCACAAAACTGAAAATCCAAGGGTTCTGTAGGATGGAGCCACAGCAGTTAAAGTGGTGTCAAACTGCATTATTTCTACAGTGTGGATGTACTTTGGCACAGTTCACTGAAACAGGTTTTGCCCCATTACCTTTGCTGTGTTATTGCCCTCCTTAGCCCCCATTTCCCTGCATCATTTCATGCACAGACATGAAGTTCATTACCAGTTGTGCAATCTAATTGGGAATGCCAACAACTATTTTAATGTTTTTCTTCTTTTAGTTCTCTGATTTTTGCCTCTAGGCAGGTGGCCAAGACATCCCAGGAATCTTCCTCCCCATAGTCTTTTGTATCCAGGAACTGATCCCTTGCAAAACATCACTACATACCTTTATTCTGAGACTATCTTTTCCCCTATATGCTTAACATACAGCAATGTTACAGCTGATAATGAGTGTTATACTTTCTGGCCAAAACTCCACTAAGCTCAGCTCTTTCTGGTTCGAAATGCAGGATGAAAGCAACTTGGATGATCAATGCTGACTTTTCTTTTCTCACAGAGGAATCTTCTATGTAGAATTCCATAAATGCCTATCACAGTCAGTACTGACAGTCTTCTAGATGGTGTGGTTTTGTTTTTGTTTTGTTTTTATCAGTGAGGGGAAACTTTGTCATGGTGGCTGGATACTGTTCTCCATTTACAATATCTTGGCCTCAGCATTGGTTGGTGTTAGATTATTGGTTTCCTGTCTGTGGCTTTAGCTTTCCATTGGGCATAATCACTGGTTGTAATTTCAAAGTTGAGGAAATCATTATACATGTGCTGCCTGGGAAAATTTGATCTGGGTGCATTTGTTGAACAATATGAAAAGGACCCAAATTAGATAAGTCATGTGTATTTTGTAGGGATAAATTACATGGTTGCACAGAGCCAGCATGGTGTAAAGTTTAGAGCATTGGACTAGGACTCTGGGAGAGCAGGGTTCGAATCCCCACTCAGCTATGGAAATTCACTGGTTGACCTTGGGCAAGTCTCTCTTGGCCTAAGAGGAAGGCAATGGCAAACTTCTTCTGAATAAACCGTGCCAAGAAAACTCTACAGTAGGACTGCCAGACATCAGAGTTGACTTGGAAGCACATAACAGCAGTAGCAGCAGCAGCAGCAGCAACAACAACATTCCTATTACAATCTCATTTTTAAATCAAAGAATAATGCTAAATCTTTCCCAAATCACCTGCCCTCTCTAGTGTTGTAATAGAAGGGGAGCAGTAGGGAATGCAGCTCTGGGACCTTTTTCAGAACAGAAATTGTGGCATCTGCTAGAACACCAGGATAATGAATGGACCCTCCTTATTCTGGCAAATCAATGAAGTGACACTGAGGCTTTCAAGTTCAGCTGCTGTGTGTGACATGTTTGCATGAAGGAAGTAAAAGAATTAGGAAAATTAATCAGTTAGAGGCTGAATACTTGTTTCCCCTTCCATTTGACAGAGTTCCTACTTCACAATAGTGATTGCACACGATGGCAGTCATGGTCTGTAAACTTACTTGTGGGATTTTATGAGTGGCTGGTTTGTCTATTTTGGGTGTCTGCATTTTATAATAGAGTTTTTAACTGGAGTTAAACTGGAGACAGCTTCTTTAAGTAATAAACCATGCAAAGGCAGGTTAGCCCTCCCCAAAATAAATCTACTGGGGGCATAACTATAACTCTCCTTGGAAGGATTTGGCTCTGGCATTTTCACAAGTGCTCCTGCACTTCAAGAGTTGTCATGGCACTAATTCCCTTATCTGTTTTCCAGTTAAAGCCACTTTTCCATCTTCAGTACATTATTTATCAGCTTCTTTTAAAACTATAGATTTTAAAAATTAATTTTAACTAATATAAACAAAACAAAATCCAAACAGACAAAATAAAAGAAGGAGTCCAATTGGGGATGGGGTGATTGACTAAGAGGTTCTGAGATTGTAAACTGAAAAGAACAACATATACGACTGCTGACTAAAATACATACGTACATCTCAAGAAAAGCTAATAAGTCTTTGTGCAATTCACTGTACACCCAAACTGGAGTCTTCCTGATGTGTCCTAATGCAGCTCCCAGAGCAGAGCATCAACTGAGACACTACATGAAGGACAGGGAAGAATGGGGGAAATAAAGTCAGGATTGCCATTGCAGTCATGGAGGGGATGGTCCCAGACAGGAAAAGAAATTGGTGGCTTAGTGGTTAGGTCATGTCAATTCTGACAATCGTAAGGTCAGAAGGTTGGCAGTTCAAGGCCCAAGTTCCACATGACAGAGTGAGCTCCCATCACTAGTCCAGCTTCAGCCAACCCAGCAGTTTGAAGGCATGTAAAAGTGCAAGCAGATAAATAGGTACAACTTTGGTGGGAAAGTAACAGTATTCCATGCAGTCATGCTGGCCACATGACCACTGGAGTCATCATCAGACAATACTGGCTCTTCAGCTTAGTACTAAGATGAACACTACCTACTACAGTCAGTTATGACTAGACATTCATGTCAAGGAGAAACCTTTACCTTTACCTTTTTACCATTAAAACTGCAATGTTTAGAAAACAACTCTTTACTTTCTCATTGTCCAAAAGTAACTAAAATAATTGCTTTTAGGTTTTCTTTTGTTTTTAATTGTAAACATTCTGGAAACCTGTGATACAAAGCACACTTAAATAGTGAATGCAGACACCTGCCATAAAATTAATTGAAAAGTTCATGTTCCAGTTCCAGCACAATCCTAATGAAAAAACAGGCTAGCTGGAGTATTAGGATGAGGTGTAAGGCACTTGTGCCAGCAGAACTGATCCTAAACTGGCTGAATTCTCCTTATGCCAGCACAACCCCCTTGTGCCTGCTGATCCCAGAGATTAGCCAGCTGAAAGATCAGCTGGAACAAGTGCTGGGATCAGTCAACTGAAGGGTTAAAATGGGGGGTTAAGGAGGAGTGGAGCCAAGTTACACCACATTCAAACCTCGCTTGGCCCACAGACACTGCCCCCCCGCAGCCAGCACAAAGTTAGGCAGAGGTTAGGTTTAGTCTAAGGAAGCTCAAAGATGAAAGTGAAAAGGCAGGCTTAATGCTGAACACAAAGAAAACAAAAATAATGACCACAGAAAAAATACATAAATTGAACCTAAACAATGAAAAAAATTGAAATAGTTAAAACATTCCTGTACATACATACCATCAAACATTGATCAGAATGGTGACTGCAGTCAAGAAATAAGTAGAAGACTAAGGTGTGGGACAGACCATCCAAAAAGACATCTCCTGGCACCTAGTTTTGGTTCGCAGGGAAGCCGCAGCCTTCAGACTGCGGGACTTCCCCAAGGACCAAAAAGAACCCGCAAAAAGCATGTTCTTCTTGCGATGCCATTACGACGTCGCAGTGCGCCAATGGCGCACTCATGACATTGTAATGGCGCCATGACATGCAGACGCTATGCGTCCGGCACATCATAAGGGCAGCGCCCATCTGTACAGATGCAGATGCAGTCTTTATCTAACTTAAAGAGATGTTAGGGAAGCACAGAAAGGAACAGATAGTGATGTCTACAAGGCATAAATACATTATAGTGGTACTATTACAGCCAGGCCACTATATGTAGGTTCAGGAACCTGGAACAGAGAGGCCTCTCCCAAAGTCACCAAAACATTTTTGTAACTTCTGGAAGAGTCTGGATACATGACAGTGAAGTTCCACCCACCATTGTTTTCTAACTTTCCCCAGGGTTTCAAGAAGGAAAAGTTGGACATAATGAAGCCTTTACTCTGAAGTGTGTCAAAAGCCTTCACTGGTTTGTTTTGTTTTGTTTTGTTTTGTGGTTGGTTGGTTGGTTGGTTCATTTGACACAGAGAACTTGTATTTGCCACTTGAACCTGATTGGTTTCAGCATGCTCTTGATAATATTAACTTCTAAGAGATTTCCTTTTTTAAAAAAAAAATCTGTGATTCTTGATATTTCTTTAAATTATGTATTGTTTACATCTGTGGGATGAAGGATGGTTTAATAATGGACACAGTAGGGATGGGCTGGAGAAATTGCCATAGGTTACAAAGATCCAAGAACACTTCTTCAAGACTATGCTATGGCTCCTCAGGAAATGATTTTAGGGGTTAAAGCAGGGGGGCCGGGAGAGATTAAAGAGAACAATATTGTTTGTTCTTCTTTATTTATATTTATTGTCAGTTTATAAAGTTCTTTGTTCTTGTTTGTTATTGTTTTGTGCTTTCAAGTCAACTCCAAGTCAGGGTAACCCTGGAGTTTTCCTGGCAAGATTTATCTAGAAAAAGTTTACCATTGCTTTTCTTTTAGGCTGTGACAGTAAGGGTTTGAACTCTGGTCCCTTAGAATCCTAAGGTTCATCCACATTGTTGAAATAATGCAGTTTAATCTCACTTTAACCATCATGATTCCATTCTACAGAATCATGGGGTTTGTAGCTTTTGGGACACCAACATGATTTGGCAGAGAAGGCTAAAAACTTGTAAAACTAGTTGAGGGTTCTTTTTGCGCCGCCGGGAAGCCTCACCATTTGGCAGCTGAGGCTTTCTGCTGGCAGAAATGCAGGCGCTGGTAGACCACCCTTTTTGGGTGGTCTGTATCCCGCCATAGAATCATAGAGTTGGAAGAGACCACAAAAGGCATCCAGTCCAACCCTCTGCCATGCAGGAACTCACAATCAAAGTATCCCTGACAGATGGCCATCCAGCCTCTGCTTAAAGACTTCCAAAGAAGGAGACTCCACCACTCTCTGAGGGAGTGTCTTCCACTGTTGAACAGCTCTTACAGTCAGGAAGTTCCTCCTAATGTTGAGCAGGAATCTCTTTTCCTGTAGCTTGCATCCACTGTTCTGTGTTCTAGTCTCTGGAGGAGCAGGAAACAAGCTTGCTCCATCCTCAATGTGACACTCCTTCAAATATTTAAGCAGGGCTATCAAATCTTTTCCAGGTTAAACATACCCAGCTCCCTAAATCTTTCCTTATAAGGCATGGTTTCCAGGTCCTTCACCATTTTGGTGGCCCTCCTTTGGACATGCTCCAGCTTGTCAACATCCTTTTTGAACTGTGATGCCCAGAACTGAATACAGTATTCCAGGTGGGGCCTGACCAAAGCAGAATAGAGTGGTATTATTACTTGTGGTAAAATGGCCTGCAGCCCACAAAAGCTAATGCCAAATGAATCTTGTTAATCTGTTAGAATCTACCAGGCTCTTATTTATTTATTTATTTATTTGATAAAAATAAATTTTTATCATGTCTCAGATTGCCATGGTCCCAAAGGGGATGTACAATAAATTAATAACACACAAAAGCATTATTTAAAAATAACAAGACACCATGTTTTAGAAATATTTTTAAAAGGATGCACAGCACTACAGTAGTCCAAAAGCGAACTCCCTGATTTGAGTGACCAAAGGCCATGGAAAACAGTGTAGCCTTGGCCATCTTAAGAGGGATGGAGCCAGCCTAACTGACCTCAGGAGGGAGTTCCACAGCTGGCTGAGGAGGTGCTATGGAGAAAGTCCCATCTTATGTGGTCACCAGCTTATAACCTTGGAGTGGTATGATACGCAACAGCACCCCCCCCCCCCCCCCCGCTGATGATCTCAAACACAAAGTGCATCCATAAAAGAAGAAGCAGAGGGGCAGATCTTCTGGTCAGAAGCTATGTCAAAATAAACACCTTGAACTAAGTTCCAAAGAAAACTGGAAAGCAGTGCAGTTGATTTAGGACTGGCGATGTGGTTGGTAAAGTGAATACCAGATCACAATCTGTCTACTGCATTTTGTACTGGCTGTGTCACTTCCAAACACTTTCTAATGGTAGTCCCACATAGTCTAATTATAATAGTCTAACCAAGAGGCAATTAAGATATGAACCACTATGTGAAATCTGCCTTCTTTTCTATGTTATTTAAAAAAGTAATTAGTTACCATTTACTGTCATTGTTATGTGCCTTCAAGTTGTTTCTGATTTAATGGAAACCCTAAGGTGAATCCCGCTCAGCCATGCAATCCAAAGCGCAAGTCACATGTTCTTAGCCTCAGAGGAAGACAATGGCAAACCTCCTCTGAACATATCTTGCCAAGAAAACCCCATGATAGGTTTACCTTAAGGTTGTCATAAGTCGGAAATTACTTGAAGGTACACAACACACCAAAGGCTGAACCTATCATGAGGTTTTCTGAGGCTGAGAGTTTATGATTTGCCAAAGATACCCAGTTGGGTTCCGTGGCTAAGCTAAGGTTTGAACCCTACTCTCCAGAACCATAATCCAATGCTCAAATCATTACACCACACTGGCACTAATTAGTTACCATTATAAGGCCATAAAGTCTTAGTTAGCATTACAGTTGCCATTTTAAAGATAATTATGTTCTTTCACCTTTGTCAAAAGTAAGTTAATTAGTTGCCATTTAGTTGGTTTTGGAAAGCCATGTTTGAATGTTATGAGCTTCTTTCTGTGCTACTGGAGCTTGGGAATTTAATTTTAAGTGGCTCCAGTGAAGGCAAAAGAAGGATCTTCAGGTATGTTGAAAAGCCATAGATTAGCTTTTGTCCTCCAGTCCAATATGGAGCTCCCCCCAGTGTTCATTTCATAGCACATGTATCCATTTAAGTATTAGAGCAGCAAAAAAGATATGAGTGATAAGTTGAAATCCCCTCTCCCAGGACCTGCCTAAACCTGTCCTCTCTATTTTCTAACTGGCTACTGTTTGGTTAGTCAAAATTACACATCACAAAACCTTCTCAAGTTCTCTCTTTCCCTGTGAAAACCACCGCTACATCCTTTCCATAACTTTCATTTTCACCATCATGATCAAGCTAATGTTGTTGTAAAATAAAACTGACATCGACCCAAAATCGGGGTGGAGATTTGAGGGGAAGAGGTAAGACCTTTGCCAGAGTATGTAATGCCTAATTTTTTCTGTGTTTATTAAGGGCAGGTGTTTGCCTTTTTGTTCTGCAAATTCCAGATCAAACCGTTGCCCTTAAACAAACAAAAATAAATACAAGGACAAAGTTCAGAATGAAACTGTTCTGTCATTAACCTTGAACTTAATCATCTCTGCATTGTTTTGATGTGGTTACTTTAATACGCTCCATGTTTAAAAGGGTCAGGACAGAGCTATGTACCTTTTTTGATCTTTGCTGAACCACTTCTGTTCTTCATCACTTTAATGTCATATTCTCTCACTAAGGTAGCTGAGCCCCCTTTGGACTGCAAAATTGGGTGCAGATGGAGTGGATCTGAGATGTGTGCCTTTGAAAAGCTTAGCAGCTGGGGTGGGAGGAATTTCTCCGAAAGATAGAAAAAGCTTCTTTTAGCACACATATGATTAAACAAACAAACAAAAAATATTGCAATGAAAAATAAATTCATAAGTAAATTTATATGTTGTTGTGTTTCTTCAAGGCAACTCCAATTCATAGGGTTTTCTTGGGAAAATGTATGCAGACGAGGCTTGCCATTATCTTCTTCTGAGGCTGAAGGAGAATGTGAATTGCCCAAGGTTACCTAATGTGTTTCCATAGCTGAGCAGTAATTTGCACCCTGGTCTCATAGAGGCTACACAGACTGGTGTTATATGCCAGCCTCAGGGCAGAGTGGGGTCATGGTGTCTACACAACGCATGCCCCAATGTTGCCCTGATGCTGTCATCACTCCGTGCACCAGACCACACTGCAGGCAGTGTCATGGCACTCCTTTGGCAGTGCGTCCAGATGATGCAGTGCTAAAAGGAGCACCAGACAGCACCACCGCGGTAACAAAGGTGCCCTTTCCATGGTGCAAAAAGGAGTCACTTTTTGTAGCTCCTTTTTGCACCATGGAAACGCCAGATTGGGGCTGTGGAATATAGTTGCCGCAGCCACGATCTGGTATGGAAAGGGATGGCAGCAGGCCGCTCCAAAGGGGCGGCCTGTTTAGCCCCATAGAGTCCTAGGGTGCATCTACACTATAGAAATAATGCAGTTTGACCCCACTTTAAGTGCTGTAGCTCTGTCCTAGGGAATTATGGGATTTGTAGTTTTACAAGATCTTTCGCTTTCTCTGCCCAAGTGTGGTGGTGTGCCACAAATCCCAGGATTCTGTAGGCTGGAGCTATGATAGTTAAAGTGATGTCAAACTGCATTATTTATTCAGTGTAGATGCACACACACACCCAACCATCAAACCACTACACCATGCTGGTTTAATATTTGTTATGGGCCTTCAAGCTAAATCTGACTTATATTGAAAACAAGATGTATTCAGAGGAAGGTTGCTATTGCTTTCCTCTGAGGATGAAAGAGTGTGACTTGCCCAAGTTTCCATGGTTGAATGTGGATTCAAACCCTGGTGACCTGGAATACTAGTCCAACACTCAAACTATACCATGGTCCATGCTGGATCTGTAGCTCTTGCATCTTTTGCAAGGAGTCTTGCTAGAAACATTCTTTCAGTTTGTCATCTGCTGTGCTGGTGGGCCATATGGTGAAGATTTTTTGTTGAGGGAAATAAGTTGTCTGTTTTCTCCTTGGTTTGCTTTTAACTTATAAGCCATTTTTTTCCAGTAGTGCTCTGGTCCTCACATGTCCTAGCCATCCTCTTACTCAGGACTATCCCAATTTTTCCAGCACTTAGTAATCTCTAAACACCTTGCAGCAAGTAATAAGGTGATATGGGTCCTTGTGGAATAACTTGCATTTTCTCCAGCGAACACAGACAACTATAGGAAGGCACCGCATCTGTTTTATCAGCAAGTTTGCCTTACAGGGAGATAATATTTGTTCCTAAAATTGGAGACAGCACAATACAGCCACGTACATATGAAAGATCCCTCTTCTCCTCAGCTTCACCAGCTCATGGGCAACACAGAGACCTGTTTGTGGGGGAAAAATTAGTGGTCATAACATATCAGTGATAAATGGCTGTTCATTAATATATGTGTTTAATTTAGAGATTTGTCACATTTTACAGTGAGGGTACATAGAGGAGGAGATAGGGTGAGATATGCTCCCTACACATGTATTGCATAATCTGTGGAATCCTATTCACAAAAAGGCTTTCTCTGTGTTTGTAACCAGAGATCCCCACATAGGCAGGGTTCTGGGCCACATCTATAATGCCCATGTTCCTGAATTCTTTGTGCAGACAATATCATTCAAGTCATTTCAGCTGGATATCCAAAGGGGAAAAGCCAGCTCCCTGCTCTCTGTATGCTCTGCATAATGTGTGAAGAGCCCTAATGTGCCCAAAAGCTGTTGCACTTTCAAAATGATTAATGGTATTGAATGGAAAATGGGGGTGGGGGTGGGGTAGGGAAAACTCAGTGAGGTGGCAGATGCTGTGCTGAGTGCACCAGTGACCAAGTAGTGCACAGATACTTTGGGAAATGGTGCTGAAACCATAACAAAACACACATACAATCTATGTGCTCAAGAAAACAGGCCGAGGGTCTCTTTCTCTCTTGCCTCTCTCTCCCTACTCCCCTTACTTACCCGTGTCTATCAAGCCTGTATATGTGTTCAGAGTCAATGGGAAAGGAAATGCAGAAAAGCCACATAATGATTTAAAGGGATTTTAAGAAAATATTATCATTCTTAATGTTTGTCGGCATGTGGCAATTTTCTTTGAACCAGAGATTGTTTAAATTCCTGCTTTCTTTGAAGACTTAATATTTCCCTTCATAAAGATTATGGAAGCCGCCTCAGATAATTTAGGACTTAGGAGTGCTACTTGGCTCAGGCACATGCATGGAATTGATTTCCAACCTTTGTTAGGTGAAAAGCATGCTGTGTGTGTGTGTGTGTGTGTGTGTGTAAATATATTACAAACTAAAAGAATAGTTCTGTGACTCCCTTCCCCCATCATAGAAAGGTTATCATCCATTTTTTCCTATACAGCTTGTCTTCCTTTGGGTTCATTTGGCAGGGTTTTTGTGAACAGCATAATTCCTTTAGGAAACATGAGTTCCTGTGATCAACCAGTTAGAAGCACACAATTCAATACTGATGAAAAAAATATTGGTTGCAAATTGTACTTTCTTATCATGATGTTCCTTTGGAAAAAAAGAGATGGTGTCATAAGAATTTGCAGGATTTTCCCCCCCAGGTGGGGATAAGATTGCATTTTCATGCATAAGCACAGTTTGTATTTTAGTTATTATAACCAGGCACTTTTAATCTCAGTGAACCTAAAGGAACTTTTGCCATATCTAATTCTGCTGCATAAATGTTCTTTCAGAATTGCACATTTAATGTTTGAAGAGCCCTCACAGTGTCGGAGCCCACCTTTAAGCCCAAAGCACAGCTGAGGACTACACAGACTGGCAAAATGCCCCATTAATAAAAGAAAGACCTGGTCGGAGAACATAATGTTTTTACAATACACAATTATACTACTATCATTCCACTTTAAGTGCCATAGCTGCATCCTATAGATTCCTGGGGACTAGAGAAGGACTCTGGCTGAGAATTCTACATAAATGTAGATTCCAGGCTTCCATAGGATGTTGCTTGTGGCAAGTCACTCTGTCAGCCTTGGAGAAAGGCAATGGCAATGGCAAAATCCTCTGAACTTAACTTGTTAAGAATACCCTATGAAGGTCTACACAAGTTGGAAACGTCTTGAAGACACACAACAAAAACCAAGTTTCTAGTTGCCAATGGAGACGGGGCAGGCTTGAATGCATTACCTCTGTCCCTCTCCATGCCTGTTTCCTTGCCATCCATATGCCATCCATATACAGGCAACTTCCTGTAGTGAAGATCCTCCATATCCAAGGAGACTATCCAACTGACTTAAAACCACGAAGAAGCCTGAAAATTAACCCTTGCATTGTGCCACTATGGACTTGGGAGCCTCAGCTGTTTTTGTCACTTGATCTGGACATTTCTGTAGATATTTTCCAAAGCCACAGATACCTATGGCAAGAGCAAATACATTTTCCTTTTAGTAGAAAAACAAGCTAAAAATAACACTGCTTGACTTTACTCACACATCACTTCCTATTTCTGTTGCTAGAATCCACCGACACCTTCAACCGCCCTCAAGTTCTTGCTTTCAAAGGAATCCCATGGTTGCCATGAATGACTCCTAGGGCCCAGTTTTAAAGTACATCACAGCATGAGGTTACCCAGATTGGTCTATTAATTGTGTGTGCATGCGTGTCTGTTTGAAGTGCCTTCTCACTCTCTTTATTTTAGTTTGTAAAAAGCCGATGAATAAGGGTGAGAGACAGTAGGATCCTGATGATATCTGACATGCCATTCTGGTAAGGAACAGTTGTGGTTTGTATGTTTTTATTGATTTATGTTAATGCTAAGCTGGTAAACTAATATTCAAGTACTTATTTGAACACATCAAACGTCCTTCAAATGCAACCCATAAACACAATGAGAACAAAATATTGCAAAGTGAACAAAAAAGTAGGCTTCTTTTAAGAATTTCTTATTTTGATTTAGAAGATTATCACACTGCTTTTTTCCCAATCTGGGCCTAGGCTAGGACCATGTGTTATCACACAGCTCCATGCCCAGATCAGAACCATTCTGTTCCCGATCGGAACATTTCCCATTACTTGGCTAAGAATGGAAAAAGGAGCATTTTTAGCTAAGGATTGATGATACTGATCTGGGCACAGGGCTGTGCGATAAGACACAGTCCCAACCTGGTCTCAGCCTGTGCCCAGATCAAGAAAAGGCAGCTAGTGTGATGATCTCCTTACTCTCACTCCCTCTAGGATCCAAAGAGCAGAGGAGGGTTGCCATACTCCAGTCCTCCAAATCCAGTAGCCTCATTTGCATATTACTCAAATATTTGCTTATTAATTAAATTATGTCATAGACCTGCAAACAATCAATTCCCTCCCAGAATCTCTCTTTTCAAAGGCACTTTATACACTGCCCCCTTTCCATCTGCAAGAGTTCAGCTCCAAGGGGGAGGGGGGGCTGTGGATGAGAAAAAAATGTGCATACTCAAGCCCTGTTATAGTCAATGGGTAGTGATGTGAGTGTGGCTGTGTCCAGATGCAGAGACACACCCAGGCACAAATTGACTGCAGCGCTTCAAGCAAGGAAAATTTGCAAAAACATTTGAACTGCAAGAGATGCTACACTTAAACAACCATAGATATATCCCCCCCAGCACATTATCCAGAATTTCAAAATCTGAAATATTCCAACATCCAAAATTATCTACATGGGTGGCTGAGATAGTGACACATTTGCTTTCTGGTGGTTAAATGTACATAAACTTTGTTTCATGCACAAATCATTTAAAAGATTGTGTATAAAATTACCTTCAAGTATACGAAACATAAATGAATTTCCTGTTTGGACTTGGGTCCCATCCCCAAGATATCTCATTACATATATGCAAATATCCAAAAAACTGCAAAATTCAAAATGGTTCTGATCCCAAGCGTTTTGGATAAGGGAACCTTAGCCTGTGTTAAATATCTATTCTTTGATATTATGCTCAATTTCTATTTAATAAATTGTTTTTGTATTATACACTCTGTATTGTACAATCTGAGAACACCACATAAGGAATATTGGAAAGTTTGAGTTCAGACACACAGTGTCTGTGGTGGAAGCAGTTATTCAAGGGTGGTAGTATCCACTGGGGAGATTAGATTAATAAAGTTCTTACAAGAACAACAATGGCATCTAGAAAATCCCCACATTTGATGCCACAGCAGTGGGACAGGCAACAGTCCTGACATTGGTTGTGGAGGTGGAGATAAGTGGAAGCCCTTTAATGGTCCTCTATGATTCTGTCATAATGAATGGCAAGATCACAAACCCTGGACATTGCCCACATTTTCTCTAATATTATAGATCTGCAAAACATCAGGATCAGTCTAAAATCCAGAGTGGATTCACTGCTCCCCCTGACATTAGATCACCAGCTGTCACTGCAGAATTAGGCAGCTGATTGCTCAGAAGGACATATATCGATGGATTGTCTACTGCCAAAGGATTGCCTAACGCCAATAACGATTGAATTGTTCCATCTTGTTGCCAATGGGCTAAGCAGTTCTAGAACATCTTAACAAACATAATTGGTCACATAGATAATACATAAAGTTTAAGGAGAGGTATGTGGAGCTGATGAGGAGGGTCTCAATTATTAATTCCCCAGTAAAATTGTTCATTGTTCCAGTGGTATTTTTCCTGTTTATGAACTCAAACCATTTAAAGCACATATTTAAGTAAAAGTCCAAATAAATATGTATTTTGGTCTGGGAAGAAATAAGAGAGGCAGAAAGATACCTTGGTTCCTAAATGTTATCATTCCCTTGTATTTCATGAACATCTGGGAGGCAGAAAGATCCCAGCTGTGGTTCTCTTAAATATTTCAGTCCATTTCCACCGATATACTTGTCATATGTTTGCTACAGTCCCTACCCTGGAACACAGGCATACAACTCTGTTATTGGGAAGTTTAAATTGTATATTGATTTAAGAGCCCCAGCAAAATAGATAGATAGATAGACAGACAGACAGAGATACATATCATCATTTATTTGTCCTGAAAACAGATTCTTGATGACGAACACCACCTATATCCTAAGAAAATACAGCAGAAATTTGCTCAGCCATGCATGGAAGGTTCCCTCTAGTGTCCTGGGCTGGAGATCTCAAGTAAGCTCCTACTTTTACATCCTGAAGCACTGCTACCAGCATTAAGTATCTAGGGTGCCCGCCAGATGGTCCCATCAATCACAGCCAACATAGTCAGTGGTCAGGGATAGGAGGGTCTCTACTTTGAAACTTGTGGAGTGTAGTGCACCTATTGCCTAACCCCTAGTTAAGAAGACTGGTATTGTTAGTGCTGAGCTGGATGCATAACATGGTCTTGCTGGCCATAAAGCTGTTTCTTTGGTTTTAGGAAATTGAAATGTTTTAAAATGAGAAGCTACTCTTTTAAAAAACTTCAACAGGTTGTTGTTTCATAAAAATGCAGGGGAAACTGCTTAGCTGCTTAGAAACTGCTGCCAGTTTCAAGACAACTAGGGAGCCACACACCCAAGAGAACATCAGCACCACTTTGGTGTGTCTGTGGCATCATTCCCATTACCTTTTAAACTAGATCGCAAATCGGTTTGAACTAGCTTAAATGACCCTGGTTCGCATTTCAACTGAATCGCTGAAGCAATTTGGAGAGGGGGGCCATGCACTAGAAACATTTAACATGCGTCTTTTTGATGCTGATTTTTTCCACAACTTTTTGCATAAATTGATTCCACGCAAGTGGAATTAATTTAAATTTGCCCTTTGACTGGCTGGAGCGGGTCCATTTTGTATCGAATCATTTGTGAATGTGAACCACAAGTGAGTTATTTTATTTTATTTTACCACAAGAAAATGCAATCGGGGCAAATGTAGTGTGAACCACGCTCTGCTGTCGAACCAATCCATGAATTCGGTTCACAAAGCAATTTATTTGTAACTGGGAATACAGCCTGTGAGAGAGGTCTATACTCTCTCTTTCTCCCTCTCCCTCTGTGTGTGAGTGTGTACATTCTGTATATCCATAGACATTTTGACTTGGGGCATGTCTACACAGGCCATTTGCTGCAGGTTTCCCCCACCCATGTATTGCCCTGCCCAGATGACACAGGGCCAAAGGCCTGATTCAACTGTGGACTGTCCCCGCATGAGAAGGACAGTCCTGCATTGAATCCAGGCCATCCTTCCCTTAACCTGTATTAAAATAACTCACCATTTGCTTTGAATCTTCTGAAAAGATCGGGAGCACTCCGAAGCAATGGCAGGTGGCTGTGTACACAGTGTTCTGCTGTGTTGCATGCTGCCACTGGTGCCAGTCACTCCTCTGAGGTAACAGTGCGGTGCCCAGCCATGTGATTGAGGCTGGACACTACATTTTTTGGACTCAGCAGGAGTAACTCCCATCAGTGGAAGCATCAGCAGGTATCACAACAGGACACTAGACTGCCACCTGCCATCACTGTGGAATGTGCAGTTAATGGGGAGAAGTCAGGACATTTTGGGGGCCAGAATGCACCTGGGGACAGCTCAGAGTATTCTGGCCAATATAATCTGCCCTAAGGATGGGGAGAAATCCATGACAGAGGAACTGGAAGTTTCTAAACTTGCCTCATGTCCTCCTCTGCCCCATCTCATGACTTTCAGTGAGAAGGAATGTACAGTGGGCCCTCTCCTTATGCGGGGGATCCGTTCCGGATCCCCCCCACATACGGGAAAATCCGCCTATGCTCGAACCTCATAGGAAATAATGGGAAGCATGCATGTGGCAAGGGCGTGCCATTGTTGTTCTCCCCAAGTGGCTTTCGCGTAAGCTGGAAGCCGCATAAAATGCATCCACGCTTGGTGCGGGCACACTGTACTACAATCCCAGATCCCGTTCTGCCCTGTTTGGGGAATAGGAGACTGTGGGAAGAAGAGAATGTGCTGGTGTCCAGCAGTAGTGTAGTAGACCCTTGACCTCCAAAACCAGAGCACTAGGGCCTTTTCATTGGACTCCCCTGTTAAGATAGCGATAAAACCACTTCTGAGCTTAGCTGCAGTTTTAACTGCAACCTTCACTAGTCCACAATGGGGCGCAGGGGGTGATGAATTTTCCCAGTAATAATCTTTTATTGTGAGTTATCCTTGTCGTTAGCCAAACCATTTCAGTGTGAATTGACCTCAAGTGGAGAATTATAAACCATTAGCTTTACAAAAGAAGTATTCCTATTGGAGAGGAGCTGATTTGTTGATCTGGATCAACACATCTTTACTGCATTTGGGAACTCCCCCCGAGGACCTAGATATGGGTACTGTCTTGATGAGCACTTGGAATTCAAAACTTAGAATCCTAATGCATAGGGAGGGCCTTCTCAGATGGAGCTTTCCACTTTCCTCTACACTGATCGGGGTTGAAAGTGGGGGTTTATAGAACAGTGGCTCCAGAGATACCAAGAAACACCATAGGAATGTGAGTTGAGTGGGACCTTCACATTTGATTCTATCCCTCCCTCCCTTCCTTCCCAGGGGAAAGTAGGGGGCCTCTTTTCCTAGTTCATGTGTTCTAATTGTTCAGTCCAAAACTGAAACCAAGTAATCCAGAAACACTCTTAACCACCCTTTCTCATGCCAGATGGGTGACATACAATGAGGTCACATGCCATCTGAAGGAGTGGTGTGCAGCTTGGATACATCCTTGCCATCGAATGAGACATAAATGGTCTTGCGGTGGCTTTATCTGGTGAAGTATGCTCTGGTAACTTCTAGGTTAGATTATTGGAATGTCTTTGATGTAAGGCTGCCTCTGAAGACAGTTTCCCACATGTGCAGAATGTGGCAATGGGACTATTAGTTCATGGAATGAGGTAATCCAAATATATTACCCCAGTTCTGGCCACCAGTGTTGTTTGCCAATTTGTTTCCAAGGCTAGTTCAAAGAGCTGCTTTTGATGTAGGCATCCTCTTGCCACTCACAAACCTTATAAGCCAACCAGCTCTCCAGTACATATCTGTGACTTTTCTCTCCCTGCCCTCCTGAGTGATGCTTGCACATTCCTGCACCGGCAGGATATTGGATTAGTTGAACTTCTATGATGCTATGATTCTACAATAGGAATAGAGGATAGTGACAACAGAATGTGTCTTGTCAGAGGTGGCCCTCCACAGAATGTTCTTTACAGGAAAGCATGCCTGGTGTTAACTTTTATCATTTTTTTGCACTAACAAAGTTGTTCCTCTTTATCCAGGTGTTTGGATAGCTTTAATGGCTTGGCTTTGGTGGGCATTTGGCACCCACTGCTGTTCTGAATTACAGGAGGCTTTATGTATTTGGTGGTGATGATGATTATGAGGAGGAGGATGGTGATTCATTTTATTTATATTCAACTTTTCACCCAGTACTGGAACTCAAGACCATTATAAAATAAAACAGGCACAATATATTGTAGATATAAAGATGCAGAAGATTAACATTAAACTATAATTAGAATATTAATGACATTAAAAAGCCATTTAGATAAAGATTACAAATTATAAGTGGTTAAAAAGAGTAGCTGGAATCTTGTTGGGACTAGCCAATAGGATTCCAGCCACTCTTTTTAACTGCTTATAGCAGACTTATTCAATCAGTTGTTGAATGGTAAGTCAACACATAGGTAAATTCCATTGATTCAATGAATCTACTCTATCTGGGCCTAATAATAGAATCTAGGACAATATTATTATATATCAGTATTTTTAAAATATCATTTCTTGAGTTCTTTTGGTTGTGCAAAGTGCTACATGGATTTAATATGTACAATACTTTAATAAACTGGCTTCTTAATTGTTTTTGTATGTTTTTTCATTTATTTATATATTATATTAATATCTTTCCTTTTCTGCCAAGGAGGTATATATTCTTCATATTCCCATTTTATCTTCATAGTAAACCTAAAATCTCAGTCAGGCTGAGAGCTAGTGACAAGGTCACCCAGTGAGTGTCATGGCTGAGTGGGGATTTGGATCTTACTAGTCTTTGTACCACTAGACAACACTGGTACTTTAGATTATCCAAGACAATTGTTTTTAGCACTGCACTGAACATTACTATTACTATGATAATATTACCATAGTCTGTATTATTATTGTTGTCCAGATTTAAAACAACATTAAAGACCAATCTCTTCTGGCAGGCCTACCTAGATGATTTTTAAATTGCAAATTTTAAATGATGAATTTTAAATGTGAATTTATTTAATATGCATGTGTCTTTATTATTTTAAACTGTGATGTGTATTTTTACCTGATGTTGTTTTTTAACTGAAGTAATGTCTTTGTTAGTCTGTTGTTGTTCCCTGAATTAATCCATGGGGAGAGGTGGGTAAATAATAATAATAATAATAATAATAATAATAGAGAAGCATTGGACTTAGACCACAATTTCCCAAAGAAAAGATATACAGTGTATATCCTAAAAGAGAAACCTGCTTGTGAATTACTTCATGTGTGTGAACTTTGCACAAACTCTTTTCAGGCTCATTTTCCACCCACATCGATGTTTTCCTTAGCTGTTACTGAATGTAGATGTAGTTCATCTAAGTACACTGCAACAGAGCCATGTAAGTGCTTCAGTATGTAGTGAGGGTGTGGTTTGTAAGTCACACACTGGTGCAGCACTGACTTGCTAAAACTGTTAAATCGTTTAACACTTACTGGCTAAAACTATGGTTGCCACAACTATCAAAGAGAGCATTAGAGGGAGAACCAAGTTGAATGTAGCCTACTAGCAATACATTGGTGCTTGCCAGGTATGTGACAAACCATCTCATGTTGCACTCCCAGACAGGCATCAAACGCAGGAAGTTTATGGGATCCCTAGTGAGCCAGCATCTGTGGCTGGTGGGATGTGTTTAGTTTGGTGAAGGATCACAGCTTGGGCAGGCCTAGTCTGTTGCAATGACCTAGTTCTGTTGTTCTTTCCCAGGACATAAAAGAAAGAGTTTAACAATCTGGATGGTCTTCTTGTACACTGATCACAGAAAGGAAAGAATGCAGCTCTTGAGTAACAAATTGAACCAGGAAGGATAGATTGCTTTGTCAACAAATTCTTGCTTTTAAATCCTTATTCTCTCTCTCTTTCTCTTTGCGAGACAAATCCATTCTTACCGAAGGCAGCACAATATCCATGCCATTGTATTACTGACTGTATGTTGTGACTGTGCTCCTGCTTTACATGAGTATAAACTGACAGGAGAAATAGGGGGCTGATCTGAAGCCCCTTGAAGTCAATGATATTCTTTTCATTGACTTCAATGGACTTTGAACAAGGCTCTAGCTCCTTGGAGTCATAAGCATATGCAGTTTGATCTTCTGGGCTTCCTTGCCCCCCTCCTCAATTGCCCATAGATGTTAAGTAGCCAGAGCTGCCTTTTTGTTGTTGTTGTTGTTGTTGTTGTTTTAAAAATGTATATGATTTCCCCCCCACCTACATCTGTTTTAACCTTTGTGAACCGCCTCGAGTCCTTGACTGGGAAAAATGCAAGATATAAATAAATGTCGTTGTCATCATCATCATCATTCATCTTTATTTTCATCAACATTCTTTTCCCACCTTACCCAACCACAAAGCGTACTAGTAACAATTGTGTTACTTGCTTTCTTTCCAGAAAGGCAAGGTATACCAAGAATATATAACTTGTGGGGGAAACTGCTGATGAATCAAAACCATGGGTGTCTGTCCCTCTCCCTGTCTAGTAAAAAGGGCAGAGGTGATTGAGAAGATTTTACTCCATGTCTACTGATTGCCTTTCAACCTGATGTTAGTTGCATTTCCAATTAAGGCACAGATGAGACCCAAGCAGTTCCTCATCTCTGCTCCCTTGCCCACCTCCCCATCCCCAATAACCATTAGGACATCAAAACCATTTTTTTACAACCAATAAACTGGGCTGCTTTGAAAAGCGAGGGGAAGGGATCTATCTGGAGTCACCAAGAGATTGTTAGGATCTCTTTGAAGGGAGGGGGGCTTAAATGGAAATTATCAAATGGCGCTTTAAAACATACACCCTTTTGTTTGATTAGCCTGCTGTAGATAACCTTTATTAAACCTGATCTAAAATTACAGCCATGCACTGGTGCTTCTTTGATGCCTTGGCTGTTTCATTTCCTGTTTATACTATGATACACGTTGCACTAGGAGATAAAGCACTTCTGAGGGATATTAAGACATGAAAGTCCCTTGGCTATTTGCTGGCACTGTTTTGATGTTTTCTTGCTCTCTAGAAATTAGCATATCCTTTTCAAAGACTGCCTCTGATGAGAGTAATCCTTCGCCATGATGTATTTGCTAAAAGTCATAAATGATAGTATATTGTGTAAAGAAATGACACATAAAAGGGACCCTGCTAGATTATTGATAATGAGGCAACTTGTGCAACTCTGCTTTTGGTTTTTATAAAACACATTTTTGACACTGTAAATGCATTGAGCTTATATTAATGAGGATTTAATACTTCTGAGATTTTTTTTTTTTGGGGGGGGAGGCATTGAGGAACTTGCAGAGAACCATTTTTTAAACATACCCCCACCCATGGCTTTTCCAAGATGTTTAACGTTCCCACTAATTTTTGTGATTATGGTATGTTAAGTGTATATTGCCATGGTAATGAGGAGTGGCAGGATGGTCTCTTTGACTTGGCTTCCTCAGGTTGAAATTGCACTGGCATGCTAGATTTATTAATTGTGATGGGCCAAGCAGCACTAATGACTCCATGTTTTACGGATGAAAAGTTTTATACCACCAGTTTGTATTCTGCACACTACCATACAAATCAGTGCCACAGGGCCAGCTCTTCCACAATCCCCACTTACGGTATATTGACAGAGCTATGTGCTTCCCCAGGAAAAGAAACATTTGGTAGATTGCACTCATTGCCAACATAGTGAGAAGCCAAGGCAACAAATGAGTCTATGAAGAAATATTCCTCTACCACTACTTTTTGCCATGACCAATGATTTTGTGAAAAGAGGCCCACTGCTTGCGCATTTCTGAAAAATACTGTACCCTTTTTGGGGTATCCAGTTGACCTTCTTTGCAAATATAATTAATAAAACTTTGCAAAACTTGGCTTCACTGAGGAAGACCCAAATGTGTAGACTTCACTCACTAAAGGCCCACCTTGACGCTGGAATGTGCTTCTTCTCCAAGCAAAGTAAGCAAGCCAAACTGTGCTGGATATTAAGTCGATTAAGATTAGAATTTAGACATGGAATGGTTGTTTTGTCTTGACATAAGGTTTTATTGTGAGGTATTTCTTTATTAATTGTTTATTTCTTTATATAATTCTATGTTGCCTTTTCCACAAATTGGGACTTAAAGCAGCTTGCAACAATTAAAAAAGAAATTGTTAAAAATCCACAAGAAACAAAAGTTAAAACAAGATTAAACAATTAAAAAAAATTAAAACCAGATTAAAACAAACACAATTAAACACACACACACACACAAACACCAGCAGAACAATTAGTAAGATCCAGCATATTATTTGGGTAAGATGGGCCTTATATAGTTGACCATCAAACACCTGTTTAAACAGAAAGGTCTTTACGTGTCTGTGAAAACTAGGGAGGGTGCCAGTCTCACTTCCCTGGGAAAGGAGTTCCAGAGCCTGGGAGGCAGCCACTTAGAAGGCCCTCTCCCATGTTCCCACCAAGAATACCTGTGAGGGAGGTGGGACAGAGAGAAGGGCCTCACCAGCAGATCTCAAAGTAAAGGCTGGTTCATAAGGGACAATAAGGTCCAGCAAATAACCTGGACGTGAGCAGTGTAGGGCTTTAAAGGACATAACCAGCACTTCGAATTGTGTCCAGAAATGGACAGGCAGCCAGTGAAGCTGAAGGCAACAAGGAAGTTGTATGATCCCTGTAGCCAACGCCAGTTAACAATCTGTCTGTAGCTCTTTTGATCCATAAAAGTTTCCAAAAAATCTTCAAAAACAGCATATGTAGATCACTTTACAATAATCCAGCCAAGATGTAACTAAGGCATGTGTCACTGTGGCCAAATCTTATATCTCAAGGAATGGTCATAGCTGGTGCACAAGCTTTAACTATTCAAATGCACTCCTGACCATTGTTGAGCTTCCAGGCTCTGAGTTGAATCCAGGAGCACACCAAAGCTGCAAACCTGTATCTTCAAGGAGAATGTAACCTCATCCAGGCTGAATCGTTATTCCCTGAGCTGTCTTGCAACTAACCAGAAGCACCTCTGTCTTGTCTGGATTACATTTCAATTTGTTTGTCCTGTTGCAGTCCAGTACTGATGACAGGCATGAGTTTAGGACCAAAACAACTTCCTTGGCTTGTGGTGGAAAGGAGTAACAGAGTTGGGTGTTATCTGCATAATGATGACACCAAATCCCCAAATTCTGGACAACCTCCCCCAGAGGTTTCATGTATATGTTAAGTAACATGGGGGACATAACTGAACCCTGAGGGACACCACAGGCCATGAGCCAAAGAAGGAAAGAGAAGTTCGCCATCACCATCTTCTGGGTTTGCTTCTCCATGAAGGAGCAAAGCGACTGTAAAACAGTGCCACCAAAGCCCATCCCAGTGAGACAGCTCAGAAGGATACCACTCCTGATGATATCAAAAGCTGCCAAGAGATCTAACAGAACCAGCAGGGACACACTCCCTATATCTAGCTCTTGGTGTAGGTCATCCACCAATGCAACCAAAGCTGTTTCTGTCACATAAATAGGCCTGAAAACAGATTGAAATGTATCTAGACGATCCATTTCATCCAGAAGCTCCTGAAGCCTACTTGCCTTTAGTGCTTAAGAGTCTGTTCTACAGCAAGATGTCACAGTCAGTTACCAATCAGTTACCAGTCAGTTACCAATCATTATTGTCTTAATTCAGTTGTCAAAGGCCTTATTGAAATCAAGATACACTACATTCACAGCATTCCCTTCATCTACCAAATTTCTGACTCTATCAAAAAAAAAGAGAGAGAGAGAGAGAGAGAGAGAGAGAGATGATTAGTCTGGTATGACGTGTTTTTGAGAAACCCATGTTTGAGAAAGCTTTCCTTTCTTAGTGCTTACAGACTCTCTGTTTAATGATCTGCTCTAGAATCTTTCCCGGTATTGATATCAAGCTGACTGGGTAGTAGTCTAAGTATCCAAACTTTTCCTAATATATTTATTAATCCAGCT
>NC_056523.1:155157123-155184111 GCF_019175285.1 Sceloporus undulatus | reverse complement strand
ATAGTTTGATACAACAGTAGGAGCCAGCATAAGCAGATGCAGTTGCAGTTGCAGTGGCATATATAACACCAGAATAGGTAGTATGAAATGACATGTAGATCCAACCATGTGGAAAAGCATGGGGAGGGAAGAACCCATAGAACAATGCAGCCACACACACCCTACTCTTTGTTGTTGTTGTTGTTGTTGTTGTTGTTATGCTTTATTTATATAGTGCTTTAGATTTACATAGCACTGTACATACAAACAATAAAATAGATAAAGTAAACCTACCCATGGTGTACAATCTAAAACTCTGCTACTCTCTTTCACTTTTCTATTTCAATTAGCTCTGTACACTGGTTGTTTGAATGGGTTATCTTTGTGTGCATGCACTTTTATATTTCCTCTAAGAAAACTTCATGTAGTTCCCCATGCCTGGAGTCTTTATCAGTTATTACCGGTATACCTGGTGCTTAGTTCCTGCATATATTACCCCCTCTCACAAAGCCAAGCTATATATTCCCTAGAGTAATTAAAGATAAATTACAACTGTCAGTGGAGGCTCCAATACTCAATAATACTCAGAGGTGTTTTTGCCAGTTCCTCCCTCTCAGTAGCTAAGTTTTAAAAACACACACACACACACACACACACACACACACACTATAGATGAGTTATTTTATTTGTGAAATACATACGCTTGTTTAACTCTATAACACTAGATTGGTTGTTTTGAATTTGCAATAGAAAATACACATAATATCAAGAAATACAGTGCGTCCTCGCCTTACACGCGCTCGCCATACGCGGCCTTGAGCATATGTGCTCAAGCCGCGGCGCGCACGCGGGGCGGAAGGGGCAGTGTGTCCCAATCAATTGAATGGGCACGCGTGCCCGTTGCGCCCTGCGCGCGCCCCACCGCCGTGCCGCCTCGCACGAGCCCCATTGTTTCCAATGGGGCTTGAGCATAGGCGGAATTCGCCTTACGCGGAGGGATCCGGAACGGATCCCCCGCGTAAGGCGAGGACGCACTGTAAGCCTTGGGGAGCAATAGACTCCCTCAAGAGAAAAGGGGGCAGTAGCCCCCAAAAGTTTTAGGACCACTGCTATAGATGATCCTGACTAGTTATGGATGTGAGCTTTATATTTCAATATTTGTGGGAAACAATAGGATTTTTTGATAACTTGATAATAAAAACTGGTAGTCCAAGAAGAAGTCAGCCTGTAGCCAAGGGTCCGTAGGGGAATTTTGTTATTATTGCAAGAGGGGCTGGTTACGTGAGCCCACCGAAATCGCCCTCCCGATATGTATACGGAGTAGACCAGGGGATCCCAATAAATAAAGCTGAGACGGATATTAATAACTAGATGTCTAATTTATTGAAACAGGGGAAAAACACATGCATTGCGCATACACTCACACACACACTCCGGACTCAGGAAAATTAGGGTTGGAAAATGGGAACAGATTTCAGGCGTTACTAATGGAGATGCTTACCAGAATGTAGATTCCCTCCGGGAAGCGAATGGGGTGCTGGATAGTGAGACAAGTCTGCTCCGCAACCTGGGAGTGAGCAGAAATGCCGGCTACCAGAACAGAGGTCCGACTGACGTGGAGTAAGTAGACCTTGAAAATGGCACGCTGAGCAGCCAAAGTGGGGACTTTTTATAGGCCAAATCTGGCCTGAGGCAAAGAGGCTGGCCTGGCCGAAACAAAGGTGTTCTAAAGATTTTCTTTTCACCTGGATGTCTGCTTTAGATAGTATAAAGGGCTTATGCCACTCGGACAATAGGTTCAAGGAGGAGGTTGATAGCTTCAGGGAAGGCAATCCTTTTACTCTTCCCAGCCTTGAGATAATCCCTTCATGCGACTTCCCCGGACCCTCTGAGATGTTAATATGGGTGCTCCCTTAGGGGAGGTGTACATGTCCTCTCGCTTTGCCAGTAATGGCGGACAGGCTGCTAGAGTTCATCCAGGGGTCATTAAGGGTTATCATTGATTCCAAAATTTATATCGAGCAGCATGGATAACAAGCCTAAGAGTTGAGTTATAGATGCTGAAGCTACCAACGAGAGACAACATCAGAAGCAGCCCCTGTGCAGCACAGGGAGAATACTGCTTGTTCCAAAAATGTTGAGGAGAGAAGCGGGACACGAGACATGGTGGAAGAACACCACAGCAATGTGCCCCTTCACCATTATGTGGCAGCAAAGGAAGAAAGGGGACTCCTTCGGGGCTTTTATTTAGGAAACCTGCTTCCTCATGTACACTCCACAGTATAATGAGCAAGTGCCCACTTCATGAAACACCACTTTTGCATTTTCCATTTCATGACTCCTAGTTTTATCCATTCATTTATGTATCAATATTTAACATCTTCAAGATTTTATGAAAACTCATTAAGATAAGACTTCTGTATATAAATGTGGTCAGCAGCAGGTTATCCTGCTTTTGTACTTGCAGATTGGTATGCCCACTTGTTTCTGTAAATCCATTTGGTTACCCCAGATCAGAAATACTCATTAGCATGTCAAATGACTGCACAGCCCTTTACAATAAGCAAATGCATTGTGCCAGTAGAAGAGAAAGTGGTGGTAAGACCAGTGACCTCAGAATTTCAACACATCTGCTGTTTCACCCATAGGTCAAGTTTTAAGAAGAGGATTAGTTTTGTATTAGGCTGGAAGAGCCAGCGTGGCATAGAGGTTTGAGTTTGGACTGTGACTCTGGGATCAGGGTTTGTTTCCCAGCTTGGCCATGAGAACCCACTGGATGACCTTGGGCAAGTCACACTCTCTCAGCCTTGGGGAAAACAATGGCAAACCTCCTCTGAACAAATCTTGTCAAAAAAAAAAAAAAAACCTCATGATAGGTTTGCCTTAGGGTCACTATAAATTGGAAACAAAGGCACACAACAAACAACAAAAAGACCAAACGATCATCCATGTGTTCTTCAGAGCCTTCTATGAATATTCTTGCCCGTGGCTTGAGGCTTGTCCCTTTTCTGTTCTTTATCACTTCTAGTAGAAAAACTTCACTGCAACAGACATACTGCATCAGATCTGCTGACTTGTAGTGAAGGATTTTTGCTGATTCATAATTCATTAAAACCAAATGAGCAGCAATATACATAAGCCACACTTGATAAACCCAGATTCTGCTCCAAAGTGCAGGCATGTTTCATCCTGAAAGCCAAGTGGTTTGTTTTCCCTTTAGGATCTTTGGCAGTCTTTTCACAGGCAATCTACTCATTTTGCAAATTCAAAGCAATAAACCCTGCTGAAATATCTCAATTGCTCAGTCACCAGCAAGTTTTACATATGCCCTCGCAATCCATCAGGTGTTGAATGCTGCTCATCAGTTGGAAACTGACTTGCCAGATGTCGGGAGACACAACCCAGATAAGAGACTGAGTGCAATTGTGTTGACGTTGGAAGAAAGCAGCAGAGATCCAAATTTTATGTGTGGGATTGGGGGGGTTGATTTTGTATTTTTGCTTTGTAAGACACCTTCAGGGCTTTTTAGGTTGAAAAGCCACATTTTAAAAAAACCCACATTGAATAAATAAATAAAGGCATCAAGCCTCCATGAACCAAGAACAGAAACATTGCATCCACAGTGCCCCAAAGGCAACTGTTGAAAAATACAGGACATAACCTCCCTTCCTCTGCACTTTTTTTTTACAGTAAGTGGAGCTGCTGACTTTGCTACATTCTTGGTGCCTCCCAGGCTACCAGCAAAGGATATAAATCCTTGGAGTTAAATCAAGGGTTTAAAGATACCTGCACTTCATGAGGTAGCCTGAGTATCATGAAAGCTGCATTCATTTACTTTTTTCTGTCTATATTTTGGGGAGTAGCCTGAAGGGCCAGGAGGCACATCTGATTTGCTTTTGATGGCTGATCCTAAGCCCACAGCCAGTTCATGTGACTGCATTGCTGGTTTGCCATGTGCAGAGGCTGAAATTCACCACCACTGTACCATTAGTTCGGCTGTGTTGATGCTTCATGTAGAATTTTAGATTTTGAGCAGGACAAAACAATCACATGCCTTGTGAAGTCAAAGGCTTTCATGGCCGACATTCATAGTTTTTTGTGGGTTTTTCGGGCTACGTGGCCATGTTCTAGAAGAGTTTATTCCTGATGTTTCGCCAGCATCTGTGGCTGGAATCTTCAGGTGCATCTTTCTGCTTTGTAATCTCCTTTAAATTCACTTTGCAGTGCCAATGTCTAAGTAAATTTACATGGCATAAAGGCTAAGCCATGTTTTTCCAAAGTGAACTGAATATTGGTTTCTACGTGGAAATCCACCAGTATCCCTTCCCCATTACTTAATGCAGGAGTGGGGAGAGTACACCCCTAAATTTATGGCCACAAAGGCCCAGTCTCCTAATGTTTTGGATTGAAAATAAAATATACAAAAATGCCTTCTGTGAACTTCAGTGGGCATGGGGGACAATTTCACTATGCTTTTGGAGAGGACTATTTTTGAAACTGGAAGTTATTTCTGATGTACTTTCTGCTTTGGGACAAGGCTTCCTGTATGAGGTCCAAAACATGCACAAATAGCCCCCTAGAGGATGCAAGGGATATTTCAAATAAATAAATATCCCAAAACATTGTGGGGGTATTTAGGGCAGGAGGGCTCTGAGGTCCAGTGAGGGACACATGTAGCTCTCAGACCTTGGGCAGCTGCTCGCCCCTTGGCACATGGTGGTGGGAAGCTCACTGCATGAAAAAAGTAGTTTTGCATTTGTGGTAGCTGGATGATAGGAAATTTCTATCTGCTGAGTTCGATTTATGGCAGCTCCCCCCTCCACACACACAAGCCATATTAATTATGACTACACATGGAATAAATAGGACAGCCTACTTCTGATCAATCTCACCTTATCAGGTGTTCCCTCACATGTCCATTCCATCCCGTTTCCACATAATCCACAATACAGAGACATCTGCACGAAAATTTGTACTAAAATGTGTTTCAAAATACATATTATTTTCTCTAAAAAACCTCCTACATTTCTAGATGTATTTTATTTCAAAAATGCATGGTAAAACATTTTGAATTGTTTCAGACAAACTGTATCACAGTTTTTGAACAAAAGCAAAATCTGATGGGCAGGCATTTCGGGATTTATACCCAAGAAATGTGGGTTAATTCATATTGGAATTTGTTTGGAACAGGTAACACACACACAACATAAACATGTACATGTAGGGACAGATTGCTTACAAATCCTCAAGTACTAAAAAAAAACCAAGCCCTTAAGTGTGAGTGGCTTTATGGACCTGTAAGGAAGAACTGGCAGGTCAGAGTAAAGGTCTGTAGATTGGGAAATGCCTTACAGTGGCACCCAGTGGCGTCTATGTTAATAGGGCAGTGAATCAGCTCTGTGTTTTAATCTGAATTTAAAATGAACTACCCAAGATGATGAACTCTTTCCCACAAATAGATTGACCACTGTGAATGGCACCTTTAAAGTCTGGGCTGAAACCAAAACCATAGTTAAGCTTATCTGTAGTCCAGGTCGAGACACATGGATATAGAAGAGTCAGCCATGATGACAGATTAAACTTCTCTCTCTCCTTCCCTCCTTCCCTTCCTCCCCCACCCTGCTGCCTACTGATTCTGCCATACTGGTACTTCTGCCAATACATGATTATGAAGAAGAAATTTCAGAGGTGGGAACCCCAGTTGTAGAGTTGAGAAACCATCAGGTATAGCTCCTGGTTGCATTACATTCAGTTGGTTCCCCCCCCCTCCTCCTAATTTCACGATGATCCATGAACAAAGCACCAATTCATGCCCATTTTATTAGTTCCCACAACAGGATGGGGAAGCGAGTAACTGTCCAAAGACAGATTTTTCATAGCACTTTCAAAATTCTGGAAAACTTGCTACCCAGCCATACATCTCCAATCCCAATTTTATAACTAAATTAAACTTGATATAGAGCAATACAATCCCTCTTCCCATTTGTTTCTTGTTGAATCTCCAAGCATTGTTGCAGTATGTAGCAATTGCATTTTACCAAAAAGTCCTGATTATATTCCCATGAATTCAGATCTTCACTAGGCAATCTGGATAAATGAAACTGTCTTGTATCTACAAAAATTTGTTCTGAGCTGCCATTTAGCCACCTACCAAATCTCTTGGGGCAGGTATACAAAGTTCTATAGGTCAATGTGGTGTAGTGGCTTGAGCATTCGATTGTAACTCTGGAGTCCAGGGTTCAAATCTCTGTTCAGCCATGGGTGACCTTGGGCACATCACATTCTTTCAGCCTCAGGACAAGGCAATAGCAAACCTCCTCTGAACAAATCTCGCCAAGAAAACCCCATGATAGGTTTGCCAGAGAGAAATGCCATAAGTTGGAAATGACTTGAAGGCACACAACAACAACAACAACAACAACAACAACAACAACAACATGAAGTTCAACCTTGCCATAACTCATTGTTTCTCTAAACATCTGATAAATGCAGCATGCTATAATTTTAAAAACTGAAACTGAAGGCATGACAGGGGGTTGAAGTAGACGGCCCTTGGGACCCCTTCCAACCTTCTGATTCTTTCATTCACTCATACTGGAAAAGAAGTACAGGGGCGTGTCCAGAGAATTGACTCAGAAGGAGATGCAGCAGGAAGCCACTTCTGACAGCAGGTAATTCCATCATGTCTCTGTGAGGTGATTGACAGTGGGAATTAGTTGCGTTGAGCAGGGAGGATAAAAAGAAAAACATCTGGTTCTGTTTTGCTCTCAAAATTGTCTCCCACACTGACCAAACGGGGTCTTCTCTGAAGTGTCTAAATGCAGAAGACACAGGCACACATGGTTGTTATCAAACAGTATTGTGCAAAATTAAATTGGCTACTTTATGGCGAAATGGAGAAGGGGAGCAGGCATTTCAAACATGTGCACTTCTCTTGGTGAGATCTGGAAGCCATCACAGACCAAGGATGGCTACTTCAAACTATCTACAAATAGTAAAAAGGCCGCTCGCTTAGATGAATATGCAGGGCTGCGTTTAATAAAGTTATCAAGAGCATAAGATGATGGGGGCCATGGCCTGAAACTAATAAGCTGCTTGGTGAGCTTGAGATAGTTCATATGTGCAAAACATTCCTCCAAAGGTGACCTGTGAAGGCAAAGCCCCGTACCAAATTCTGTTAACTGCACCAAGATGTGTGCAAAACATTCCCCTTAGCTCTGCTTAGGCGGTTGTGCTACAGGCAGCATTCAGCAAGGGATCACCATAAAGCTGTCCAGAATGGTTGCTTTTTTCTTTCAGCGGCCTTAGAAAGTATAACTAAAAGATATTTCCTGCACCCCGGAGATACTGGTATATTGGCATTGCCATTACAGAGAAATGCTATTACAAGAGTTCAAAAAGAACATGGTGAACCGCAGTTCTGTACCCAGTTATGTTGGTTCACTCTTACTGAACTGAATCCATACAATTTAAGCAATTTTTAAATAGTATAGCAGTTTGATACCATTTTAACTGTAATGGAAGCATGGATTTTGTAGTATGGTGAGATATTTAAGACTTGTCTGGTAGGCTGTTGAAATGTAGTGCAAGGGAGGGAACAAACAATTGTATATCTCTAACAAACAATTGTACATAGCTCCCCAAGCTTCAAGCTGCAGGATTCCATAGGAAGAAACCATGGCAAATAAACTGGTTGCAAACTGTAATTGTATAGTGTGGATACACACTTAAACTATGCTTGCAGTCCAAGAGATTTCATGCCACTCCCTGACAGCTTTCAAGAAATTAAAATGAGAGGGACTCCTTTCCCTGATTTTACAGGAGAACCAATCTTGATTCTCTTGTGCTCAGTGCAGGTTGATGTGTTTATGTTGCCATGGGTTAGCTACTTTAAGACATGACTGAGCAGGGATGCAGTGTTCCGATTTTACAAAAATGTCATGGCTAAAATCTGGCATATAAAGCCTTATGAAGACCAAACTGATTTGTTATTAGAGCTACCAGTTAAGCTGGGATATTTGTTCATTTGAAAGCAAACAAGGTATCAAAAACAGAGTATCTGCCTTTTTTTCCACAGAAATATGAGTTCAGTTTGTGGCCAAGTACAAAAGAAATGGATTATAGCACATTGCTGGACCACATTTCTTATCTCTTGTTCATTTTCTGGCATCTGCAATTCCTGGCGAGCTGCAATGAGTAATGTGCTGGTTGGATCCCTTTATAGCTTACACACACACACACACACACACACACACACACACACACACACACACATCGTGTATACCTCACAGCCAATCTCAAAAGTTTCAACACAGACAGGATTGTGGAGTTGGTGCAGGAAGAAGTTCTATAATGTAATGTAATATATATATATATATATGCATATACCCCAAATCCCCATTTTCTTTCATTGCACAAATTAGAGAATCCAAACTTAGTGGAACTGTAGGCATCTAAGAATAGCTTTGATTTTCCTAAACATTTACAATTCCGTTTTATGTATGTAGTCAAAAACAGAGCAAGGAAATACAAAATGTAAATCTTTAAATGAACCTGAACACCAGGGAGACTTTACATATCTTCTCTGAACAAATGGGATGTTGCAGCTAAATCTTAAACAGGAGAATCACAGAAACTCAATAGCCATGGATGCACGGAATGAAATCAGACATGCAATGTGTTTTGTTGGGGGGTTGTACTTTTATGTAGCTTAAGAAAACCTATGTCGGTTTATTATCTCCCTATATATTTTGACACCTATAATTGGTTTCAGTTTTTCTTGCTTTTAAGGATAATGCGAGCTGAGTTGAATGTTCTTCCCTGCAGAAAAGTTGCAAAAGCAGAAAATGTGTGCAAAAGATGCATGGGTATGTTCTTTGCTAGAACAGATTGAAGTTTTCAAAGGGGAGAAGCATTGTGCCTGTGCTAGTCTGTGCCAACTGCACTAGCTTCCAATTAGCTGCTAGGCCAAATTCAAGATGTTGACTCTTTTTCTTCTTAACCCTTTAGTGGCTTGGATTTAGCATCCCTGTAAGACTATGGAGTTTATCAAATGGGAGGAATTTCTCTTAATTTTGAATGAAAAGAAAGTGGGGCCAGAACGCATTCACGTGAATTTGCTAGTTCAGCGAATTTGTGTGAATTTGAATTGCATTCGAACTGACTTCCCGTTGCCTGAAAATAGTTTGCCATTGCCCGAAATTGTGTGAGATCATGAAACCCCATGATTGCGTTCAGACTGACTTCCCATTGCCCGAAATTGTGTGTGGTGGTCTATCACGCAATAACGTTAACCCCCATGATTGCGTTCGGATTGCCATTGCATTATACTTCCAATTTCCCTTGTCTGATAATGACCTATCTTTTCCCCCATACTCATTTCCCCACCCATCCACAAGAAGATCAACAGAAGGAAGCCCTAGTCAGTGTTGCTGCTATTCCTGTTCTTATCACTCACCATTTGCTTGCTCCCGGATAATCAGGTTATCAGGACAGCTTGCAACAAGCAGAGTTTGGAAAAGTTATGCATTTGGGCTACAGCTCCCCAAATCCTCCAAACAGCATGACCACTGGGAAACATTGGGAGTTGTAGTCCAAAAAAGTAACTTTTTCAAGGTCTGAGAAGAGGTTTATAGGTTGTGGCTTTGGTAATCCCTCCTAAAGGTTTTAGAGACTTTGCTGAGAAGCTTACTACTCTACGTTTTTACCCCAATGAGCAAAAACTAGGTCATCTTTTTGCTCTGACACTTTGCTTTCCTATTCTTAAATCTGATAGGTGGGTGTTTATAGGACTGCTGCCTGAGTCAGTAGCGTCACTATGGAGGTGCAGGAAATGCGGATCGCACGAGGTGACACACTAAGGGAGGCTGTGGCATTCACCTGCTTCCCTTTAAACGATGGTGAGAGTGGAGTGAAGCTCAGTGGGAGGAGAAAGAAGAGGCCCCAGAATTTTTTAAATTTCAAATTTCAAAATTTTTATTTTTTATTTTTTTAAAAGAAATGTTGGAATTATTATTTTAACATTTTCTTTAAAATCATCACATTTTAACCAAATCTTCACCATACATATGTAAATACAATCCTCCCTCCATTCTTGCGGACTTGGAATCTGCCTCCCTTGACTATCTGTGGAAGGCGAATGGAGGGGGTTAAAATGGGGCATGTACCTATGGTACGTGCCTAAAGAAAAAAAATGGCTTGGAAATGTGACTGAGGCAGAAATCCTATAAACCTGCAGACCACCACTAAGGAGCGGCAGGCGCCGCCCCTTTCCTGGCTGGATCAGGGCCGTGGCAACCTCACACTGCAGCCTCAATCCGGCCTTTAGAGGACACCATAGCCACAGTGGTGCAGCTACATGGTGTCCCTTCAACACTGTGTCATCTGGATGCAGCACCAGAGGCATGCCATGACGCTATGTGCCGTCTGGAGCAGCGCATGGCATCATGGAGCCTTGAGTGCAGAATCATGGCATGCGTCGTCAGGATAGTGTGCCCTGACTCCGCCCACAGGCTGGCCTTTCGGGCTGGTCTGTATAGGGCCTGAGTCCTCTTAAGCATAGTGGGGCTTGCTTCTAAGTGGAGAAGTATAAAATTACACTGGAAGAAATTTTCAGCATAATCATGTGCGCACAAACACACATATGAGTTGTTGTCTAGAAGAGATTAGGAAGATGGCAGATTGGTACCCTTCTGATGATGGAGGGAGCACTGCCAAGCAGAGGCTTTGCTCTAGCAGAGATGGATGCTGTGGCCAGGTAGGCGGACAGAGTCCACCGGCATCTCTGCTACAAGCAGAAAGTCCTGACACCTAGTGATGGTCCATGGATGCAGCTGAAGGAGGGACAAGCTGCTTTTGGATCTATTGAATCCAAAGTCATTTCAGCCAAGTATGCCAGCAACAGAATTGGCATAGGAAGATTCATTCCCACTGTCAAAAATGGGGGACACGCCCCACCCTCCAAACTTTGTTTCCTGACTTGTCAAAGAGCCCACTCCCACGACACAGTTATAGATCTTTGATTCCACTTTAACTGTCATGGTTCTCTCCTATGGAATCCTGGGATTGGCAGTGGAGAGAGAGATCTTTGGACTGTTCTGCCAGGGAACTCTTCTGGTGGCTCTGACCAAACTACAAGTCCTAGGATCCCACAGGGTGAAATCATGGCAGTGAAAGTGGAATAATAGCACTATAATTCTGTATTGTAAATGAATGCAAAGCTGACCTACCTGTCATGAGTCACTGAGTCCATCTCATTGTCATCTCTGCCCTGCTCCATTCTATTAACCAAAATAATATTCCACCCCAAAAAACTGGGGGCAGGAATCACTTTCTACAAACTCAAAGGAATTTCTCTATTTTGCTTGTCAGCTACAGGTACTAATCTCTATATGAACGTTTCCAGAAATCAAGATATATGAGATAAAAGGCAGATTTTAAAAGGTCTGGTTTCTTGAAAGATGGCACCAAACAAGAACTATGGCATTTCCATGAGAGAAGGGAGGACTTTAAAATAACTATGTTAAACTGGCACATTTTTAAAGTTGTCAGAAGCCAAATAGTCACAAATATACACACAGATGTGTGTGGGTGCATGTGTGCTCACACACTTATACACACACATAAATATAAAATCAGCATTAACATTTTTAGTTGTGGATAAGAGAAAGTGATCACTCCAAGTTTTCTTATTAGGAGTTCACAGCGTTCTTATTACAGTAATAGAATGCAGAGCTTAATGAATCTGAGAGTGCTGAAGATCTTAAACCTCCTCGGGATGTGGAAGATTTATAAGGATTCAGGAGAGCCTGTTGGAATTATGGATATAACGAAACATTTACAACAGGGACTTTGTTCACCCTCATGCAGCTCCAGAGAGCAGGGCTGAATTTGGGAAAGGATATTAGACCCATCCTCAGCAGGACAACTCTGATATGCCGGCTAGCATTAAAAAAAGCAATTTAAAAAGCATAATGCTCAGGAAGCACCTAATTTTACTGCCAGCTGGATGTTAAATTAATTGCGCATATATAGAAAGCAGCAGAAGATGAGAGAGAAAGAGCTGGTCTTTGAAGGTATGCACTTTGTCAAAAGTGCTTTTGTTTCTCTGGTCTAAGGTGACTGCAGTAACCTTCATAAAAGATGCTCTGGTCAGCAGTGGAATGATAAAGCAAAAGATTAAACTAATTTACTTCTGGCAGATTTAATACTGAGTACTAGCAATGTAGCAGTACTTTCAAGGCCTTGGCCTTACAAGAGGCTGCGCTTGCAAGACTGGATGCAGGGAGGAGTGCTGCAGAAAGATTGCAGCACAAGCAGGGATTCGTATTGTCAAGCCCAGCAGCAGATAAGGGATGCCAACATTCAAATATGATATGTGAGGCAGAAATAGACCTTTCAGTTACAAAATCATTAGATCATTCTTATAGGAGTTTATCACATTAGCTTTGCTTCCGTGATAGATGTCCCATTGTCCCTAGTGGCAGCATAGCCACATACACATGCCGCCATTTGGGGACAACGGGACTTGAAGTCCCACAGATTTTGGTATTCGTGTGGTGGTGGTGGAAGTGGGACAGATCCCCCATGGATACCAAGGTTCCACTGTAATGAGAAATATGACGGCACAGATCCTTCCAATTTTAGTATTCAGTGATAGATTTTGACACTTCAGGATCTTGTTTAGTTTAACTGTAACAAGACAAAACTCTGTTCCTGTGGTGGTTTAAGGGTAACGTTTTAACGACTTATATAGTTATAGGGTGTGTGACCTCAAATGGGTGAGAAAGAATATCACATGGGGTCAGTGGTGGAGCTAGAAGACCTTGCCCCAAAATGAGAATTCTGCTTCCAGAATGAAATTTTCCTTCAGTCTCCAAATTTCAAGGATTGCATAGTGAGAAAGAAAATGTTTACACTTTATATTTGCTGTATTTGTCTTTCCTTGGAAACTGCCCAGGCCCTTTTTGTTTGGATTCCTAAACTGTATTTCTAAATGCTCAACTGATGTTTTAAGTTACTACAGTGCTGGAAAAAGGAAGCAGCAGCAGGCCTGCTCCATATATCCAGTCCACATGCCCACCAGGACATTACCATACATTCAGCAGATATCTCTTTGGTCTTGGGCTCCAATGCATGCAAAGTCTTGTGTGCTGCATGCAAACCACAGGCTGCATCCTGCTGTCCTCTACACTCTGAATTCTCCCATATCCAGTAGTGGTCATGGATCACTCTGTCTACTCTTTTGCATTCCCAGTTTCTCCGTTTGTTTTTAGGAGTCCTGCAATCCTCCTCTCAGTTACATATTGCTTTTTCTTTACCTAGGGCCTGTACAAATCGGAGAAAAGCACTAGCCTGTGGGTGGGGCAAGGGCTGAGCATCCGCACACTCAAAGCCCTACCGCTGCCAGCAAGGCATCATTGTCTACACGATGCGCACCATGATGATGCATCTCCCGCTCAGCACCCAAACGCTGACCATTTTAACAGTTGGTTTGGGCTGGAGTGTGAAGTGAGAAGTGTCTGAAAGGAGGAAGAGATAAGGGTGGAGTTCAGGGAGAGTTAGGAATTGATAGAAAATGTAACATTGACAGAACATAGTGAGCCAATTTGAAGCTTGATGCTATAAAGAATAATAAGGAAACCCATTCAGTCATTTATTAATGCTTAGACCAAAGGTCATTTTCATACAGAGTATTAAAATACAACATGTAGGAACAGTATGATAAAAGTACAACATAAAATAAATTACATAATAATCTTGCATGTAAAAGATTTAAAATTCAATTTGATTAAAATATAGACAAAAGAAATTATAATTAATTGAGAGCATCCCCACACAATCAACAGCAATATCAGCAATATACAGTACCTTGCCTGAATTTTCATTGCTGCCAGACAAAAAGAGAAACCTTGCAGGTTACCACAGAATCAGTTTCAGGCAGGAAATAAAAAAATCTTTTCTGAAACAGTATTAGAATCTAAATAAGACATATTAGATCCCAGAAATGTGGCTCTGGGTTCAGAATATAATGAACAAGAAAACAAATAATGAACAAGAAAACAATTTATGGGGCCCCACAAATGCATAAGTGGAAGGCCAAAGAGATATGCAAATATCTGCCATCAATCACAGCTGTAGGCATGCTCTGGAAACAAAGGACTGTAAAAGCTTGCCTAAGACTTGGGAAGGTGATCTTTGTTAGATAGACATCCCTTTGATGGTCAGTTTTATAAAATCTATACCATTTGGAAAATTTAGAATTATTAATAGCCTGTCTGTCTAATTGAGCACCATGGTGAAAGATGTATTCATGGAGCTTCTCTTTAGAATTCAAGATAAGAAAATAGTCAGGTGGAATAGGACACACTTCAAGCAACTTGTGATATCTTGTATTCCAAACTTTACAGTTAGATAGCTATTCAACTGGGGGAAAATCCTAACAGAGGAATCTTTGGCAATTCTCCAGTAATAAAATAAAATAAAATGAATGTGAGATCGAATGGATAGAAACCCAACCTCTGCCCGAACCAAAGCTGCCAGAGTACCCAGAGGAAGTCTTAACCGTTTCTTAAGGAAAATATTCTGGAGGGACTCCAATTTAGACATCTGAGAGTCATCCCATCCCCATAGACCAGCAGCATAGAGAATCTGGCAATGACTTTACTCTGAAATATTTTCAAGGCAGGAACAACCAGGCGACCTCCTGCAGTGTTATAAAATCTGAGAATTGTTCCAATAGATCTCAGGGCTACTGCATTGGCAGCTTCAATATGGGGCTTCTATGGGAAGTTTTCTGTGAAATGAATGCCAAGGTATTTAAATTCCCAGCATTGTTCAACCTGGTGACCATTAATAGACCATTGGAAATGAGAATGTCTTTGTCTAAATACCATCACCTTTATTTTAGTGTAATGAATGTTCAGCTTTTCTTTAGAACAAAAAACACTAAGCTTAGAAAGCAGCCTTCTCAGGCCTATATGAGTTAGCAATATTAGAACCATGTCAATAGCATATAACAAGATAGAAATCTTCTTTGATCCAACTGAGGGTGGAAAAAATTCTAGGGCTGGAATTATGTTATTAACGTATAAACTGAAGAGTAAAGGCCTTTGTTTGTGTAAATGGGAGCTGTTAATGAGCCCAAAAATCCTTTCTTGTTGATATTCAACTTGTGTCTGAAATGTTTCATTCAAAGAACTTAGTAACAGTCATACACCACTGATCAAAGTCAGATACACCACTGTAAACTCAGAGGTGTGAAAGATGCACACAATTCTTCATGTTTGGAGCCACCTTGGGGCCCCTAAAGTGAAGCCCAAAGGAAGGATTAAGAAGAGGAGGCAAGGTAGGTAACATGAGCCCATGGTTAAATGACAAATGAATAAGATGATGTTCCCCATCACAATAGTCCAGGATAGTATCATCATGTGCATCACACTTCATGCATTTGAGAGTTCAGGGCCAATAGCAGTTTTGAGGGGGCCCAGTGTTCTCAGGCATCCTCTTAGGGGCACCCTTATAATTTAACAAGGGGTGATTGGGGATAGGAAGGATGTAGAAAGCAATCTAACGCCTTTCACCCTCTACTCCCTTAAGCCCAATGCAACACAGAGAGAGGCCTGGTGAGGCAGCCATAACTGCTTCCTCCACCCCCCCCACCCCCCATTGTCTCTGGATCAGACCTCTCTACATGGAGAACACACACCAATGAGGAGCAGAGAGGGATGGAAGGGAATTCAGAGGGCTGGGACTGCAGCTGCTCAACCAAGCAATTTTCTTTACTGTGCTGGGTCACCACCTTGACTCTTGTGCTGGGAGAAAGGTGAACTATAAATTAGATGAATAAATGAATGAATGAACGAATGAATGCATGTTTTTTAAGAGAAAGGCTGGCTTCAGCTTCAGAGAGAAACAGATAAAAAGTTGAAAGTTCCTGTTTGTAACTAAAAAGATGTTTCTACAAAAGAAAGGTAAGTGTAGAACATGTAGAAAGAACGCCAGAAAGGAAGGGAGAACAGGAGAACAGTATTTAAAACTGGAAAGAACCTGGGGGTAGATTATCTCACATTTATCCAGAAGCCAGACCAATTGTCCCTGAAACCATTCCAAAAGCCAAAAATAGACTTAACACAGAAGACATGTCAAATGTCTCCTGGTGCTGAAGGGAAAAAGTCACAATTAATTGATAATATCACAGAAGCTGGGTCAATGGGATGCATACAGTGCCACAATGGCTTGAGCACAGTAAATAGATATGTCAGTATGTGCCCACCCAAAATATCACTAAAACAGGACCAGTTTGAGTTTTGAAGTGAGAACCTCCAGTCTTATTTTCAAAGGGTCCTACTTCAATATCCTATTCTTGAATGGCTTTATTGTCTATTGTAGTCCATTTGATTAGATGATGGTTATAGGGTGACATTTATCACTTGTCCTACATATTATTTTCCCTAAACAAAATAGCCTCCAGCTGGCTTTCTTAAAAAAGAGAAAAGGACACATAGACTGTGCATGTCTCCTCATATCATATCTAACCTCAGTTTCTAGGGAAAGATTAGGGTTAGTCAGTGAGGAAAGTAAAGCACTTTGCACTTCCATAGAGGCATTTTTTATTATTTTTACTTCATATTTTCTGAGACTCAGTCCCAATATTCTTAAAAGGTCCTGGACCTGAGTCCTATCACAAATGCATGCTCAGTGATCATGATTTATTCTGCCAGTTGCACAAGTATTTATTTCATTTGGGAATGACACACGTTATTCCCTCTTATTGTTGTGCCCATAGTACAGGTTGGGTCTCCCTTATCTGAAATGCTTGGGACCAGAATTGTTTTGGATTTCAGATTATTATTATTATTATTATTATTATTATTATTATTATTATTATTAGAGTTTGGAATACCTGTATTTGCATATACTGTACATACAGAATGAGATATCTTGAAGATGGTACCCAAGTCTAAACATGAAATTCATGTAACACTCTCTCAACCTCAAGGCAAAGGCAACTCTCCTCTAAACAAATCTTGCCAAGAAAACCATGTGATAGGACCGTTAGGATCACCATAAGTCAAAAATGACTTGAAGGTACACAACAACAGCATGGATTAGGGGTTTGTTATAAAGGCCCTCAGTGTGTGCAGGCTACAGAAGAAAGTCTTTTTCTGGGCTCAAATCTGCAAAAGATGAGTAGCCTTAACAGGGAATTGGCCCTCCACGTATGCAGCTTTGACTTTTATGGATTTGATTTTTTGCGGTTTTGATTAATATGTTCTCTCTAGGTATCTCCAGGTCTTCCAGCACAACTCTGCGAGAGGTTGGCCATAGAATTGTGCTGGAGAACTAGACGTCCCTAGAGGAAAAAAAACTTCTATTGGCATTTGTGGGTCCTCCAGCATGACTCTATGATCAGCTTCTGGCAGATGTTGACCATTGAGTTACACTGGAGGATCTGGAGAGTCCTAAAAAGATGTTTTCACAGGTAAAAAGAATAGTGTTTTTGGTTTTTTTTTATTTGCAGGTTTTCCACATTCATGGGGGTCCTTCACCTCTAATGCCAGTGAATGTAGAGGGACCACTGTATAGGAATATCAAACCAAACTGTAACTTTCTTTGGCTGTCCTTTTATCTTGCAATGTAGACAGTGTGATGATACCCCCCCTCCAGTGAAGGGCAGGCCCTCCCTGCATCATACTGAATTAATGCTTTATTCTTCCACATAGCAGCAAATGGAAAACAGTCACTTACACAGGAGAAAACAAAAAGGCACACACAAAATGTCTCAAGGACATTTCTACACTCGGCCACCCCAACTTTTAAAAATCACTCCTGAGTCAGCATATTCTGCATATTCTGAATAACAATGTTTATCAGGCCAATGACTTAATTTTATGGGTGATAATTCCCAACATGTCTTCAGATGCTTTTTGTTGTTGCTGCTGGAATTCCATAACCACATTTTCCTTTGAATCCTGCCCTGACTGGTCCATATGTCCTTTGCTGTGCTCTTCTTTCGTTCTGAGAAAGAGAAATACAGGAGATTACTACACGTGGCTTTTAAACTGCAACCAAACCAGGAAAAAAACAGCTTTGGCGATACTTATCACATGACAATGCTTCCAACAATGCCTCTGACCTGTGGCTGCTCTATCCCTGACCTGTAGCATCCCTTTTCATTGATGTGAGAAACCTGTCAATGACTTCATAATCATGAAAGTCCCCATGTGCAAAACATTGCTCCTGGGACAGTTGTACGATTGCCATTCATTTGGCGCCTGTGTCCCCTTCTCTCCTCCTGTCCCCTTTCTCCTCACTATTCCCAAGCAACCTGATTCCCTTCATTTATTTCTTTTCTATTTCTTTTCTTTAAAAAAATGACTCACAGGAGCAGAGCTCCAGAATTATGTGGAAAAATTGAAACTAGAATAAAATAAAGGCATGCTGGGTAGGGCATAAGGCAAGGAGGCAGGGTTAAGGGAGAGGCAGGAAGAGGGTGTGATGGGGGCAGTAGCCCCAGTTTTTCAATTGAGAAGACATGTGGTGATGGCTGTTCTGAAAGCGGTATATCTTCATTTTTTTAAAAAAACGGTTGCGACTGCTGTCCAGATGCTCTGTTTGAGCCTACCTATGCTTATTAGGCATTCAATGAGATTTACTCCCCCAAAAGCACTCGCCTAGGCTTTCCACTTTAGCAACTTTTAAGCAGGGTAGACAACCTACAAAGTGAGGCCTCTACATGTCAACTTCTGGAAGATGCGTCTTCCACTTCTTCTGCAAAGCACCAGCTTGCTGTCCAGTAATTAGCTTTGCCGAGGTCCTGCACAGCAGCTCCAACTACAAAGGCATGCAGTTTGGAGGAACTCTCTTCCTCCCCCTCTTCTCCTCCTGTGCAGAATACATAAGAAGCCTTTCTAGGCATGATTGCTTAAGCCCCTCCTGTGATCTTGCACTGTAGTGCTAAAAAGTGGATTAAGAAAAAGTAATAAGCTAAAGAAAAAGAAACATTGTGCTTTGCTCATTTATTTTATATATTAAGGGCAATACTGACCTTTGTGATAGCTTTTCGTCCTCCCCACACCCACCCAGCATTCACTGATGATGAATAGAACATATTTGGAGTTTAAATGAAACAGAACACTCTGAAAAGACAGAAAATTAGCAACATATGGGCCAAGCAACCAAAAAGAGATGAAAAAACAGGGGAGATGGGATGGGAGTGGGGAGAAGAAAGAAGGCGAAAGGGATTTCAGAAGTCTTTGTGATCTTGCAGAGGAATATTTTAATGTATCACTTTTCATATTGTTATTACGGGAGGTCAGAATACTTGTGGGGTCTCTGCTTGCGGTCACATCTGATTACAACTGTCTTTATGCTTTGCAAGACAGAGCAGGAATTATGGTATGGGGAAGGTGGCTTTGGGTAGTTCACAGGAGGCAACAAGAAATGCAAGTGACTTGCACATCCCCTCTCTACACTTTCTGTGCCAAGTCTGAAGCAAGTGTAATGTCTGCACACAGCCTGCTTGCCTCCCTTCATGATAAGCACATGTGCTCCTAGTTTCAGTCCTGCCCATACACCCCATACATGTGTGAAATGATGTCACATGATATACAACTTCAGCTTTGAGTCTGAGCTTGGAGACATGCCTTCTTGGACTACAACACCCATGATCTACTGACCATGTTGGTTGGGGAATTTTTGGAGCTTTGGTTCAAAAAAAGTACCTGTCCCAAATTCTATTTTGAATATTTGAATATTTGTAGATTTTTCTTACTGTAGTGAACTTCTTTAATGTTTTATTTACCATTTCACAATGGTGGTGCTGGCAAGTACTGTCTTTTTCATGAAATCTGAAGGGCATGCACATGTCTGCACGCACATGTAGACAAACACCTGAGAGGCTCAGGAAGCAATCATATGTCCCAAGCACATCTTCAGCAACCTCCTCAGAAGAAGCCTTCTCTCTTGCTGCCCCTCATTCCTGGAACCTTCTTCCTCTGCATGCACGGCTCATCACTTCCCTAACCAGCTTTAAGGCTGAGCTGAAAACCATATTGTTTAGGGAAGCGTTCTCAGGGAATTTGTGATTGTCATCTGGCTGTCTGACAATATTTGATGTGATGTGATTTGTTTGATATTTGATGTTTTAAATTTGTTTTTTCTTTTCTATATGGTAATTTTATCTATTCCTCTTTTAATTGTTATTATTTTAGAATGTACGCCTTGGGCAGGCTTTTATATTCTCTTTAATTTTACCGACTTTGTACAGCGCTGTGTATAATTACAGCGCTTTAGAAATAAAGTTTAATAATAATAATAATAATAATAATAATAATGGAAACTGTAGTAGGGGAAGGCCTTGGCATTCATTATAGCCTCCATATATGGGATGGCTATAGCTAGTAAAACCAGATGTGCTGATTTCATGATTTATGTTTTTTTCAATATTTTGAATCTGTGGACGAAGAATCAGTAGATATGGAGGGCTAACTGTATTTCCTTGAAGAACAAAGCTGGCTTCCTACTTTGCCAGGATCCCATGGAGGTCCTTCTGTTAATGGAATTGCTTCTGTCAGTGACGATGGGAAGGGGGGTGACTTCCCTTCCTTCTCCTGCAGCTTGCTGTGTGACCTTAAAACCTGCTCTGGAAGACTGGGAAACCCACCTGTTTGGGGATGGCACAGAGGATGGTAAAGGGGAAAGAGGAATGCCTCGTTGTGCTAGCAGTTGGCTGTGTGTGTGCTGTTGGACTTAGGTCTTTCTTAATGAACTTGCATTTTTATTGATAAATATACGTTCTTACCATACAAAAGTTTGCCAGTCTAAGGCCTCTTTCTTACCAAAGGAAATGTGCTATCCTTAAATAAACCTCACCTACTGCAGAAATGATGCTACCAATCTACATCTAATAATACTGTACTCAGTATTATTATGTTGGTACATAGGGACTGGACCTCTTCCACATGACTACTCTTCACAAAACTATCTCTTCTCCAACTCTTTCCCTTTCACTCCTCAGCTGCTACTGTACCTCTTTCCCAGTCATTTTATTAGCTCACACACCCTTCCTTTCATCTTGGCTGTGTTAAAGCTGCAACGAGGTGAATGCCACAATGGTATAAATAGCATGTCTCCTCCCTACCTTGAAGTACTGATCACTTCAGAAGAGCCTCACCTTCTCTGATCACTCACCCTTAAAGCCACCTGGCTCATTAGCTTTCTCCATGGGGTCTATTCTACATTTTATTCTTTATATTCTAGGATAGCCTTCTCATGCCCTCTGGGCACATTGAATTCCAGTTCCCACCACAACCACACAGTATGGACATTCAATATGCTGGCTAGAGCAATGGAAACTGTAGTCCAATACATCTGGGAAAAGTCAGGTTGGAGACCTTCATGAGGCTTCATTGCCCAACGAAAGGTGGAAAGAGTCAGGTGGGCTCTTGTAATAGCCCCTGCTTGGCCAGGTGTCCTGTGTAACCCAGTAACAAACAAAGTTAGGAACTGCCCTCATGTTTCTCTTCTTGACAGTGGAATTAAACAAATCCAGTGTTGCATTCTCATCACAGGGATGGGGTGGGGGAAATCTTAGGCCTGTTACAGACTGCCAAAATAAAGCTGATTCAGGTCTCTTTGGAGGTATGCTATTTAAATGATGCATGCATCCTAAGAATCCGGAAGCTGCACCAAAGCTGCACTCCAGTGCTTAGGAATGGAGTGTGGCTTTGGCTTGACCTCTGGACTCTTAGGACCCATGCATCATTTAAACAACATACCTCCAAAGAGACCCGAAGCAGCTTTATTTTGGCAGTCTGTAACAGGCCTTAATTTTTAAAATTACATTGAATATTAGATTAAATATTGGGATTTGTTAGCAGGTAATGACTTATTATGTATTCCTCATATTACTGCTCTATCAGTATGAAATATGTATACATCACATTTCCATAAACCTTTTATTGCATAGTTGTGAAATACTGTATAACCATTCAACCAAAGTTACTGTCTCACTCAGTTCGGTACTGAACAAGATGTCACAAGTAACTGTTATTTCTCATGTCAAGACTACATGAATTGTGTTATCTGTGTCATGAGGTCCACTCATGGCTCCTGGTTTTCCTGGTACCAATCAGCATGTTTCTAATGGCTACTGTTGTAGTGGCTATGGACTGCTCATAATATTACATATGTTCATAATAGTGGCTACTGTTAGCCAGCACCTTCAGATAATCTCTGGAAGATTGAGAACATTCTAGTGAAAATTTTAGGAAGTTCTGCACCAGGGATGGGATGTTTGTAGGACTGCAAGTTATAGCAGCCTCAGCCAGAAAATCCAATGGTGATGAGCAATTGTAATCACGGTGCAACAACATCTGGAGGTCTTTAAGATTCTATCTCCTTCTCTATAACCATTAATGTTCTAGTCAAGCATACAATTACCATCTGTAACCCCACAGCATTTTCTGCTGTTAGAATGCCTGTCCACATCTTATGTTATATCAGAGAAACCTAAACACAACCCATCCACTCAAAAAATATTTATGGTGCAGTACAGACTGCCAAGAAACAACGGCCTGCTGGTGTCTGTTTTTACTCCAGAGGGATGGCATAACTCCCAAACCATGTGCTGTCACTCCGGAGTAAAAAGAACCTGGAAAAATGGGTTCTTTTCACGCCATCGGAGTGATATCGCAAGTGTGCCAATGGCGTACTCATGATGTAACTGATGCGACGTGACATGCAGACACTATGCATCCATTAGATCATAATGGCAGCACCCATGTACACAGGACAATGCCATTACTGCACCACCGGCACCTTTTAGGTTTAGGGACCATGTGGTTGCTGAGCTGTCCCTAACCCTAAAATTGGTGCCAGCACGGCACTTTTGCGCGATCTGTACCATGCCCAAATTTACTTTAGGGACATAAGGAAAGCCCAGCTGGAACATACCTTATCTCACAATTCTTCTCACAGAGACTATTCTTATCTCACAATTCTTCTCATATCCCTTCAGGGAGCCCACAAATAGTGCTCAAAGACAACAGTCCCCCTGCCACCCTGTCTTAAGAGAAGGTTACATTCTAGGTTTCAGGATACATGTTTCAAACAGAAATCTGTATTACATTGGCCTGAATTCTACTGTCAATCCCAAACAAAGTAGATCTAAAGAGGATGGGAAGCTAGTGTGGTATATTGGTTTCTCTCTTGAGGGTTCAAATCCCTGTTCAGACATGGAAACCCATAGGTGACCATGGACAAGTCACATGTTCTCAACTTCAGAGGAAGGCAAAAGCCTTTGAGCAAATCTTGCCAAGAAAACCTCATGCTTGAGGCACAGAATTGGTATTCTCAATATTCTCAGTTTTGTCAGTAAAGGATACAGAACTACACAAGGACAAGAAGATACTAAAAATAAACGACTGGCTATGTAGATGGTGTAGATGACAGGGGTTTGGCTTCTGGCGCCATAGTCTTAATTTCTTAGACTGGAATACTGGCTACACATGGGCTGCACTTCACAAAGACTGGTAGGAAATGTCTTTGGTAGCAGCATGGCTTGTTTGATCAAGTGGCATGTCTGAACAATTTGAACTAAATTGTTGCGAGATTGGAGATGATAGCTTAATATCAGCCCAAAGACAACCTCTAAATACAAGAATGTGAATTCTAGAGGACAAGTTGAGGGAAAGACTGGGTACCAAAGAAAACCTGACAGTAAATTAACAGGTGAAAACAAACAAAACTTCAAATTCTATACACCAACACACAGCGTTTGGGAAACAAACAACATGTGTTTGCCCTAGTGCTTCCTAGTGCAAGAAGGTAAATAATACTTTATTGGCATAATGAAGACATGGTGGGATGATTCCTATGATTGGAATGTTACAATAGAAGGATATAAAAGTAAAGGTATTCCCTATTGACAAAGTTGTCAAGCTGTGTCTGATTGTAGGGGGTGTGGTCATCTCAGTTACTAAGCTGAAGAGTCAGCATTGTCAAAGACAACTCTGTGATCATGTGGCCAGCATGACTGCATGAAACACTGTTTACTTTACCGCTGAAGTGGTACCTGTTTATCTACTTGCATTTGCATGCTTTTGAACTGTTAGGTTGGCAGAAGCTTGAACTAGTGATGGGAGCACACCCCATCACGCAGCACTTGAGCCTTGAACTGCCAACCTGCCAGTCTTGCAGTCAACAGAGTCAGTGACTTAACTGCTGAGTCACTGCATCTCTGAAGGATATAGCCTATTCAAAAAGAATATTTTTGAATATTCAAAATGAATGTTCAAAAAGAGTATATTCAAAATAGAAGGATATAGCCTGTTCAAAAAGAATAGCTGTGGCAGAAAAGGAGAGGATGTGATATTATATGGCAAAGCCAAATTCACTTGTACAGAATTCCATGAGAGTGATGGGAGTGGGCCAACTGAGAGCATTTTCGTAAAAATAAATAGAGAAATAAATAAATACAACATTGTGGCAGGAGTTTACTATAAGCCACCATATCAAGAAGAGGTAGTACTTTTCAGAAACAAATATCAGATATTTCAAAGATGCAAGAATTGGCAATCAGGACTTCAATTATGGTGGGAGATTAACTCTGCTAAGTACTGTATAGCCTCTCCAACAAATTCCTGATGTGCCTTGCAGATAATTTCTTCTTTCAAAAAGCAAAGGAAGAAATAAGAGGGTCGGCAATCCTGGACTTGATACTAACCAATACAGAGACATTGGTCATTAGAATCAAACTACTAGATAATTCAGTGAGGATGAGACCATGTGATGCTAGAATTCACAATTGTGGGACAGGGCAAAAAAGAGTATAGTCAAGCACAGGCCTTGAATTTCAGGAAATCTGATTTTTCCAAATTCAGAGAAATCCCAGGTGGGATCCTATGGCTAGATATGCTAAAGGGAAAAGATACCCAATACGGGTAGGAGCTCTTGAATAAGGAGCTGCAAAAAGCACAATCACAAACAATCTTGTGGAAGAAGAAAAATGGGAAACATTAGAAAAAGCCAATGTGGGCTGCATAGTAAACTCAAGAAGAAAGTGAAGTGAAAAAGGAATACTGTATATATATAGCATGAAAGGGAGAACAAATGACCAAGGAAGAATACAGATATGTAACCAAAGCTTGTAGAAATAGTGTAAGGAAAGCTAAAGCTCAGAATGAGCTGAGACAGGCTGGACAAGAAAGGAACAAGAAAAAGGTCATTTCTGATACATTCAAGGCGAGAGAATGACCAAGAAAATAGTGGGGCAGCTGTTCAACAAAGATAGTAAAATACTAACAGATCACAATGAAAAGGATGAACCAGTCAATGACATATTTTGCCTCAATTTTCCTCAAAAAGAGAACTGTGTGCTTCCATTCTGCAGCAGAGATCTTGGAAAGGGATATGGGTTGCAAATCAAGATTAACAGGTAACTAGTCAGGAATCACCTAGCTAACCTAAATGAGTTCAGATCTGCCAGGCCAAACAAACTACATCTCAAAATACTGAAGGAATTTGCCGATGTACTCTCTGCACCACTTGGCATCATTTTTGAGGAATCTTGGAGAACAAGTGAGGTTCCAAAGGACTGGAGAAGGGCAAGCATTGTCCCTTCCTTCAAAAAAGGCAAAACAAAAAATGATGATGATGATGATGATGATGATGATGGTGGTGGTGGTGATCCAGGAAACTACAGGCTAGACAGCCTGACCTCAGTACCAGGAAACTTATTAGAAGGGATTATGCAGGAGTTTGTCTGCAAGTATCTTGATGTCAACGCAGTAATCATTAAGAGCCAGCATGGGTTTGTCAAGAACAAATCCTGCCAGACTAATCATACTTTTTTTAAAAATCAGTTCAACAGTTTTGTAGATGGTAGAAATGCAGTGAATGTCATTTATCTGGATTTCAGGAAAGCATTTGAAAAGGGCTCCAATAATGCTTTTATATTAACAAACTTATTAAACATGGAACAGATGAGAACAATGTCCATAACTGGTTGGATAACGATGCTCAAAGAGTGTCTCCAAAGGCTGTGCTTCAAAGTGGATCTTGAGTGGAGTCCCTTAAGGTCTCATCCTAGCGCCATTACTCTACAACATTTTTATCAGTGCAATGAGGGGGTGGAGAGAATCCTTGTAGATCACACAGAACTGGGAGAGATGGTTATTCCATTGGAGGACAGGAACAGAATTCAAAATTCTTGAATCAAACAGCTACCACCATCCTCTCCCTTCTAGCCATGTAGTGTTGTTGTTTTTACTGTATCACAAAACCTATTTTGAAATAGTTACATAGGCAAAGAGAGTGAGAGAGAGTAGCGTATTGCATTACTAATAGACCTGATTTACTCCTTCCAATTTACATTTGAATTTAAGATGCAGCTGGGTATTATCACATGGATTTTGCTGTCAGGGATGATGGGAGTTGTAGCTCTTCACCTCTGGCTCTAACTCACCACCTTGTTATGCACCGGCGCTGACCAGTTTTGGCCAGTGGTTAAAGCTTTGCTCTAAAGCAGCAGAGTTTCAGAGAATAGGCTGAAGACCCTGACAAACTCTCCAAGCCTTCTCACTCTTGCTTCCACAGAAGTCTTCCCACTTCTTCAGGATCCAGCTGGCTCTTGTATCTTCACCCAAGACACCAGACAACTCAGTAGTCTTATATAAAAGATCTACTTTATTCTACTATATACAATACTAATGCCCTCACAAGTCACAATCTCTACAATCTCCAAACTACTCACAAAACTCCACAACTACCCACAAAATACATTGGGATTCTTAACAATTAATATAGCCATTGGAAAACACCACCCAGTGGGCATGTACATCCATTTTCACTGGTTCTCTTGGTTCATCCCATAATTAATGATTTCATCATCTCACCTTGTCCACTTAACAATTCTCAGGTGTGTTCAATTATATCCTCTACATTTCTGTCCTTGGCATTTAGGACTTGCTAATTACATTACCTTTTACACCTGTGTGGCTCCTTAAT
>NC_056523.1:155138236-155157113 GCF_019175285.1 Sceloporus undulatus | reverse complement strand
TGCTTTTGCTTAGTCATGGTGACTCTCACATACATGTTTTATTTCTTTGACTGTATATCCCATGTTGCATTTTCCTTAACATTTGCTGCCATTGCCACCTCCCGACTGCATCCAGGCAAAAAATCCAGCTAAAATCTGCCCTCAGCTGGCTGATTTGCAAAACCAGAAAGCTCCTGAAAGTGAAAAGTGGCTGGTTGAGGGTGGATTTTTGTCAGATTTTGGCCTGGTTGCAGTCGGGAGGCGGCAACAGCAGCAAAATCCGTGTGATAGTACCCAGGTGCATCCTGAATTTGGATGTAACTCAGAAGAGGTAAATCAGCTTTATTAGTAATGTGATAAGCTTGAGAGAGAGGATGTAACAACACAATAAGATTAGTAAAGAAATTGAGATCCTCGCTGGTCGTGATTCTTAGTGCAAATTTCAAAAATCCATTTCTTCTTTTCTTCACAGTTTTTAGCATTTAAAGCTGTTCAGACGTAGTTTTATTTAGGATGGTATACTCATTCTGCTAAATGAGTATAAGCAGCTTATTAAAAGCTAGGCCTTAATTTAAGTATTTGTCTATTTTATTTATATCCCACCTTTTTCTCAACATGGAACCCATATCATCTTATAACAAAATTAAAACAATGTAAGGCTACAGACTGGGGATTTTTTAAAAAGTTAAAATACAGATGAACAAGCTATTACTGTATATTAAAATACCACTCATTTAACATTTTAAAATCAATTTAAAACATAGCAATAAAAAAGGGAAAATGAGAGGAGAGAGAAACTGGGACATTTTAAGAGCAGCTAAAAATTGGGATGACAGAGGATTAGTCAGACCTGTCCCTGCCAAACCTGGACAATTGAAAGGTATGGACTCTATGCCTGAAAAAGTTATTTCTCAGACTAAAACTTTCAGAAGCCTCCAAAGGTAATTCTGTATCTTTTATAACTGTGGAAAAAATTTACAGATTCATATACTGAAAAATAATAACTTTTTATCCCAGCTTTTGTTGGTTAATTTCCCATAGAAAAAACATGGTCCTAGAGATACATGTGGCCCCCAAAGCTGCTTTTGTGGTCCTCAGCTCCCTTTAGACTCCCTGGACTGCCCTTTTTTCTCCCTCTCCACCAAAATCATGAATAGCTTCTCCTGAAATGCTCAAGGGAGAGAAATCCTTGGTTGCTGGGGAGGCCTGCATTGTTAACATCTAAAATTATTATCAAAACTAGGAATGGACTCCCAGCCTTGTTGGGGTTTGTTTGTTTTCATTTTAGCCATCCATGCAGCTCCCAGAAGGCCCCATGGGCAGAAGATTGGACCTGCTGTAGTTGCTCACCGCGAGTTAATCTGTGCTTTTGAGAATGGGATCTTGTACTCTAACCGCTTTCCCATGCTTCAGTTTTCCTTGAAGAGCAAAAACTAATTTTTGCCTAAAAGCTGTCTTGGTTGCTGAAGGCATCTCATGGTTTGACATCAAGTCCTTGTTGTCATCATCGTCATCATCAGCAGCTGATAGTCAGCTGAATTAGGCTGAGTGTCATGCATGGTCTCTAAATATACCAATCAAAAAATGAAAGAAGTGTGAATGTGAAGAGCTTCATGACGTAAAATCATTTAAAGCGAAAAGAAGGGTGCTTTCATTAATCCCACAAATGGAATGTTACTTCTACCCTTGCAAGTGGCTCCAGCTTGGGAAAAGATTAGACCTATTATTTGCAAAGGCACAGGAGCCTCCATTTTCACATTTATTACTATGCCACCACACAACATTCACATCAGAAAAGGAAGCCAAAGAGCAGGAAAAGAATTTGGAAAAAATTAAACGGTGTATTCATGAATTAATGTTAGCACTCCTACAAGTTCGAACAAAATTCATTTCTTTTGTCCCACTACTATTTCTTTTGTTCATTGTTGGGATTTTTTGGGGGAAAGAACAAATGTGTATAAAGAAAGGATGTGGAGGTTTGGAATGTGTGGCATTTCTCATCATGCAAACAGACTCTATATTACAAGCACATGACTGCTGAGTTAAATAATTTCACTCATATTCAAACTTTTCATGAGATCTTTAGCTTCAGTGACATATGAGCATTGCCTGCTGTAATTTAAAGCTATTGGAGAGAAATCTAAATGCATACCTGCATGTACATCCTTTTATATACCTTTACAAAGAACACTGCAAGTGAAGTCAGAGTCTGGTAGGAAAAGCTGGACTTGGCTTTGTTAATTCTAAATTATGGAGGCTGCTTGTATAAAATTAGGGCAGAAAATCTTTGACCTTTAAGAAATTTTGTAGTTCATCTGCCAGAAGACCCAGCAAGTGTGGCTAATGGGAAAAAGATTTATTGGAATGCGGTCCCAAATGTGGAAGGTAAAAGGTTTTCCATCCTTGGTACAAAAGTATTATTTGTTTTAATGTCTTGAGCAAACATTCATATTCTGTACAAAACTCTATTTGTTGTTATGTAACTTCAAGTTATTTCCAGCTTATGTGACTAATAGAAACCTATCATAAGGTTTTCTGGGGCTAAAAGTGTGTGACTTAACCAAGGTCATTCAGTGGCTTTCAGTGGCCGAGAGGTGAAATGCACCCTGGTCTCAAGAGTTGTAGTCCAACACTCAAATCACTACACCACACTGGTTTTATTCACACTCAGAAATACAATTAATCTCAGTTGCATGTGTCGTGGGTTCTTCATTTCAATAACAATTCATTCACTGTATTTGTGATTATTGCATACTGTGCAGAATGGAATGATTGACAATGGCTAGTGAACAAATTTCTCCAGAATAAATGCCACAAAGATTTAGCATCTGTAAAAGACTTGAGGGTGGCTTTCAAAGATGGTTTCCTGATATTTTGATAACTATGACATTGCGTAGCATTACCATAACTCCATCAATGATGTGTGTTTGCACTGATACCTCATCATCCAAGCATTATTTTTACGTGTTGTTGTGTGCCTTCAAGTAATTTCCATCTTGTGGCAACCCTAAGGCAAACCTATCATTGAGTTTTCTTGGCAAGATTTGTTCAGAGGAGGCCTTCCCACAAGGGTGAAAGAATGCAACTTGCCCAAAGTCACCCAGTGGATTTCATGGCCAAGCGGGGAATCATACCCTTGTCTCCACAGCTGTCGTCCAATACTCAAACCACTATGCCATGCTGGCTTTCATTTTTATGTAACTGTAATGAAAATGCAGTATTTCTTTGGCTGTGTTCTGGGAATGCATGTATTGTATACATGGGGGGGAGGGGGAGGGGGGCTTGAACATATTAACACTGAAATGCCAGCCAACACTTCATTGCCACTTCACAGCAACTTGAAACTACTTTTGCACTTTGGACACAGTTTGCAGCAACTGAAGAACATTGAGGACAAAGGAAGAAAGTGGGAGGAGGAAAGAGAAACTGGGACATTTTAAACACATCTGAATAAACGGGACAACGGTGGATGAATTGGGACTGTCCCTGACCAATCAAAGCAGTTGGAGGGTATGGGGCATTGTGGCCCATAGATTCTATTTCCTCACCTCTTTACCAGAGTCTTTCTCCTCTTCTGCAGGTGATCTATACAGCTTCTGCTGCTGTTAAAGAGAAAGTGATTGTCATCTTGCCAAGTCTTCCCAGAAGAGCCATCCATTCTTCAGCCTAGTGATTCTTTCAGCTTTCTCCTACTGTGAGTCAGCCAACAACTAAGAAGATGACTTTGGCTGCTCCAAAGGCTCCCAGAACCTCTTCTCAGGCATGATTCTTGGGTTAGGAGGGGATAGTTTTAGAATTTTCTCAGGCAGTTCTCTCCAGTAACCTGAGCTGCACTCCAAACATCCAAAATACAGTTCACTAAAACAAAAGATGTTTAGAAACAAAGATCACATGCATACCCCTATAATAAAGATTACAGTTAACTCTCAGACAGACAGCTGACTGCTCCCTAACGCAGCTCCCATGGTGCTTTTGTGTTCCCTCTCAAAAAAGCCAGAATAGAAATGAACCCCTCCAGAGGCTGGCTGAAATGTAAGAAACAGGACTTTTTCCTGTAGCTGGCTAGTGCTGGGTTTATATCTTCCCTCAAAATCATACAAAAGTGCAAACAAGTCCTATTGTGACTTCTGCATTCAATGAAAATTGAGTAATATAAAAATATATTTAAAAATTTAAAAATTGAGTAATATAAAAATATCTGGCCTTTATCAATAGTTGTGATAATTCTTCCTTAACAGTTAAACTCACAAATATGTTAGGAATTTGGGCACCTCGGGAATTTAATTTAGTTTAGTTTAGTTTATCCAGCCAATATGGGACCCAAGGCAGCTCACAATATGAGTCAGGCTTAAGTACAGTTTAAAACAATGGACAACAAGGATGTTTTAAAAAACGATTAAACAAAAAATCTCATTTAAAAAATTAATTTAAAACAGTTTTAAAAGGATTTCATAGTAAAAATATAACACACCCCAATGAAAAATCTTTCAAGTGCACGAATAAGCAGAAAGACCTTCAACTGATGCTGGAAAGAGAGCAGAGGAAGGGAAACCCACATTCTGGGAGCAGCCACTGAGAAGGCTCTCTCCTGTGACAGAATTAGACCCTTGGGGCTTCTGAAATACTTATAAAAGTATTTCTACAAGTGTTATTCAGGAAATAACATCTGGTCATAAAGATGCACTTTTGTCTTTCGTCTAGAAACACTGCCTTGATTTTGGCAAAGATTACCCAGAACTGATTCCCCATTATGACTGTGGTTGCATCTGCATTGGAGAATCAGTGCAGTTTGACATTGCTTTAACTGCCATGGCTCAGTATTTTAGAATGCTGGGATTTGTAGTTTTGAGAGATATCTCTGTTCTATCAGAGAGGTCTGGTACCACAACAAACTACAAACCACAGGATTCCATAGGATGGAACCATGATAGTTAAAGCTGTGTCAAACTACATTAATTCTGCAGTGTGGCAGCTGCCTATGATTGACATGAGAGCATTTTCACTTCTCTCCTGTCATGATTTGTGGGAAGTGGTTCTCAGTAAATGCAAATGAGAATGTATGTAGACTCATATATCTATGTTTGTGTTGGTTTTTCTTTGTTGTTTAATCACTGTTTAGTGCCTGTCAGATGGTGACTAACTGCCAGTTTGTGTGCTGGAATCTGTCTATTTATATCTTGCCATGAAAGGGTGAACGAAAATTCTTAAAGAGGTAATATGAGATGAAGCTTCCATTCTGTTTTGCAGCAAGTCCAAGACTTTAGTCTTATTAGTCACAGGTAGTCAGCATGAAAGATTTGGCAGTGTTCTGCAGAGAATGGCTGGGTTATTTGATAAAATGCCTATTTCTTTTAAATAGCAAAAGGAGACAACTTTAAATAAATGATTAGTTAATTCAAACAACCATATTTTTTTTTTACTGGTAGATAATTCTGCTGTCTCCCCTAGAAAATATGTGTGCTAATCTTGGTCGTTAGATCATGGATTACCTTAAATTCAGTCAATATGACTATTCAGGCTTATTTGTCTACAGAGGCCCAGGCCTAGACAGACAGGTCAGGATAGTACAGACACAGCCCATGCTATCCTGACCAGGGTCCCACCCCAGATTAGTCCACAGGCTGGTGTGGGGACAGACAAGTGTTTACACACCCACCTGATCCTGTGCCATAGACCTGCTTCCAGTCCACACCCCATACCTTCCTTAGCCATTGCTGCTAGTGAGAAGCCCTACATAACCTTGTCTGATGGGAAAATGGGGGGCCAGGCCATGTGGTTGCATCCAGACACCCTGTTTCCATATCACTAGCTGCAATGGCTGGGTAAGGTAAGGGACATGCAGGGCTGTCTGGTCTGCTGGTTTTGCTCAGAGTTTCCATGAAGCTCTGTGGCAAATGGCAAGTCATTTACACCCACATTAAGGCACCTTTGCCCCAGGATTGGGCTGCATTCACAGAATCCGTGTCCGGTCTGCCAGATCTGGGCCTCATCCCTGTCCTGGGCTAATGGCCTGCATCATCCAAACAGGGCAGTGTGAGGCTGGGAGGAAACACTGGCCTTTTGGCCCATGAGGACAACTTCATAGATCTCTACTGCGATGTGTACAATACCCTTGCTTTTTAAAGAAAGATGCATCACGTTGGTCATTCATTTAGAAACAGAAAGAAAGACAGCATAATGCAGTGGTTAATGTTGGCCTACCTAAGGAGATTGTGAAGACTTGAGTTCAAATTCCTACACATCTAGGTAGCTCACTGGGAGACCTTCAGCCAATCAGCAACTCTATCTTAAGCCACCTCAGAGGGCTGTTGGAGGATAAAATGAGAGAACCAGGCATGCCACCTTGAAGGAAGGTTGTGAGATAAACAATGAACAGAGGAATACAAAAATTCAGCCCAAGGCTGTAATCCTCAGCTAATTAATTTTCAAGTATTCATATTTAGAACCAGCCTACCATTTACAAGATGTATGTGTGTGTATCCTCAATACACCTCTAAACTTATGGTGACCCCATGACTTTCATATGGTTTTCTTAGGCTAGGAACACTCAGAGATGGTTTTGCCAGTTCCCTCCTTGGAAATATAGCCTGCAGCACCTGGCATTCCTTGGTGATCTCCCATCCAAGTCCTAACCAAGGCTGTCCTTACTTAGCTTCCAAGATCAGATAGGATCTGAACCAAGGTGTAACTTACCAGAAAAAAAATGAGAATGCTTCATAAGGTGGAAGGCAGTAAGACAAGGTGAAAATTATATTACAGGTGGATAGGCTCACTCAAAGAAGCTGCAGCCCTGAGTTTCTATGACTGGAGCAGGGCTATTGATAGCAGGGTGTCTTGGAGGCCTCTCATTCATTTTACCTCCAACAAAGGTACCACTTTTTCTTTTGGGCTATAATTGGCTGAGTTTTACCTATACAGTACCTAAAAGTTTTGTTTTCTTTCCCAGATGTAGCATATTGAGACTTCTTAAGAAATTCAATGTTCTTTTCCTAAGAAAGGGGCCTGTGGCTTCACAAAGGACAGAAACATCCTGGATCCCAAGAGGAATTGCTTTACTGCTGCTAAATTTTACTGTCCTTTGTATCAGTCCCCATGAGGGCAAAAGGAGAACGGCCTCTGCCTGCATTGAGATCCCTCCCAACCAAATGAACTACAACAGAAACAGCATCTGATACAAAATGTAGACCTGTGATGAACACCATCACTTTTCTTCTCCTGTATGATTTTTAAACATCTTTTACCTGATCAAAAGAATCCAGTGGAGTTTCAAAAGCTTGCATGATGTGTTTTAGTCTGGATGGCCAATAAATGTATTGCTCTGTTGTGGATTTCTCATTCTTTGGGTCACCATAAGTCGAAGACGAGTTGATGGCAATTAACAACAAACACACCATCTGCAATCTGTTCCTTAAGAAACAAAAACTATAACAAAAGAATCTTTGTTTGATTCTGATGCAAAGGAAGAGGTTTCACTTATTTTTTTTATGTCAAGTTGAGATGAGAAATTTTACTTGAAATTTTACTTCTCACTGTGTGAGAAACACAGTGTGTGAATAGTATCTATAGCTTTAATAGTGTAATAGTAATAATAGAGAGCCAGCATGGCATAGTTGTTTTGAGTGTTAGACTACAGCTATGGACACCAGGGTTTGATTCCCAGCTCAGCCATGAAACCCACTGGGTGACCTTAGACAAGTCACATGCTATCAGCCTCATGGGAAGGCAATGGCAAACCTCTTCTGAACAATTCTTGCCAGAAAACCCCAAGATAGGGTCACCTTAGGGTCGTCATACATTGGAAAGGACTTGAAGGCACACAACAACAACAAACATCTAAAGGAGGAGAAGGATGTCATCCCATCCTTGGGATGGGATCTGTGATCAGTTGTGTACAGGAGCTGAAGTGCTAATTCTGTTTGAACTAGAGCATAGCTGTTGCTAGACGTGTTCTCTGAGCAGATGAGTTTAATACTCAGTAATGTTGTACTGCAGAATCCCTACATAAGAATGCATATAGATCTATGAGCTTCAAAAGAGCAATATAGATTTGACATCTGATATGCAAATCAGTGTCATTTCCTCCGGTACTGTCATTACAGAGCAGCACGATCAAAAAAGGGACTGTGCCCACTTCAAAGAGAAATGTTAACAGTTCTGGTGAGCTAATACTATTGCTGATAAGAAAGCGAACTTCATTATTCCATCCTAGTTCACATTTCCATAGCCTATTTCTGTTTACTTTAGGTAAACATGCTCTGTTCCCTGCACCACTGACAATGATATATTTTTTTTAAAAAATAAGCCAACAGTTTTGCTGGTTTTTTTTTAGGGATATATGTTTACTGGAGATAAGCTGCCCCCCCCTTTCCCCTTTTCTTTTTAAACTATCCAATGCACTAATTGTACGAGGGAAAACAATCCACTCCCCATGAACAATAAACATGTAACATTCCACACAAACCTCTGTGTTGCTTATTGCTTCTTTGATGCTGCTCTTTCAACTTTTCTCTCCCCCCTTTTTTCTCTTTTTCCTCCTTTTTTTGGTGTGTGCATTGTCTCTATTTTTAACAGCCAGTGATCTAGCCTACTAGACAATGCACTAAAAATGTTTCCTCCCTGTGTGCTTTAGACAAATAATACAATCTCAACTGAAAGCAATGGAAGGATTGTTCATGCCTTGTGGGCATTCTATATTTTAATCTACCAAGAAGTTTGGGTTAGTGGTTCTCTCTCTCTCTCCTCTCTTTTAGCTTTCCATAAAGTAATTCCAAACTGTAAGCCACAGACTGACCTAACTACTTATTAAAAATGCTAATATGCTTTTGTGCTTTGATGTCTGGTGAACAATAAAAGGGAGAGAGCTACTCTGGGACACTCTAATCCTTTATTTGTCACTAAGTTATGACACCCAGCAGAGCCGTGTGACAGTCCAAATCAATCATTCCCTGCGCACTGCAGGCCTTCGCTGCCTCCTGCAGAGCCTATGCAGTTTAATTAGCTTTTTTTTTCCACACTAGCATAATGTACATCTGCAGCTTCAGCAAGAAAAGGGAATGGAGGATATTTCGCTAGGATGTGGCTCTGTAAAAAATAATAATAATGAAAAAGTTCACACTTTTGTTTAAAAAAAGTCTGTAAAAAGAAATATCTCAATCCTTTGTGATTTTACTTCAGAGGAGTTTGCAGTCGAGATAAAGTGGACGGAGTGCACTACATTGTTAAACATTCATTTAAATGGGGGGAAATGCAAAAAGGCACACAAAGACCTTTTCAAGTAAAATATAGCACTCTAAAGGCTTGTTCTTTTATAAGGGATGATCATTTCATCGCTGAATGTGCGTCCGTGTATGGACACAAATGTATGTGTATATAGATGTGCCTTTTCTCTTCAAGACTGCTTCCATAGATTTAAACAACATTTATTGTGGGGGGGAAGGTTGTTTAGTTTCTTTTTGTTTAAAAGTTGTTTCCAGTGGCTAGAGAAACCATTCTTTCAGGCTGTCTTCATCTGCTCTTTTAGTTGTCCTCTGCTGGTGTTAAGTCTGAAAAAACTGCCAAAGTCAGGAAACAATTGGTGATTTATGCCCAATGAGGCATCTGGCTGCCATACCTGTTAATCTGAATATTCATCTCCTGGCTCTGGGACTATGACAAAGAAACACCCCCCTCCCCACCCGCCCCTTTAACGAAGCATTGAATCTGGATGCCATAGGACCAGCATGCTGGAGAAGAATGTGTGTCTTTTAAGAGACACCAAACAATAGTTCATCTTGAGGGAGAAATTCTTTAGACAAATGAGATCTTGTCAACCTGCGGTGGGTGTGGAGGGGGGGGGGGCGTATCTGGCCTCTGGCCAGCACAAAAGAGATTGTAGTCGTTGTACCATGTAGCACTGCGAGTCTACAAAGACTTCAAATGGCATCTAGAACAGTAGTCAAAGCTTGAGCTACTTCTTCCTTTTGAGACTACTCCAGAAGTAAAGAGCCCTGTAGTGAAGCTGCAGTTTGACAGGTTTTAGAATGAAGGCAAAGCTGGCTGTCAAGTGATTGACTGGCTCACTGTGGTCTGAACTTTCACAACTATTTAGGAAACTGTAGTTTTCAGGAGGACTGTGCGTGTGCCTTCAAGTTACGTGTCGACTTATGGTGTCCATATGAATTTCATAGGGTTTTCTTAGGCATGGAATACTCATAGAATCTTAGAATCATAGCATCATAGAGTTGGAAGAGACCTCAAGGGCCACCCAGTCCGACCTCATTCTGCCATTCAGGAACACACAATCAAAGCACTCCCGACAGAAGACCATCCAATCTCTGTTTAAAAACCTCCAAGAAGGAGACTTCACCACACTCCAAGGGAGTGTGTTCCACTGTCAGGAAGTTCTTCTTAATGTTAAGCTGGAATCTCTTTTCCTGTACCTTCCATCCATTGTTCTATGTCCTATTCTCTGGAGCAACCATGCAGTACCTGAAAGGCAGCTATGTTTCCACCCCACCCCCTGGCCTTCTGCATGGGACCCAGAAGGCAGGGTGCCCTAAGGGTGTACTACCCCACTGGGGTGACATCCCCCTTAGGATATCACCTCGTGTGGTCAGCACCACCGCACCCCCTATTGATGCCACTGCTCAAGAGGTGGCTTTGTCAATTCCTTCATCTGAAATATAACCTACTGCACCTGGTATTAATTGGCAGCCTCCCATCCAAGTATTAACCAGGGCAGATACTGCTTGGCTTCCAGAATCAGATGTCATATGGTGCCTTTAGGGTATGTAGGATATGTAGACCCTATTATATTATAACTAGCCTTCACAGGATTTTGTGAACCACTCAGAAATAAATTTAGGATGATATTGTATCTGAATTTATTTCAGATAGGGCCAAAAAAAGTCCTGAGAAGCCTAATCTGTTTGGTGGAAGACATCATTAACTTGCTATATATTTATGGCATAACTTTCATTATCCCAATTTGGCAGGGACAAGGCTGATTAATTATATGTCATCAGTCTATTTCAGCAGCGCTTAAAATGTCCCAGTTTCTCTCTCCTTCTGCCACTTTCCCACTTTGTCTTCTGCTGTAGTTTGCATGCAGTTAAATCAGCAGAGGGTAGAGAAGCAGAGCGTGGTATGAATGTTTGGAAATTAAGGTATGCATCTGACCTCTGAGATGATTTCTCAGGGACAAAGGAGTAGCTTTTGCCCAGATTCCCGTTCCTTTCTCATTGTTGTTAGTTGTCTGGGGAGCAATTACGCATGGCTACACTGGCTCTAGTACAAAGTTCTCATCTTCTTTCACAGGTGGCTGGTAGCTTCTCTATCAGTGGGATGGTGAATCTGCTCTTGGTTTTTGTCAGAACTATCCAAGGTGATGCACTATGAGGAAGACAGGGCTCTCATCATCTTGTACAGGTCCTTTGAATTTCAGACTTAAGTACTATCCTGCTGACATAGGGGCTCTACAGACCGCCCCTTTTCATGCCGGATAAGGGCCATGGCAACCTCACACCGCGGCCCCAATCTGGCCTTCCAAGGGTGCAAAAAGGAGCCGTAAAAAGCAGCTCCTTGTTGCACCATCGAAAGGGTGCCATAAGTGCAACGGTGTGGATATATGGTGCCCTTTCAGTGTTACACCATCTGGATGTAGCGCCGGAGGTGCGCCATGATGCCATGTACCATCTAGAGCGGTGCGTGTCATCAGGGTGCCCTAGAGGGCGGAGTCCGGCATGCATCATCAGGACGCTGTGCCCCAACTCTGCCACCAAGCTGGGCTTTCAGGCCAGTCTCAAAAGGCCCATAGAAGCCACCAGCCCATCACTGGGTATGACTACTGATGGTGTAATAATAAAATGAAAGCTTGGAATCTTCACCTATTGTTGAAATGACAGGAGGACTGATGCCAAAACTCTCTATGAAGGGTTTCATTAGAGGTATACGACAGGGGGAAAAATAACCTGACCCATTTTTCCAGTCCCCACATAACTAGCTTCCAATTGGAGAAGTGTACATCATGGAGGAAAGCCCTAGATGATGATGGGACAGTTTGGGATGGTTTGCATGGTCTGGCTCTGCAACTAAGTGCCAAGGTAGGCTTAATGTTGAACATTAAGAAAACAAAAATAATGACCATGAAAGCTCTACAAGAATTCATCCTAGATAACAAGAAAATTGAAATAGTTAAAGAGTTCCCATACCTTGGATCAAATATTGATCAGAACAGAGAATGCAGTCAAGAAGAAGACTAGGATTGGGAAGATCAGCTATAAAGAATTGGACAAGATCTTTAAAACTGTGAAGGTATAACTCTGAACACTAAAGTGAGAATCATCTAAGCCATTGTATTCCCCATCACCATGTACAGATTTTAGAGATGGACAGTGAAGAAAGCAGATAGGAAGAAAATAAACTCATTTCAGATGGGGTGCTGGAGAAGAGTAGTGAGAATACCATGGACAGCCAAGAAGACAAACAAAGAGGTTCTAGAACAAATCAAACCCAAACTCTCCCTGGAAGCCAGGATCACTAAACTGAGACTGTCATATTTTGGCCACATTATGAAAAGGCGTGAATAAGTAGAAAATACAATGATGCTAGGAAATGTAGAGGACTATACTTTCAAATATTCAAATATTTGTGCTGACTGTGTGCCGTAATAAATGTTGCTGTTGTTCAAATATTCTTTCCATCACTAAAGTGAGACAAAGGCTGCTGCCACACTGCAAAATAATTTCAGTTTGACACTGCTCTGACTGTCATAGCTCCATCCTATGGAAAACTGGAATTTGTACTTTGATGTGGCACCAGAGCTCTGTGACACAGAAGGCCAAATATCTCATAAAACTACAAATTCCAGAATTCCATAGCATTGAGCCGTGGCAGCTAAAGCACTGTCCATCTACATTAATTCTGCAGTAGAGATGCAGTCAAAGAGGGATACTAACTTGAATCCTATTGGTTTGTCCCAACCAGGATAGACAAAAATGCATCTGAGAAAGTAGACTTAAGTCTATGAAAACTCATGCTGCCAACTTTTTTCTTTCAGTTAGTCTCAAAGGTGCTAGAAGATCTATCTACATACTGATTCTACAGACTAACATGGCTATGTCTTTGAATTTCTTGTTGAATGGTAACACAGAAGATGGCTATTCAGTTGGACCAGCTACAGGATCCAAGTCAGTATCTTATTCTACAGGATGGTGTGGGGGAATTACTTATCTAACTTGGATCTCCAAGGAAACAGCAACATCAGTTGTACAAGGTACTGAAGTAGCTGCAGTTTGAATTCAGGGCCAGTCCTGTCATGCAGCAACCTGCTTTTGTTGCCACCATGAACAGAGGGAGAAAGGGACACAAGAAAATGCCAAGGCTTTATGAAACAATAGCGTCAGTAATGAAGAGTGGCACCATTTGGACTTTCTTAATGTAGTAACATGTCTTGAGCATTATGTCATTGCAGCATATTCACTGTATCCTTCCCCTACACTGTTGTACATGCAAAGCACTATATATTTCCTCAATGTATTTAACTTCCCCTCCCTGCTACCACCCCTTACAGTGTATCCACACTGCAGAATTAAAGCCATTTGACACCACTTTAACTGCCATAACTACATCCTACAGAATCCTGGATTTTGTAGTTTGGTGAGGCACCAGAGCTTCTCTGACAGACCAGGATGAATACCTCACCAAACTACAAATCCCAGGATTCCACAGGATGGAGGCATAACAGTTAAAATAGGGTCAAAATGTTTTAATTCTGTAGCATGGATGTGCCCTTAGTTCAGGGCACTCATTCCACATGATTGTGCTTCCACCCTAACGCTAGTGGGAATGTGGGCCATGACAAGACAAAGGCAAAAAGGTACAGGACTTCTTTCGATTTTATTTCTCTCTTTAAAAAAATAGCCACTCCGTTTTTCTTTTTGTCTCCAGCTGCTATAAAATTTGTCCTAGTTTAGGGTTTTTTAAGTATTTTTCTTCATTTTTTTCTGATTCTTGTTTCCTGTATACAGGATATATCGAATTTACCCTTTTCTAATAGATGAAAAACCTTTTTCCTTTTATGGGGGGAATTCATTCCTTTGACGTTCCATGAAAACAGTTTCATTTTTACGTTATTTACTCACCAAATTCCACTCTTTGTTTATATAAGTGAGACTATGCTTCCCCTCTCTTGTTCTGTTTCTTCTTTTTCTCTTTGACTGTCTTCCCCTTCTCCTTTCTCTTCCGAAAGTCTTATTGTGGCCTCTCTTATCAATTCGTCAGTGTTTTTATCTCCCAAAAGGAGACCTCCCACTGCTCCAAGCAAGGCTTCTTCCATTAATTTTCCTTCATCGTCCCTATGTTTCTCCTTGTCTACTTCTTCCAGGTTCTGTTTTGCGGTATCCTTTTCTTTCCTTTGTTGTCGCTCAATTTCCTCTTCCTTTTTCTTAATTTGCTCTTCCTGATCTCTTTTTTCTTCTTCCTCTTCTGCCCTCTCTTCCTCTCTGAACCATCTATTATAGAAGGTTCTTGCTTTTTCTGTCGTATCAATTCTCACTTGTCTCTGTTTGCACGTAAAAGAAACACCTTCTATCGGTTCCCAATGGTACCGGATGTTCTTTTTTTGAAGCATTCTGGTAAGCATAGTATATTCTCTAATTCTGCAGAGCACCTCGCCAGGAATGTCTCTAAATAACATAATTTCAACGCCATCAATTATTAACTTTTTTTTATAACTAGCTTGTATTATTTTGTCCTTAATTCTCTCCCTGCTAAAATAAACCACTATGTCCGTTGCTTTCCCTACTCCACTCCCAGACTGTCTATATTTCCACAAGTTCTTCTTCTGGTCGCGCCATCAACCGCTTTCTTTCCAACTTGACTCTTTCTCTTTCTCTTCCACTTTAGGGCCACCAACTCTGGGAGTGTTCTATCAAAGTTCTTCTTCTCTCACCCCTCCGCTTCCCTGTTGCTCCCTTTCTGCTTCCTCGCTCACTTCTCCTCCCTTTGCTTCCACAGTTCACTCGTCGAGCAAATAGTTCTTTTATCTTATAGTCTTCCTTCACTTATAATTAATTCTCTTCTCCGTGCTTCTCAAACTTGGCGCTGATTATTTAATGCAAGGGTTATTTCTGATAGCAGTCACTACATAGAGGCTTGTCTTCTGAACTAAAAAAAAGCAGGCACAAACGAGGTTGGAGTCGGTCCCTGACTCCCTTTCCGAGGCTGCGGTCTGCCCGCGTCCCCAAACAGTTCTCCAGCAGCAACCCCTTGGGGGGTATTTCCCCCTTTCTGGGGGTGCCGTTTGGATTTCTGATGGGAACCCGTGGGCCCATCCAAATCCCCCTTCCCTGAGGGCATTCTCTGGCACCAAACCTGGCCAAAATCACCTCGGAAGGTGCAGCTTACCACGCACGACTGTGGTTTTACGGCTTTCACCTCGCCATCTTGGCCAGAAGAAGTCCTGTGTGATGATGAAGGTAGATATATTGTGATTGAAATCTTATGCGAGGGGAAGCAAGTGTTAATTGTAGGGATATATGGTCCAATTGGTAACAAATCTACATTTTATAAAACCCTGGCACGTAAGATAAAAAATTTAAAATGTGAGCAACATATACTTATGGGCGATTGGAATGGGGTGGTCGCCCCCTCCCTGGTCAGACTTTCCCCCCCAAAAATTGATGCTAAACAAGGGAGACTTCCCCAGACTGTATTTAATCTAGTGGAAAACCTTACCTTAATGGATCCTTGGAGGACGTTCCACGGAAACAGTAAAGAATTTATGTTTTATTCCAATCCGCACAACTCGGCCTCCAGAATCGACATATTTTTTATTTCAAGAGATTTATGGCCAATTGTTTAAAAAGTAGAAATTCAACTAAATAAGATATCGGATCATAATCCAATCTATCTAGAATTTAAAGCACCTAGACGGGAATTTTGCTGGAGGCTGAATGAACATTTAATAAAGGATGAAAGGATCAGAAATCAAATGAAAGAACAACAAAAAATTTTCTTTAATGAAAATATGACGGAAGATGTAAGTATAAATACAATTTGGGATACATCAAAAGCGGTGATTAGGGGATTTCTGTTGAAAAAGAGTAGTGAGAAAAGAAAGAAACAAAACAAACAGATACAGGAGATATCAGAGAAAATCCATGAGAAAGAATTAGCTAGAATTAAAAATCCCCATAATGAGAAAATCCAGAAAGAAATTTTTGCCCTACAAAAGCAACTAGATTGTATCTCTTCGGAAGAAATAGTAAAGAAATTAAAATATACTAAACAGAGATATTTTGAATTTGGGAATAAAGCAGGGAAATTTCTAGCATATAAGGTTAAGAAGAAGAAAGAGGGGAAACAGATTATGTAGCTACAATATGAATCTGGCGTACACAGAGATCAGAGTAAATTAAAGCAAATTATTCAGAAATTTTATAAAAATTTATACCAGGAGAAGGAGGAAACAGGGAAACGTAAGGAAAAAATTGAAAAGTATTGGGAGAAAGTAAATCTGACCAAAATAAAAGCTGCAGACAAAGAGATACTAAACAGAGAAATTACTAAACAAGAAATTAGAGATGCGATTAAAAGAGGTAAAAACGGAAAAGCCCCTGGTCCTGACGGATATACTATGATTTACTATAAACTGTTTGTGGAGGAAATTATCGACCCCTTATATAAATTGTTCAATGAAATTAAAGATTCAGGGATTCCAAACTCGTGGAAAAAAGCTGATACAGTATAATATTAATACCTGAAGAGCACAAAGATTTGACGGACCCCCAAAATTATCGACCTGTTTCGCTTTTAAATTCGGACTACAAATTGTTTACTAGTATTCTAGCCGAAAGATTGATTTTTTTTTTTTACAGAATTGGGTAAATGAAGACCAAAGTGGTTTCTTACCAAGGAGACATGCCAAACGCAACATTAGAACAATAATTGATATAATTGAATTGTATGATAAGAATCCCGGTTCAAGCTTGGCTTTGCTGTTCCTGGACGCAGAAAAGGTATTTGATAATATCAATTGGCATTATATGATTGGCCTGATGTATTAATTGGAATTGGGTAAAAACTGGATTAAATGGATAGAGAAAATATACTCAGAACAAAACGCAAAAATTATTGTAAACGGAAGCAAAACTGAAAAATGTAAAATTGAAAAAGGAACTAGGCAGGGGTGTCCTCTCTCGCCATTACTTTTTATTATGTGTGTGGAAGTATTATGTAATTCAATTCGTGAGGAAGAGGAGATAAAAGGAACTCGGATAAAAGGGAAAGAATTTAAAATTTTGGCGTATGCTGATGATTTAGTGATCGTGATGGAGGACCCTTTGCGAAGTTCTGAGAAAATATTTCAAATTAGAGAACAATTCGGAGAATGTGCTGGCTTCAAGGTCAACAAAGCCAAGTCTGCTTTAATTACATGTAATATGACAAAGGAAAATCAAACTCAGTTACAGGAAATAACGGGTGTACAAATTCAAAAAACAGTGAAATATCTTGGAATATACATCTCTAAAAAGAACAGTGATCTATTTGATAATAACTACAAGAAAATTTGGCAAACAATAAAAAAAGATTTAGAAAAATGGTCACACTTACAAATATTGCTGGTTAGGAAAAATTGCAATAATAAAAATGTGTGTACTCCCAAAAATACTATTTGTATTCCAAAATTTACCAATTGTCACTAATGACCAAATCTTTAATCATTGGAAAAAAGACTTGACCAAATTTATCTGGGCGGGTAAAAAAACAAGAATTAATTGGAAATCTTTAATTGATGACAAAGATCGAGGGGGGTTTGCCCTCCCGGACTTTAAATTGTATTACCATGCCTGCAATCTTGATTGGCTAATGGATTGGATATGCTTAGAAAACGAAAAATTTCTAAATCTAGAGGGATTCAATAAGATCTATGGTTGGCATGCCTATTTATGGTATGGAAAATTGGAATGCAATAAACAATTTGAAGATCATATAGTGAGAAGGTCATTGTTAAGAGCCTGAATGGGTGTCACCACACGAGGCATTCTTGAAAAATACGAGATTGGAAAATACAAGCTGGATAAGATATAAGGAAATCCTGAAACAGGTAGACGGAGAAAGAGTAATGAAATCTAAAGAAGAACTAGGAGAAGACGGGCTTAAACTACAATGGTTTACATACTGTCAACTTGTAGCAAGATTCAGAACGGATAAAAGAGAATTCGGTATTGGACCAGACGAAACAGAATTTGGGGAAATAATTTTAAAAAAAGATAAGAAAGGGAGAATTTCCAGAATATATAAAATGTGCTTAAAATTGGAATTGGAGTCAGAACAAATCAAACATTGTATGGTAAGATGATCAAGAGATATAGGGCATGAGATCAATTTGGAAAAGTGGGAAAGAACATGGGGTAAAGATGTTAAATTTTCAACCTGCACAGATGTAAAAGAAAATCTAATGAAAATGATTCATAGGTGGTATCTAACCCCAGCTAGATTAGGTAAAATTTATAAAAATAATAAGACAAAATGCTGGAAATGCAAAGAGGGGGTCGGTAATTTCTTCCATATGTGGTGGCTATGTCCTAAGGTTAAGAAATTCTGGAACTCGGTTAGAAGAACTATTCAAAGTATATATACAGTAATATTGAAATAAGATTGGAGCCTGAACTTTTTCTTCTAAACATGGTAGATAATCAAGAAACCAGGAAATATCTCAAGCAAGTACTTTACCTGCTAACTACCGCCAGAATGACAATCGTGCAAAATTGGCGCTCAGAAGAAATTCCAATAATTGATATGTGGCTACAAAAGTCCTTTACAATTATAGAAATGGATAAAATTACTATGGATTTAAAGGATGACGCTAAGGAAGAGAAACAAACATGGGAGTCGTTTTTGGATCACTGTAAAAAAA
>NC_056523.1:154950080-155128236 GCF_019175285.1 Sceloporus undulatus | reverse complement strand
TTTTTTTTCACTTTCACAGGGGTCCTGCATCCTTAACCCCAGTGAATGTGGAGGGCCCATTGCAATACATGTAATAGCACTGGTGAAGGGATAGATATATGCTTTGCTATGGTCCACTGCCTTCAGCTTCAGACATGACCATTCCAGAGCTCATCAGCAGTAGGGGAGCTAATAAGAGTGGGGTCTGGGAAACAACCACCACCACCACCACTGTTTTTTACATGAATGTCTCAGTTCATTGAAATCTGCTGTAGCAGTCTGGCTGCTCTCACATCCATTGGCTGCAGTAGGGTCTTCTCTACCATGGCACCTTGTATGTGAAATTTTCAATACAAGGGCCCCCACCAGCAGCTGTCCCTCTTTATGTTTGATGAGGCAAACATAACTGTTATTACTGATCTTTCCAAGTCTAGTTGAGGCATACCTGCCTTCTGTGCTCTAATCTTGTTGCACTGTTTTGTTTTACAGACCTGTGTCTTCATTAGTATGATGGCCCAGTGGCGGCTTTTAAAAATGATTTTATGAGCTATGTATATACTAAGGATGTATAAGATAATTCACCCAAAGTATTACTCTCTCACTTGAGACTCATAGCTGTACGGATCTATGAAGCAACCCAAGAGCCAGTGTGGCGTAATAGTTGGACTGAGTGTTGGACTGAGCCTCTGGAGACCAAGGTTCAATTCCCAGCTTGGCCATGAAACCTACTGGGTGACCTTAGGGCAGTCACACTCTCTCAGCCTTTCTCTCTCTGAAAAGTCTTGCCAAGAAACCCCCATGATAGGTTTGTCTTAGGGTTGCCATAAGTTGAGAATGACTTGAAGAGACACAACAACAGCAACAATGAACCAACCTGTTAACAACATAGAAAAATATAGATCTCTGTCTGCATTAACAGCAGCCTCTGAGCAACCTTAAAGCAGAGTCATTTGTAATTTGAGATATGGAAGAAGAAAAAGTAAGATGTTCATATGTTGCTTGGAATGGCTGTAAGGGAAGCATTGAGGGACAGTGATACAATATGGATGATACAGTCAAACTCCTGGAGCTCTCTTCACATTATCAAGTGTTGAACTCATGTCCCATAATTCAGATTGAAAATACCAATTGGAACATGTATGTGTTTTGCCAGCAAGGATTAAGGAGCAAAGGCATGGTAAGAATAAGCACTTGACTAAGAGTGGAGGTGTGGGAACAGACTGGTAGATCTGTAAAGAGCAAAATTTAACATGGAGAGAGGAAGAAAAAGGCTCACAAGCAGGTCAAATTTTACTTTTTCTGCCCCCCAACTATCCTGAACATACTCTGTGCCAGCTTTGTGAAACAAAAGGGAAAGGTGAAACACTTGCCCATTGGAGAATTGGGGGAAATGGCAAGGAAACATATTGAAAAATGCACAGATAGCCACAGCACTCTTCATGGTGGTGGTTGTTTTTTAAATGATGGGAGGACAGGGAAGGATTAAACAAACAAGCATTAGGCTTTGCAGCAGAATAGTTACTGCCTTGCCAGATGCTTCTGGGACTTTAGCGGCTTACCCTGTTTGTTTGGGGAAGGTAGAGAATCCTGCAGAATGGCATCATTACCATCTAACTGGGCACCTGTGCCTAAGAGCAGGTCACATCTTGTAGCCAAGTTAAATACACACTTTTGGCTGGGATTTATTTTTGCTAAGGATTGCAAAAATCCTTCAACCCTAGGAGGGGAGCAACAATCACATAATTTCTCCAGTCACCACTGAGTGGGTTCAGGCTGTTTTCCTCTCACCATCCCTTGGTGAAAACTGGTAGTAAAGAACTACAGGATGGGATGCAGGAGGGAAAGCTTTGAGTTGTCAACAGGATGCAGTCAACCCCCCAGGTTCCAAATAAAGAAGCTTTATTGCAGGTGTGGACAGAGATACAAGGCATTAGGAGCACACCAGGTGGGTGATATTAGAGAAAGAGAGAAAACAGTTAACTGTACTCCCTAAATAACTCATGCCCTCCAACTTTCACAAATAAAAACTGGGACATTTGTAGCCAAGCAACTTCACATTGTGGCCAAGATGGGAAAAGTTATTAAGGAAGAATAAGGGACAAACTAGGAGAGGCTGCAGCAGTTTGATTTTTCTGGAGTGTATGTGTAGTGAGTGTATGAAATGGGAGAAAGGCAAGATATAAGTGAATAAAATGATGACGGTGATGACGATTATGATAATGTAGTACAGTGAAGGGCAAAATTCCACTACCTCCTCTCCTTTCCCTGCTGCTAAGTTAAGTGAGTGCAAACTATGAACCCAGCTGAAGCAAACTAAGGGACTTGGATCTCATCCACACTGAAGAAATAAAGAAATTTGACATCACTTTAACTGCCATGACTCAATGCTATGGAATTCTGGGATTTGTAGCTTTGTGAGATGTTTAGCCTTCCCTGACAGAGACCACTGATGCCCCACCAAACTAAAAATCCCCCAAATTCCATAGCACTGAGCCAGGGAAGTTGAAGTGGCATCAAACGGCTTTATTTCTGTAGTGTGGCAGCAGTCAAAGAGGGAAAGTGGGAGAAGGAGAGTCAAACTGGGACATTTTAAGAGTAGCTGAAAAAACAGGATGACTGAAGGTTGACTGCCAAACTGGGACAGTTGGAATGTATGGCCCCATACAGACAGGCCAAAATAAAGCTGCTTCGGGTCACTTTGGAAGTATGCTGTTTAAATGATGCATGCATCCTAAGAGACTGGAAGCTGCACCAAAGCTGCGCCAAAGCTGCGCTCCAGTCCTTAGGACTGGATTGTGGCTTTGGCGTGGATTCCAGACTCTTAGGACGCATGCATCATTTAAACAGCATACAGTACTTCCAAAGTAACCCGAAGCAGCTTTATTTTAGCCTGTCTGTATGGGGCCTATGATAACTCAAGACGGACAATCCTAACAAAGAAATTCAAGACTTAAACAGAGACAGGGTCACCTTAGGGTTGCCAGAAGTTGGAAATGACTTGAAGGTACATGACAACAAAAACAACAACCCCAGGCCAACATCAGTTCTCTAGATGGAAATGTCAGGAAAAGTTTTGAAAAACTACAGGTATTATTTGATTATGTTGGAAAGAGACTTTGGGACCTTCCACACCACATAGTTATAGCACTGTAATTCCACTTGAATGGCCATGGTTCCATCTTGTGGAATCCTAGGATTTGCAGTTGAGGGAGAGGCCTTTGGAAGCCTCATCCAAGGAGATCCTCTGACCAAATGCAGGATGCCATGGGATGAAGCCATGTCAAAGTGAAAGTGGAATTATAGTGCTATAACTGAGTGGTGTGAAAGGGCCCTCTGTTTCAATCAAGTCTCCTACTGGTAGTACAGTATTTTTTGCAAATAAGAATATCTACAAATATTGTGACAGACAGTTACAAGAAAGGAAGAAACAAAGGGATCTTTCTTTTTAGTTTAACAGTTTGTTTATTATTTAGATGTGTTACCCCCATGCTATCTTGTACCCTCTAGTGATTTACATTTTAGAAATATTTCCCATGAATTTTAATCTAGCTATCTAACTTGGAAATATTCACATTAAATGCTAGCATGTCACCATTAAACCATTAAAGAAATTAAAACATTCATTTGTTAACATTATACTATTATGAGTACGTTCTAACATTAATACAGATTAATCATTATTAATGCATCACTTTTGCATTTTAAAAGTCAATTAAAAGTATGAAAAAATACCCAAGAATATCCCATCTACCCTCACATTACCTCTTAAAACAATAAATTAAACTGATACAAATTAATTGCCCATTACTTAAAATGTCACATCATTGGCATTTAATGATTTGAAATAACACATTTCAAAACTGCTGAAATGGAAAATAGGATGGCTCCTTTCTTTTCCATCCGGTGGCAAGCTAAGATTTTTATTTTCCAGTAAGTCTTTGGAAACTGATTTTTAACAAAGGGCTTTTATGATGGTGTACTGTTTTTAATCTTTGCCAGATTTCAAATGCTTTTATTCTAATCGTATTTAATACTGTTTTAATTTTTTTAAAACTATATGTATTTTTATTTTATACCTTTTTGTAAGCGGCCTTAAGTCCCAGTCTGGGAGAAAGGCAAGATAGGGATATCATTCCACTTTTTCAGCTGCTATTAAAATGTCCCAGTTTCGCTTTCCTCCTCCCACTTTCCCTCTTTATTCTTTGCTTATAGTATCCTAAGCAGAGTTCAAAGTACAGAAGTACTTTGGACTCAACTAATCCAGCATAGAAGAGAGAAGAGGATGGAATCTTGACTTTCTCAACAGACTGATGCAAAAGCAAACTATTACAGACTCTCCTAGCTTGTGTTTTTTCCCTCATTAATAATTCTTGCCATCTTGACAACACTCTATTCTTGCTATGCCACAGAAGTCCTAGTTTTCATGTGAAATATTGGAAGGTGTGCCAAAATATATCAAGATCTAACAGTTTTCACTTCTTAGTTCTTCTAACATTGAACAGTTCCATTCACCCTCCTCACTGTCCTCTCATGCAGCCTTTCTATTTTGCTCTTCCTATCTCCTGAAACATATACTTGCCCTGTCACAGCCATCTCCATACTGGCATCCACCAGATGTCTGAAATTGTAATTTTGTTTACCCTAACCAGTAGTTGGGGATGATGGTGGATAAGACCTCAAACATCCGGGCAGCACCTGTTGGGGAAAGCCTGTCTTACCATATTACATGTATAATATCTGAAATTTTGAGTCCCTTTCACCAAATCTATCTATCTTCCTGTCCCTTCCTCCTTGCCATCAAACAGGAGGAATCCATAGGTTCCCACTTCTAGTGAAGAAGTTTTGGAGTAAGAGACATGAGGACAAATTTAATGAAATGCAAATACAAAGTATTGGTTAGATGACATATCAGGAAAGAATATCCCTAATCCTGATTACTACCTGGGGAAGTCTATGGATGATGTAATAGTGAGGTGTGTATGAAATCAATAATTTGACAAACAGAACAGCTGACCCCTTATATGTGAGCACCTCTTCTACCACTTATCTGCTTCTGCTGAGGGAGTGGTAAAGTCTTTGCATTTTGGTCAAGGGATGATATTATTGGTCACACTACTTGGTACTATTCAGGTGCTATTGAAAGGGCATGATAATTAGACACAGACTTTTTAATTATTAATTAGTACTGGCAAGTTATGGATTGGTTAAATGCACTTGGACTATCCAGGGATCCATCCTCCATAGTCACTTTGGCAAGGAACAAAATTAGTTTCCTTCCTGTAAGAGATTCTCCTAGCAATTTAGAATTAATTGTATCTCTGGTGTGAAGAGAGGGAGACCGGAATAACAGAAGTGTCTCTTGTCAGTTTTCTGCTAATCAATAAGATAAACTAGATTATCTTGTTTTTGGATGAAGATCTTGCAGAAGCAAGGTCTCCAGGAGTTTGATTGACAAGAAACTGGTGTAGATTTTGCCTCCATGCAGCAGGTGCTTCCAACCCAAGCCTTCCCCCCCCTCCCACAGACAGACAGACAGACACTCACACACACACCCTGGACCCAAATGAAGGGTTCTCCTCCTGTCCTTTTTCTGACTGAAGCCTTTGAAAGTCTCTAACTTCCTGACACTTGAAAAGCTTTCCAACTGGGAAGTAGGGATGGAGCTTCTGCAAAGACTTCTATCAATGGGGAGGCCCCATCTTCAAAGCTTTTTTCTACAGGGTGCTGGCATCCCTTCTGAGAGTTGCTAGTGCTGGAGGGGATTCCTCCTTGAAAATCCTTCAGATCATAGAGGGGGAAGTCCCGCTTTGAAGATTCTCACCAGAGTGGGGCCAAACCTCCTATTTTGCATTGCTTTTCAAAGGCTGCTGTGGAGGAGGGAGAGGAGGAGGAGGGATGGATGGATTTGCTCTTTGCAAAACATTTGGTTGTGCCAACCTGCACTTCAAGCAAGGCAAGGAGTTCATTGCTGAATCCCATGCCACAATGGTGCATATGTTCAATTAGCTGAGTAGCCTACCAGCAATTTAAATAGGTGTGTTAAGGATGAACCAAGGTCAAGCATGTTTCAAGAAGTATGTTTGTTCTGTCAAGCTGTGGCATGCTTACAACAAGCAGAAACCTTTCAGCAAGGATTCTGAATGTTTTCAAGTGAAGTAATGAACAGCTCTCATTATTAGGGTGTTAATATTAGGTATTGCCTCTCCCTTCCTGCTTTTTTTAATAGCTTTTTCTGCCAGACTTCAACACCCCTTTTGATGGTAAGGCTCATGACACGTCATTAAAATATTACGAATGAGACAGCAGTGAATCAACTTCCTTGATTTCTCTTCTGCTACATCAAACACGTATTAGCTGCATGACATAGTGCAAAAATGCACTGGCAGTTGATGTACACACTCAGAAAAAAACAGGTGACAAGGGCCATCTATATCACTTCATGACCTGAAAATAGAGGCCTGTTACAGACAGCCAAAATAAAGCTGCTTCGAGTCACAGTCCTTAGGGCTGGAGCGTGGCTTTGGTGCAACTTCTGGACTCTTAGGACGCATGCATCATTGAAACACCATACCTCCACTGTGACTCGAAGCAGCTTTATTTTGGCTGTCTGTAACAGGCCAGAGGAAGCACACATTGGCTTTCTTGACTTGACTCAAAAAAGCATTTTCCTTTTGGAAGACAGCTAACCTATCAAAGAGAAAGAAGCTTAGAATTAGAGCACAGTTTAGACCTTTTCTGTGTGAAAATGCTGGGTCAGTTCTTGGTTTCCCCAGTTACATAAAAAGATTTCAGGTAGTTGCAATTCTGCAGCCGAAAGAAAGCTAGTGTTACCCTCCTGGATTGCCTGTCATTCGCTGGAGAGCTGGAAGGGCAACATCAGCATTCTTCTCCCAGCTATAGGACCTCCCAGTCAACCGCTAAGCAGTAAATGGCCATAGCAAGACATTGTAGAGTGGGGGGTGGATTTTTATAGTGAGGTATTGAATATTTCCTTCTGCAACATCTGGAAAAGCACATATGCATCTATAACCCCAGGTTACATATGTATATGCCACCAATAGGATTCTAGTCACTGGATGTTACTCAATAGCATATTACTAATACATTACTTTTCCATTTCTTTTTTGTTATTCCTTATTACAAAGAAAAAAAAGGTCAACATGTGCACATTTTGAAGTAACGAATAAACATTATTTTTTAAAGAAATAATAGTGTTACAATTACTGTGTTACCTTGCAAACACAGCACCACTACTGCTCTTCATTACAAGGGAAAGTAATATGCTGCAGGTTACCTTTGACATCCAGACTCTAAATTCAATATTTCGAAACCAAGACTAGGTTATGCTACCTTCTGACAATCTGCTTTTCAACACAAAGTATTTTACATAAAAGGACATTAGGGCCTATGGTCTGAAGTGGTAGACCTAACTCCCACAAATACTTCTGGCTAGAGTAAACCCGTTGAATCCCATGATTAAATGTCCCAACATCTCAGAAGCTTCAGGTCCATGGAAAGATACCAGAATATGGAGATGGGTGACCTCATTGGGGTTATTTTTCTATGAAATTTAGCAGGTCCTATTGCAAAAGACAGAGGAAGGAACAAGGGAATTAGCAGTCCTCGATTTGATCCTAAGTAACCGGGAGAAGTTGCTATCTGGAATCAAAGCACTCAATATTTTAGGGGGAAATGAGCATGTAATGCTAGAATTCATTAATAATAATAATAATAATAATAATAATAATAATAATATTTATTTGTATACCGCCCTGTGGCGAACCAATCCGGGCGGTTGACAACAGTGAATTATAACAGAGTAAAATATAAAATTGTGGGACAGGGCAAAGAAGAATATAGTCAAACGTGGACTTTGGATTTCAGGGAAAACAATTTTAACAAGTTCAGAAAATTACTGTATGGAATTCGATGGCTAGATATACTGAAGAAAAAAGATACCCAGCAAGGGTGGAAGTTCTTGGAGAATTACAGTGCACCCACGTTATACGCTGGAAGCCATGTTGGAAGAAATAGAGCAGCACGCCAGAAAGAGTAATGGTGCGCTTGCCCATGCACATGCGCTGCCGCGAGCACGAGCCCCATTGGCTTTAATGAAGCTTGAGCTTACTTGGTATTTCCCTTACACCGGGGGGGGGGGGGTCTGGGACGGATCCCCCGCGTAAGGGAAGGGACTACTGTAGTTGCAAAAGGAACAACCAGTAACAATCCCATGGAAGAAGACAAATGGGAAACATCTGAAAAAGTCAATGTGGCCACATAGTAAACTCAAGGAGGACGTGAAAAGAAAAGGAAGTACATACATAGAATGGAAGGAATGACAAATCACCAAAGAAGAGTACAAAAGTGTAACTCAAGCTTGCAGGGATAATGTGTGTGTGTGTGCGCACGCGCACCTTCAAGTTGCCTATCAACCTATGTTGACCCATGAATTTCATAGGGTTTTCTTAGGCAAGGAATACTTGCCAGTTTCCTTCTCGGAAATATAGCCTATAGCACTTTGTATTCCTTGGTCATTTCTCATCAAAATATTAACCAGAGCTGACCTTGTTTAGCTTCCAAGATCAGACCAGATGACATCTGAGGCCTTTAGAGTATTAGGGAAAACTCAAAATGAACTGAGACTGGCTAGGCAAGCAAGGAGTAACAAAAGATTGTTTTCAGACACATTCAAAACAAGAGAATGACAAAGGAGACAGTGAGGCTGCTGTTCAATAAAGTTGGTAAAATGCTAACAGGTCACAATGGAAAATAAGAACTAGTCCAGGGGTTCACAATCTTTTTGACTTGCAGAGCCCTTATCAGTTTGGCAAATTCAACTTGGCAAATTTCTGTTCAGAATTTCATTTCCAGTTTTCTTATTTTGATTCTACTTTTTGTTTCTTATTCTTATTCTTTAATTTCATTCCATTTTTATTTCTTTCATTTTCCTGGAGCAGCTGCAGAGCACCTGGAAATTGCATGCAGAGCCCTAAGGGAACCGCTGAACTAGTCAATAATCTATTTTGCTTTAACTTCTCCCAAAAAAGAGAACTGTGCTTTTCCATGCAGCAGCAGAAACCTTGGCAAGGGATCCGGATTGCAAATCAAGATTGATAGAGAACTGCCAGTCAGGAATCACTTAGTTAGCCTAAATGGGTTCAGATCTACAGGGCTAGACAAACAGTATACCTACATACTGAAGGAACCTGTTGATGTACCTCTGAACCATCATTTTATATTCTTGCCATCATTTTTTAGAAATCTAGGAGAACAGTTGAGCTGTCAAAGGATGGAAGAAGGACAAATATTGTCCTGCTCTTCAAAAAAATGCAAATGAGAAGCTCCAAGAAACTACAGACCAGTCAGCTTTACTATAATACTAGGAAAACTATTAGAAGGGATTATGCTGGAATATGCCTGTAAGAATCTTGATGACAATGCAGTGATCGGTAGGAGCCATTTATCAAGAACAAATGCTGCCAAACTAATCATATCTTTTTTTCAATCATTTATCTGGATTTCAGCAAAGGTCTCCCATATGTTGATTAGGAAACTGAGTAAATCTGAAATAGATGGGAACAATGTCAGATGGATCCATAACTTCTTGGAAAACCATTCTGAAAGAGCTGTCATCAATAGCTGTGCTTCAGACTAGAAAGAGGCCCTGAGTGGTATACCTCAGGGTTCAGCCTAAACCATTACACTTCAACATTTAAATCATTAATGTAGATGAGCAGGTGGATCAAATTTACCAATCACACAAAACTGGGTGGTGTGGTTAACACACTGGAAGATAAAAACTGAATTCAAATGAACCCAGAGAAACTAGAAAATCAGGCAGAATGTAATAAAATGAAATTCAATAGAGACAAATTGAGGTGATATGATAGCCCTGTTTAAATATTTGAAAGGAAGTCATATTGAGGAGGGAGCAAGCTTGTTTTCTGCTGCTCCAGAGAACAGGATCCAGAACAATGGATGCAAGCTGCAGGAAAAGAGATTCCACCTCAACATTAGGAAGAACTTCCTGACAGTAACGACTGTTTGACAGTGGAACAAACTCCCTCGGAGTGTAGTGGAGTCTCCTTCCTTAGAGGTCTTTAAGCAGAGGCTGGATGGCCATCTGTCGGGGATGCTTTGATTTGGATTTCCTGCATGGCAGGGGGTTGGACTGGATGGCCCTTGTGGTCTCTTCCAACTCTATGATTCTATGAAATGCTTCCGAACAACAGAAAACAAACTTGCTTCTTTCTCTATAGGACTCCCTTTCAAATATTTAAACATGGCTATCATATCACCTCTTAACCTTCTCTTCTCCAGGCTAAACATACCCAGCTCCCTAAGTATCTCCTCAGAGGGCATGGTTTCCAGACCTTTCACTATTTTGGTTGTTCTCCTCTGGACAGATTCCAGATTGTCAAAATCCTTCTTGAATAATGGTGCCCAGAACTGGACACAATATTCCAAGTGAGGTCTGACCAAAGCAGAACAGAATGGTATTATTACTTCCTTCAATCTAGACGCTATATTGATGCAGTCTAGAATTGCATTGACTTTCTTAGCTGTCTCATCACACTGCTGATTCATGTTCAGCCTGTGGTCCACTATGAAGAAAGAGATAGACAAGGTGGAGCAAGTTCAGAGAAGGGCAACAAAGATGTTAAGAGATAGGCCTGTTACAGACTGCCAGAATAAAGCTGCTTCGGGTCTCTTTAGAGGTATGCTATTTAAATAATGCATGGGTCCTAAGAGTCCGGAGGTTGCGCCAAAGCCACACTCCATTCCTAAGCACTGGGGTGCAGCTTTGGTGCAGCTTCCGGATTCTTAGAATACATGCATCATTTAAACAGCATACCTCCAAAGAGACCCGAAGCAGCTTTATTTTGGCAGTCTGTAACAGGCCATAGAGAGGAAAAAGGGAAGGAACTGGATGTTTTCAGCTTAGCGAAGAGAAGGCTGAGCAGTGAAATGACTGAACTCTTCAATACTTCAAGGACTGTCACAGGAAGATGGAAGCAGGCCTTCTCTCTGCTGTCCCAGATGGTAGGACCATGTGAATGATTTTAAATTACAGGATTTCAACTGAACAGCAGAAGAAACTTCTTGAAATTAAGAGCAGTTCAACAGTGGAAACAATTGTCTAGAGAGATGGTGGGGATCTCTACCTTTGGACATCTCCCCAAAGAGGCTGGACAGCTACCTGCTGGGGAACCTTTAGCTGATGAACCTGCATTGAGGAGGAGAGGTTGACTCAATGGCCAATGAGGCCCTTTCCAACTCTATGATTCTATGACTTTAGATGAGAGAACATTCAAACATGCAGTTCAAAATTCAGCCGTATTTCCTGAATGTGCCGTGCATGTTTTATTCAATAAATCTTTCTTAAATCGGCAGCTAAGTTCTGAGGAAAGTGAAACTCTGATGTACCATCTGAAGGTCTTTGTAGGCTTCATAGAGTCTCTTACATTGGCAGGTTACAGACCGCCATAGGGTTAGGAAGGGCCGTATTAGGGTTAGGAAGGGTCTTACCTTCCTCACGGCCCATCTCCGTAGTACACGCAGAGTGCGTCGTAAATGGCAGCGCCCATCCACATGGGCGCAGCCATTTTGACGTCTTGGACGCATAGCGTCCAGACATGTTGCAGCGGAAGTGATGCTGCTTCGCCCCTCGCGGTGCCACTTCCGCGTTTTGAAAAGGGGCGTGCGCTGGGAAGCCTCGCTGTCTGGCCGCTGGGGCTTCCCTCCGCAGCGAATGGCGGTGGCGGGAAAACGGCCCCTTGAGGGTGGTCTGTAACCCGCCATAGTTTACCTCAATGTTACCAGCAGTGTCCAATAGCAGCCGCCCACATAAATAAAACTAAAGTCTTACAATGGTAGAATTCAAAGACAGAGCCATGTTAGTCTGTAGAATCAGTATGTATAGAGATCTTGTAGCATCTTTGAGACTAATTAAAAGAAATAAGTTGGCAACATGAGGTTTCCTAGACTTACGTCTACTTCCTCAGAAGCACTTGAGGAAGTAGACTTAAGTCTACAAAAGCTCATGTTGTCAACTTCTTTCTTTCAGTTAGTCTGAAAGGTGCTACAAGATCTCTCTACACGCTAAAGTCTTACAGTTACTAAAGAGTATATTTGATATGAAACTCTATATTTGTATGTCATAGTCATAGAAGTATAGAATATGGAGCATCCTCATGAACAGCCCCACCTGTTCAGCTACCTCCATTGTAGTAAGGATGGGTGAGACTTTAGTTTCAGTTCACTTGGGCTAAGAATTTACCAAAATTTGTAAAATTCAAATGTGGGAGAAAGTGAAACAAACAGATGTGTTTATCCCTCGGTTGTATGCATTGTACAGTTTCATGGTGATTTGCAGGACAGGTCTATCCATGGTGAGGAGCCATACAGTTAAATGAAACCTTTGTGTTCAGAGGTAGAGTCTGATGAGCAGCTGCTTGAATCAGACAAGAGGACTATCAGACTATAAAGTTCATGGAGAAAATACATAAAATGGATTTCCTCTCTTCCCTCAATTTAACTTAACAAAATATATGAGCAGAAGATTGGCATGGGGACCATTCTTTTCCATGATGCTCAATTAACAAAATGTATTTCCTGTCTTAAGACATGGTGATGACAGCCACTGGTTTAGTCAGCTCTGCTGGATGGAAGGGCAGGAGCCGTGAATTCATGAAAAATAGGCCCATAGACAGCTATTAGCCATGGTGATAGAAAGGGGAGAGCAAGGAGACATTGCATTTCAGGTTTACAGCTCCCAGAACCCAGTGACCATGCCCTCTGAAGGGTGTGTATGTGTGTTGTTACTGTTTTGGAAACTGTAGTCCAAAAAGTATCTTTCTCCAAGTTCTGGCTCAGAGTAGCCTCCACCAACAGGATCCAGCTGTACACCAGGTGCATGGGACAAACAATGGACCAGGTCAGCCTTCCTTGGATGCCTCATGGAGGCATCTGGTTGCCCGCTGTGGGAAACAGGATGCTGAAATGGCTGGACCATTGGTTTGATCCGGCAGGGCTCTTCTTATGTTTGTTCCTATGACCTCAATCTCAAAGACAAAGGCAGACAGAAAGAAAGAAAGGAAGAAAAATCTTTTTCATTCTCTAAACAACACATAAGTCAGCATGCCTTTGCAAGCGCTCTCCAGGTCACACACCTGCTCCTCCCAGTCCACAGCACAGAGTCCTTGTTGTGTGCTACAGCCAAACTGAAACTGCAAAAGGCTGAAAGCGCAGGTCTGTTCTTTCTTTGTTCAAATGCCGGTCATTTGTTGACTCAGGTGGTCACTGCCATGGTGGCAGAGCAACACAAGCCTATGGCCATGGCTCTTCACAAGTGTCCCTCCAATAACCACTGCTCTGAGTTTTGATACCTGGAGAGAGGATGCACATGCCAGGCAAGAATGTATCAAAAACATGCCGCTGTTTCAACATCAGAGGGAACCTCAAAGGGAGAGTGAACTGAAACAAAGAACAAAAACATTACAGAAGTGCCACACTGGAGGAGGAAAAGGGGTGGGGGGGAGAGATCCTCTATACTAACAACAGGAACAAGGTCAGCCATAAAAACCAGCATTGAAAGAGAAATGATGAAAAAAGAAGGAAGTCACCAGAAAGCACAACAAAACTAATGATACAAAGCATACCAACCATATTGCTATAGATTTCCCAATACATGCTATCCCATTAAGAGGTGTCCCCTGACATGTCTTTTGCTTTATTTCATTTTGTTTTGGAGGAAGGAAGAGAAAACACTAAGGAATGAAGTGTTAAGAGGTGGCTTAAGAAAAGCACAGGATAACCTCACAAGTGGTACATAAGGGCATCAAGAAAAAGTATACGGAACTGTTCTCTTACGGGAGGGGGATTCATTGCAGAGAAAGCAGAAGCTGAAGCCAAAGACGTTTAAGGAGTGCCTACTACTAGCTCCTGAAAAGGCCATTCATCCACAGTGGGAATACAACTAGAGCACATTCCCTCCTCACCTCTTGTTGCCTCCTTCAAGAGGATATTTGAAGAACCATGTGCCCCAGGAGGAACCTGATTGTACAAACAGCTCCCAGCTGTTATATTATTATATTTTATATGAAGTGTTCTTTCATTCTTATAGCAATTGCTTTGAGCACAGGTACTGCAGTACAATTATTAATTTATTAAAATATTTCCATCCTTGTTGTCATTGTGTGCCCTCAAGTCATTTCTGACTTATCGAAACCCTAAGGCAAACCTATCATGGAGTTTCCTTGGCAAGATTTGTTCAGAGATGGTTTGTCCTTGATTTCCTCTGAGGCTGAAAGAATGTGACTCACCCAAGGTCTCCCACTGGTTTCCGATGGCCAAGAAGTGATTCAAACCCTGATCTCCAGAGTCTTAGTCCAACACCTCGCTTGAGCTATTTTGATCCTCCTCTATAGCAAAATATCTCAGAGTAGCATACTAATAAAGTCAATGTTAAAACCGGTTAGAACAGGTTAAAACAATAAAAATAATTTAAATAGACTATCACTTTAGCTGTGCTTAGTTACATAACTACCTTAGTTGTGTAGCTAAATAGTGATGATATATTCAAGACATTTACTCCAAGTCATCTCAAGCTTCTATCGCCAAGTCTCAAGTCAAGTCTGGGAGCCAACTGTTAAGTGAAAAAAAGGAGCCAGGGTGTGCTTCTTGGTGGGAGACAGCAAGCCTGTTAAGCAATAGCTGTGAGGTAGGGATTGACATCTGCTTGGTAGATGCTGAAAGGTTTTCAATATCTTTAAAAAGATCCTTCCACCTCAAGCCCATTGCTTAATTTATTTCTTGTTCCCCTCCAAGAAATGCAACCTGCATTCTAGGTGGATCTTGCCTGCTGCTTGAAGTGAATCATGCCAGCAAGTCCAGTTACTAGCATTTAGGCAATAGCACTTTACATTTCTATACCACTTTGTAGTGAACTAAGCACTCTCTAAGCAATTTACAATGTTTTAATAATTGCCCCCAACAAGCTGGGTACTCACTTTATAGAACTAACAAAGGATGGAAGGCTGAATCAACCTGAAGTTCTGTGGATTCAAACTCACAATGTTGTAGGCTTCAGTACCAGCATTTAACCACTGCGCCACCAGGGCACTAATATTATACAAGTTGCAAGTTGAGTCGAGTCAGAGCATCACTTCTTCCTGAGTAGAGTCCAAGTTAAGTCACTGAAGCAACTTGAGTCTGACTTGAGTCTGAGTCAATTGCCTCGAGTCTACATCACTGCTAAATCACATCTCCCCACCCAACCTCCCTTACAATTCAATTGGTACCAGGCAGCAGGCACTGTGAACTATGGGAGTCTGTTCTCTTGTGGATCAGGACACAGCAGGCTGACAGTGTGGAGAAATTGTGACAGTCTGCTTCTGACAATCACACCAGAGATCATTTGCAGGTCGGGGTGGAAACATCAGTCTGCTGCACTTCAATCAACAGAAGAACAGACCCTCATCGCTCACAGTGTCTGATGCCAGCTAAATCAGGATTAGGGGACTTTTACAATCTCTATATATTCCCTACACTATTAAATACATAGGGATCTTGAATATAAATCAGTTATGAATACAGTGGGTCCTTAGTATCTGCTGTGGTTTGGTTCCAGGATCCTCCATAAATACCAGAATCAGTGGATGCTCATGTACCATTAAATATAATAGCTTCCAGGTGCAGTATTAAATATAATTAGCTTCCGGACACAGTACAAAGTGTTGGTTATTACAAAGCCCTACATGGCTTGGGTCCAGGTTATTTGCGGGAACACCTCTCCCTATATAATCCACTCCACACTCTCAGATCCTCTGGGAAGAATTTATTGCAGTCACAGAAGACCAGATTGGCTGCAACTTCCCAGAGGACTTTCTTCTCTGCCGCTCTGCAATTGGAATGACCTATAATAATAATAATAATAATAATAATAATAATAATAATATTTATTTGTATACCGCCCTCTGGCAAACCAATCCGGGCGGTTAACAACAGTAAAATATAAAATATGACAATTAAAAACACTTTATCCCTCCCCCCCTTAAGACAGTATTAAATAGTATAACATATTAAAAATACAATATCAAGGATAAAACAGCAATTAAAACTAAAAACCCTGATATCCCTCTGTTGATCCTCAACCATCTCTAAGATGGGGCCACGGGAGGAATGAGGGAATCAGGGAACCTGGGAACCTGGGCCGGGATGGTTAATCTGGAAAGGCCTGCCGGAAGAGATCCGTCTTGACCGCTTTTTTAAAGCTGTCTAATGATGTCAACTGACGGATCTCATTCGGCAGGTCGTTCCAGAGTTTGGGGGCGACAGCAGAAAATGCCCTCTGGGAGGTTGCCGCAAGCCTAGATTTTAGAGGCTGCAGTAAGTTCCTCCCAGAGGACCGGAGAGCGCGGGGAGGATTGTACGGGAGGAGGCGGTCTCTAAGATAGTTTGGACCCAAGCCATTTAGGGCTTTAAAGGTAATAACCAACACCTTGTACTGGGCCCGGAAGCTGATAGGCAGCCAGTGGAGGGACCTCAAAACCGGAGTAATGTGGTCCCTCCTAGATGTACCTGACACAAGCCTGGCTGCCATGTTTTGAACCAGCTGTAATTTCCGAGTCAAGCACAGGGGTAGCCCCATGTAGAGTGCATTACAGAAATCAAGGCGTGAGGTTACCAGTGCGTGCACAACCGTCTCGAGATCCCTTACTTCCAGAAAAGGGCGCAGCTGGCGTAAGCTGCCGAAGCTGATAACAGGCACTCCTGACCGTCGCATTTACCTGATTTGTCATCAGGAGCGACGAGTCAAGGAGCACCCCCAGACTGCGAACACAGTCGCTGGAGGAGAGTGTGACCCCATCCAGGACTGGAGGTTGCAACCCAATTCTTGGTTTCGGGGCCGCTACCATGAGCACCTCCGTCTTGTCTGGATTCAGTTTCAATCTGTTTTTCCTCATCCAGCCCATTACCGCCTGAAGACATTCATTGAGAGAAGAGATGCCATCGGAATTCGAGGCCGACGAACGAGATACGGAGAAATAGATTTGGGTGTCATCAGCGTACTGATAACACCCAGCACCATAACTCCGTATTATCTCACCCAGCGGCTTCATATAGATGTTAAATAACATCGGGGACAAAATAGCCCCCTGAGGAACCCCACAAGTGAGGTACCTCTTACTGGAGCTACAGTCCCCGAGTAGCACCCTCTGAGACCTGCCCGAGAGGAAGGACCGGAACCACTGCAAAGCAGTGCCCCCAATACCTAACCCCTTCAGGCGGTCCAAGAGGATGCCGTGATCTATAGTATCAAAAGCCGCTGAGAGGTCTAAGAGCACCAACAGGGTCACACTCCCCCTGTCAATGCTCAGACGCAGATCGTCGGTCAAGGCAACCATGGCAGTCTCAACCCCAAAGCCTGTCCTAAAGCCAGTTTGAAATGGGTCTAGATAATCGGCTTCATCCAAGACAGCTTGGAGCTGAAGGGCAACCGCCCTCTCGATCACCTTGCTCAAAAATGGCAGCAATGACACCGGCCTATAATTCTTCATATCCAGGGGGTCCAGGGAAGGTTTTTTCAGGAGCGGCCTAACCGCCGCTTCCTTTAAACAAGATGGAACATGTCCTTCCCTGAAGGATGCACCGATGATATCCGTGAGGAATCTCATCAATGCATCCCCCCCCTGGACGGCCAGCCATGATGGGCAAGGGTCAAGAGGGCAAGTTGTCTTCCTCACCTTACCAAGCAGCTTGTCCACGTCATCAGTACTCACAGATTGGAGCTGATCCAGTATGACTACATCGGCGGAGTCACTGGACGCCTACTGGAAGAGATCCATCTTATCACCACCTTGGGTGGCTTTAAAAAGGCTGTCAAAGCGGATCTCTTCTGGCGGGCCTTCTCAGACGGACCTCCCAAAGAAAGAAAGAAAGAAAGCCCCGTCCTCCTTCTATCTGTCCACTCCATCCTGTTTATTTTAAGATAGATTATTGATACAATTTTAACTAATATTGAATTTTACTATTTGTAATGGTGGGAGGGTTAGGAGTTAATATGTTTCTTTATGTTTTTATGCTTTCTTGTATTTTTATCTGTGTTGTAATCTCCCCTTGATCCACAGGGAGAGGCGGGAAATATAAATCATCATCATCATCATCGTAAAATGGTGTCCCTTATATAAAATGGCAAAATCATGAAGTGTTTTTTGGAATTTATATCTTTTTGGAATGTTTTCAATCCATGGATAGTTGAATCCTTGGATAAATAATCAGTGGATATGGAATGCTGACTGTATATAATTCTAGGTTATGCATTTGTGACTCTGATTGTGAATTCCAGCCATGTTAAATATGGTTAACAATTTAAAACAAGTTTAAAAGGTTTTTTTTTAAAAAATGGTAATAGATAGAAGGTCCTCTACCATAAAGCTCCTCTTGTTTGATCCATGGCTGAAGCAACTATGGACCTTATCACCTTGAGGAAAAGACCCGAAATAGATTCATGGTTTGCAAACTCAAAAGCAAGTACAGTCATCCCTCCATATTTGTGGCTTTGATATTTGCGGATTTGATTATTCACGGATTTCATTAATATGTTCTCTCTAGGACTGTGTAGGTTCTCCAGTGCAACTCTGTGGTCAACTTTAACTAAAAGTTGCACTGAAAGACCATTTGTAGCTACTCCAGTGCCATTCTATGGTCAGTGTATGTTGGACATTGACCACAGAGTTTCCCTGGAGGACCTAGAGATTCCTAGAGAGGTGTCCTCACAGGTAAAAACAGTGTTTTTGTTATTTGCGGTTTTTCCATATTCACAGGGGTCTTGTTTCCCTAACCCTAGTGAATATGGAGGGACAACTGTATTACCACACATAAAATCACCGCCGCTGCCATTGGGTGACTACAGCCTGGGTCCCAACTGTGCTCAGCCGGCTGCTTTGCAAAAATCAGATGTTTTTGCAAAGCAGCCGGCTGAGCACAGTTGGGACCCGGGTTGTAGTTGCCTGGTGGCAGTAGTGATAATTTTGCACGTGGTAATACCCGCTTTTGAGTTTGCTGTCCCGAATCTATTTCTGGTCTTTTTCTCCATGCAATAAGGTCCTATATGTGATCACTTCCTACTATTTTTATTATATTTTTGTTTAATAATAATATTTTATTTGTATCCCGCTTCTCCCTGTATTGGATCGAGGCAGATAACAACAAACATAAGATCAATAAAAATAAAACACAACAAACCACAGTAAAAGCATAGGAAAACATATAAATTCCAATTCCCTATCTCCCTCCCACCTTAAAATACCATTAAAAACAACAATTCCCAACTGGAGAGTGAACATTCTGAGGAGGTCAATTTGGGAATACCTGCTGGAAGAGGACGGGTCATTCCAGATTTTTGGAGCGGCAACAAAAAACGTCCTCTGGGAAGTTGTTACCAGTCTGGTTTTCTTAGACTGCAAGAGATTCTTCCCAGAGGACCTGAGGGTGCGGGAAGGATTGTATGGGAGGAGGCATTCCCTCAGGTAAGCTGGGCCCAAGCCATGCAAGGCTTTATAGGTAATGACCAACACGTTATACTGTGCCCGGAAGCTAATAGGCAGCCAGTATAGGGATTTTAAGATAGGTGTAATAGGATCAAATTTCAAATTCCCTGTAACCAATCTGGCTGCCATATTTTGGACCAGTTGCAGCTTCTGAAAGTGGCATGAGGGTTGCCCCAAGTAGAGCGCATTACAGAAATCGAGACGGGAGGTTACCAGTGAATGTACAACCGTTTCTAGTTTTTTCCGTTCCAGGAAGGGTCGTAGCTGGTGTATCAGCCGAAGCTGATAACAGGCACTCCTGGCTGTCTCATCCACCTGAGATGACAGCTGAAGCGACGAGTCCAGGAGTACCCCCAAGCTACGAACACAGTCCTTTAGGGGAAGTGTGACCCCGTCCAGAACTGGAGAGCTTATCACCATTCCCGGATTAGGATTGCCTATAGCGAGTACCTCCATTTTATTTGGATTCAGTTTAAGTCTATTTTCCCTCATCCAATCCATTACTGACCTCAGACAGTCATTCAGAGGGGAGATGCCATCCTTGGTCACCGAAGAATGGTTTATGATGAAGCCCATCATTGGCTGAGCAGGTGGGGCACAGAATGTCCAATTGCTCAGGGAAGGAAGTGGTTTGCAATCCAGTGTTTGTGAAAGAACAAGAAGTTGTCAGCTTACCTGAAATCAAAACATCACATAGACAGACATCAAGGAAGAGGTCTGTGGGTTGCTAATAGACAGATCCAAGAGAAATGAAGGGATGGGGAAAATTAAAGAGAAAGAACTTGATGTATACTTTGATAATGACATTTGATGGAAGAAAAACAAAGGAGACAGGCAGCTGAAGCAAGTAGAAGTTAATTCAAGCTGGGAACTCTGAAGCAATCCCCTTGCCTTAAAAATGGAGGGCTAGATAGGAAGGAGGAGATGAAGAGGGGAGATCTATGGAAGTCAGTCTAGGGATAGGATGGGGAGGAGAAAGAAGTGTTATCAGATGTACAGCTCATTTCAGGCACAGTGACAATAGGACCCAACAGGCCTGGCATGTGATCTGTGTAAAGAATCTATCCAAGAATATCTCCCAGAATAAACTGTGTGTGGCAAATGTACAAATTCCTCAGCAGATAAGTCAATGTGGGTCAGCTCCCTCAAGGCAGGCATTTTGAGCTTCTTCTACTGCAAGAAAAAAACAAGGGCTGTCCTGCCAAATTATGGTGTTTTACAAGAAACAAAGCATAGTATGTCAAGACACTTGGGGACATTTTGAATATTGAAGGGTTCCTTGCCCTATCTGTATGGCAAAAACATCAAGAGAGAGACAATGTCCATATAGGTTGTCATGTGTTATCATCATATACAATTATATTTTCTACATAAGAAGAAGGAATCTGCCAGGCAGATTTTAAGAGGGAAACACAGGGACATTTCCCATGGGGAAGGAAAAAAAGGTGGAGGGAATTGGTGTTTGGGAAACTGTTTAGCTCATTGATTCCCAAACTCTGATGGAAATGCATTCCTGATAAGATCTGGAGAAACACACAACCCACACATCCCACCTCTATAAATGCAGAAGTGTTCTATTACTCCTGTATCACATAAGCACCTTCAACACTTTGCTTAAACCTCCCTCTCCTCCTTTCTCTTCATCTTTCTCTCCTAATGACTTTGCTAACTATTTCATCTCTAAGATTACCACTATTTGCTCTGAGATAGTCCCTCCTGATTCTTCTTCTGCTCTTAATCTTCTATCGTCTTCGCCTAACAAATTTTCTGTCTTTCCTCCTGCCTCTTTGGATGAACTCTCTACACTTCTGAACTCTTCCAAACCTGCTACCTGTCCTCTTGATCCTATTCCTACTCGTCTTCTAATCTCTATAGCTCCCTCCTTTCTGCCCTCGCTTCTCCATATCTTCAATCTCTCTCTCTCTCTCTCTCCAGGCTCCTTCCCGTCGGACTTCAAACATGCTCTCATTTCCCCAATTCTGAAAAAACCTTCTCTTGACCCCTCCTCTTTGTCTAGCTATCGTCCGATTTCTCTTCTCCCCTTTCTTTCTAAGGTTTTGGAACGGGTTGTCTATTCGCGCTGTCTTGAGTTTCTTGAAGCCAACTCCATTCTCGATCCCTTTCAGTCTGGTTTCCGCCCAAGGCATTCTACAGAGACAGCTCTCACTAAGATCTCGAATGACCTTTTACAGGCCAAGGCTAATGGCCTTTACTCTGTTCTCATTCTTCTCGATTTGTCTGCAGCCTTTGACACTGTTGATCACTGTCTCCTAATTGACATACTCTCTGACCTTGGGTTCTCAGACACCTACTTGATTACTCTGTAAGTCCTCCGGCTGGGCTTCCTTTTTCTCACCTCCGTCCTTAATCTCTGTCCAGCATTCAGCTGCACGCATTATCACTCCACCACCGCTCTGACCAATCTCTCCTGTGTTGGCATCCCTTCACTGGCTCCCCTTCCCTTTCCGCATCAGTATAAGCTCCGCTGTCGACATTCAAAGCCCTCCATGGACTGGCCCCTCCTTACTTATCTGACTTCTTCTCCTCACCTTCCCCCAGGGCCCTCGTTCTGGTAGTCAAGGGTTCCTGTCCCAGCCCAGGATTTCCCTCTGCCTCATCCCGGATTCGCCCTTTTACTTGCTGCCCCTCACTCCTGGAACCTTCTTCCTCCACAAGCAAGAGCCATCACTTCTTTAAACCAGCTTCAAAACGGAGTTGAAAACCATCCTATTAAGAGAAGCTTCCCAGGCATCGCATATTGTCGTTACTATCTGATTTTCTGTTGTTGGCTGTGTTATCTGATCCATTTCCGTATTGCTATGTACTGTATATTTATTATCTACTTGTGAGTATGTATTTCCCTGGATAAGGATAACCTTCCATTTTGAAGCCAAGCCCTCCCTTCAGTCCATCTGCCTTGGTGCCAGGCCTCGGAGGTTGAGAGGAACTGCTGGACCTCTTACCCTTTCCCATCACCACTCCCTTCTCCTTCTGTGTTATGCTTTTTTAGATGTAAGCCGGAGGCAGGGAACCGTCTAACGAAAAAGATTGCATGTACAGCGTGTGTAAATTTACAGCGCTTCATAAATAAAGGTTAATAATAATATAATAATAGCATGATATTGGAACTGAGCCTTGGGACCAGTTTAATCCAAGGCATAGGGTTAAAGCGTTGGTGCATTCAAAATAATAACAACCAATTTCCATCCCCAGATCTCCGCCATGGCTCCGAGAGATTCAGTCCTTCCCCCCTCCTCCTGGACCATCTTTTCCTCCCCTCCTCCTCTTCACTACTTCTGGTTTCTTTTTATGCCTCCAGGACTTAATAATTTAACAACCTGTTCTGGTAAACAGGGCCAACCTGCTGAATAACACCACGTGGGTTAAATATCTGGGTTTCCCCCACAACATGTGCACTAGAACAAAATGCCAAGGTTGCATCTCTACTGTACAAAAAAGCAGTTTAACAACCACTTTAACTGCCATGACTCATCCTACAGAATCCTGGATTTTGTAGTTTGGCAAGGTATTCAACCTGGTCTGTTAAAGAACTCGGGTTCCTCACCAAACTGCAAAATCTCAGGGTGCTATAATTAGAGTCAGGGCAGTTTAAAGTGGTGTCAAACTGCTTTAATTTCTCAGTGTGGATGCACCCAAAGCCTTAGCCATCCGCGGTGCTTTGCCAGCAGCAAAGTTTCCTTGCATGCAGCAAGTTCCTTCGCTCAGGAAGGGAAGGCTTCTCTTCCACCTCCAAACCTCCCACCACCAGAAATATTTGTTTACAGGATTGGGCCCGGCTATTTCATTCAAGCAGGCCCTTCCTTTATTTATTCCTCTGTTTATCTCAGCCCTTGCCTGTGAAGCAATGCTTGTTAGTGAAAGGTGAAAGGCTTTTTGATATCTAAAGCCAAGGTTACAATGAGCTTTCTTTCTCCCCATGAGAGCACCTGGTTCTCATGTTTAATGAGTAAACACAGGAAAACAGAGCCTTAAGGCTGATTGTTCCCACCATCATTACTTCTGAACCCGACATTAAAGAGAAGTAAAGAACAACAGCACAGCAGTTTCTTTGTGTTTTTTCCCCCACACTTCCTTAAGGAAAGAAAAGTCTGTAATGAGACATATTTGAAGTCTGACTTGGGGACAATCTTCTAGATATAATTGATATTCTTCCAAAGTAGTGGTTGGGGTGGGGGGGGGGAGTAGAGATGAATTGTGAATAATACTTGTTTCTTTTGAGGAAATAAATAAAATATGAATAATGTATTACTACACAAAATGCAGAGAACTGATTCCCACAGTTCTGTCGACTGCAGCGAGCAAGAGACGGAATTTCAAAAGGAGATTTCGACTTGAGGATGACATGCAGCAATTCTTTCATGTATTGGCCACATTTTGCTGGTGGAATCATGGTTTTAAGTGAAGCGATTCTTTATATAGACAGACTCCTCCCCCCTTCCCAATTAATTTTATCTTAAAAAAAGCAAATTGCCAGTCACTTAGGCCAAAAGTTCCTGACCAAATTGAGAAAAGTTTTGAATGAGATTTACTACAGGTATGGGTAATTCCAACAGCCAGTATTCACGAGCACAATCAGTAAAACATGTTCGCCAACTACTGGGTCTAAAAAACTAAGAAAACCTGGCTTTGTCCCATAAGCTTCTATTTTGCCTGCTTGCCATTGCCCTGGCTTACTAACGAATCTGCACAGTATCTATAGCAAACTAAATAGTCAAAACAACTATGATTACACTTTAATTGCTACAGAATCTTATAGAATCTTGGATTTCAGCATGATGAGGTTCTCATAAATCTCTGCTGGGGAGCCATAGTCCTCTTCTCTGAACTGCAATACTACTAGAGCCCTAGCAGAGCACATTACTCAAGCAACTATAAGCTCTCAGGTTTCACATAGGGTGCAGTCATGACAGTTTAAAGTGGGGATGAAGTTGTTACAAGCTAGATAGTACAGATTTAACTCTGAATTTCATTCTGGCCTTGCTCTGTCTGCTTCTCACTTTACCCAGGGGCACATTTTTGAAACCAGAGTTGGACATCCTAGTTAAGACAGAGCTCTTCGGCTTGCATGCCCACCTGACCCTCTATGAATTACAGACTGTTCGTAATGGACGAGAGCATCGACCCCATGATTGTTGATTTATGTTTTTAACCTGTGTTTTTAACTTGTGTGATAATAATATTGTAATCTTTAATTGTATTTTTTAAACTCTGTTTGATCCCCCTCGATCAATTGGGAGAGGCGGGAAAGATATAAATAAACTCTATTATTATATTATTATAAGATGGGAAAGATTTGACTGATTCCATCCATAACCCTGCCAGAAGGATTTGTCTGTTCTCAGTGGACAATGAAGAGAACAATTCACTCAGTGAAATGAGATCTCCTAGTGCAGAACATTGGGTTTTTACATATGGCTAAGAACTCTGCACAACATATTCTCCTCTCCCTCTCTCTCACACACACACACACACACACCATACACAGTGCTAGTTAAAAAAATTAGGTTCAATTCTTTACATGTACATCGGGGATAAGGTCCTGTACAGACCGGTAATTTGGTCCCAGCCTATGGGCACAGTCAGGACACAGTGCTGACGCTGGACGCCCTGACTCTGCCCCCCGGGCGTCATGATCCACGCACCATCCAGACTGTGCGCAGCATCATGCCACACCTCCAGATGATGCAGTGCCAAAGGGGTGCCATACAGCCCCTTTTTCAAATCACTTTGTCTGTGTGATGCTCTTCTTTGCCTCCAACAGTAACTACACTGTGTAATCAGTAGGGGCAAAAGGGAAAAGAGCCATAGTACAAATTGCTGTGGAAGAAGTGAGATACTGAGAAAAATAGGTTGTTTCAGAGACAATAAATTTTTTTCCTGTCATCCCTTACTATCACTGTATGACCCTAAAAAAAAGTGTACCTACTACACAATGCACCAACAGGAATTCTAGCCCAAATGTGTAGCACTGTTATTTTAAACCAAAGCGTATTAGATCACGCTTATTAGATCAAGAGTTAAAAATTGTAGCTGTGTGTTCTCCTCCCTTCTTTGCCCTTTTGTCCTTCTCCTCCCCTTGCATTGTAATAGAACTTGGGTTATTAGTTTTCTTCTTTAAGCACTTCTTCTGGTTGTTTTTGGTAGTAATGCGGGTGTCCCTTCAAGTCATTTTCGACTTAGGGCAACCCATGAAATTCCATGGGGCACCCTAAGTTGACAGTGACTTAAAGGCACAAGCACACGTACACAAACACCATACACATGACAACTTCCATGGAGTTTTACTTGGCAAGATTTGTTCAGAGATAGGCTTTGCCATAACCCGCCCCCCCCGTGACCAGCACGGTTTTTGGGGGGCCCTCCCGGTCACGGTCCGGTTTGGCCCCCACCCGTGCCTGGTCCCTGTTTGGGGGCCCCGCTCCGGCCATTGCCGCTGCCGCTAATGCGACTGCTGCGGCGCCAAACCCACCTCCTCCTCCAGCTCCGCCTTCCTCCTCTTCCTTGCCTCCAGGGCGAGGGCTTGAATGCCGCCAGGCCTCAGTAGGGGTCAGCGGCAGCGCGACCGCGGGGAAAGGAAGTGGGGCAGACGTGCGTGCTGCCCGCTGGCCCCTACTGAGGCCTGGGCGGCATTCAAGCCCTCGCCTGGAGGCGGCGCCTGCAGGCTTCAGAGCAGGGAGGGAAGGGTCCTCCTCCCTCCAGGGAGACCCTTTCTCCCTGCCTTGGGGGCTTCCTCGCTGCGCCAGGCAGGCTCCAGGGCAGGGAGAGAAGGGTCCTCCTCCTCCAAGGAGACCCTCTTTTTTCCCTGCCTTGGAGCTTCCCTTCCCCCGCCGCAGGCAGGCTCCAAGGCAGGAGAGAAGGGTCTCTCCTCCAAGGAGACCCTTTTTTCTTCCCTGCCCTGGAGCGTCCCCCAACCGGCCAGCAGCTCCAAGCAGGGAGTAAGGTCTCTCCTCCAAGGAGACCCTTTTTTTCCTGCCTTGCAGCGTGCTCCTCTTCCTTCTCCTCCTCCTCTTCTTCTGTCTCCTCTCCTCCTCCTCTTCCTCCCCTTCTTCTTCTTCCTCCTCCTCCTCTTCTTTTCCACCTCATCCTTCCCCTCTTCCTCCCCTTTTTCTTCCTCTCTACTTCCTCTTCTTCCTCCTCCTCCTTTCCCCCTCTTCCTCCTCCTCTTCTTCCTCATTTTCTTCTTCTCCTCTTCCTCCTCCTCTGCTTCTTCCACTCTTCCTCCTCTTCTGGTTTGACCAGAAAGGGAATCACATTTCTGCCATCTGTCTAGGAATAATGCCAAATGTCCTCCATTTTTATCATGCCTAAGAATCATACATTTATATGAATTTTTTTTAAAAATCATTTTTGCATGTCCTCCATTTTTTATATGTGTCCTCCATTTAAAAATTTTGTCCTACGTTTGTCCTACATTTGTCCCAGTTCGGAGGTCCTGACTTATGGCAACCCTATTCAGAGAGGATTTTCCAGTGTCTTTCTCTGAGGCTGAGAGGATGTGATTTCCCAAGTTCACCCAGTGGGGTTTTCCATAGCCTAGTGGGGATTCAAACCCTGGTCTCCAGAGCTATAATCCAACATTGAAACCACTACATTACATTTGCTCAACCACTACAATGTGCTGGGCCCTTATTCCTGACTAGAAAAGAGGAAAGACATCACTGGAAGAGAGGATACAAGAAAAGACATTTACAAGATATTTATGTATGTGAATTTATATGTGTAGATGCAGATATAACAATAAAAATTGCAAGTTAATTGGAATTAAAGTACATCTCACCCTAGTGACCAGTACGGGAACTGTGTTCCTGTTTTATCTGTGATCCAGGTGCTAAAAGGGAATGTATTTATTTGACAGATGTATTTGCACACAAGGCAGGGAATAAAACTGGAATTTTTCATAAGCAAAGCATGTGCTCCAAGGTACCATTAAGTTTAACCAGTTTACATCACTACCATAGTTGCCTTGGATTGTTATACTCTCCTTTAAAAGGACAATACTGTTGTCTTCTTCTTTTACTAAGGAATGATAGTAGTTTTGCTGTTGTCCTCCATGTCTCCTTCCATCAAATGTTGTTTCCTTTAGCCAGTTCATAAATACTCACCTCATGAACACCAGATAAACGTTCAACTAAATGTTCCCAGCTAAACATTCTTTATTTCATGGTGGTGGGTTTTTTAACCATTCCTGAGAACAACAGCATAAAAATTTAATGACCTGAGAAGACTTCAAGCCACTTTTTCTTTCCTTAATTTTGAAAACTTTATTTATAAATATTTAATGGGATTTTGATATTTAGTATTTTATAAGGAAAAAAACTCTTCATAAAAACATGCAATGTAAATTTTTTATGTGCAGCTGAGCCCCTCGGTGTCTTTGTTTACTTGTTTGTTCACGACAATAAAAGAGGGAGAGCGAGAGAAAGTCATAATGAAATTGGATAGAGTACTAAGTAATGGAATATGTATTTAGCTTTGTAATTGCTCAGTTCTTGCTTCTGCACAGGACCCCTCCACATCTTTGCTTTTTCAGTAATAGTTCACCATTCTGCTTTGTATTGTCCAGACTGTTTGAAGAATCACTTTTTTGCTCTATTATTTATTTGCTTTCTGTGTTTGAATCAGCTTAACATAACAGTGGGCTGCCTGCACTTACCTGCCAACATCTATCCACTCAACAGACAGTTGGCATGTGCTGCTCTGACCATACTAACCACAATGTTTCATGGACAAATTATCTTTCTGATCAGTTTAAACTCCTCTTTGTCTATGTGGCTAGAAAGGCAGTGTATAGATACAATTAAAATGATATACAGTACTGCAAAACACCAAAGTTAGAATTGTTCATGCCATCGTATTTCTGATTTCTTTGAAAGCTGGAAAGCTGGTTGTGAAAGCTGGACAGTGAAGACATCTGATAAAAAGAGAATAAACTCATTTTGAACTGTGGTGCAGGATAAGAGTTCTGTGGATACTGTGGACTGCTAAAAACAGCAATAAGTAGATCCCAGAGTAAATGTAGCCTGAACTCACACTAGAAACAAAGATGACTAAAGTGAGACTATTATATGTTGGCCATATCATGAGCCAGCATTACTCATTAGAAAAGAAAATAATGTTAAGTAAGGCAGAAAGCAGTAGGGAAAAGAGGACGACAGATGGAAAGACACAATCAGGGAAGCTTTGGGCCTGAGTTTGCAAGACCTGAGTGGAGCTATTGATAGCAGGACAATTTGGAGCTCTCTCATTCATAGGGTTGCCATAAGTCAAAATCAACTTGATGGCTGCTAGCAACTGTAAAAACACATCATCACCACAAACTGTCTCTCTAAGACAGTAGACACAGTAAAACAGACAAATCCACCCAGTTAAAACACCTGAGTGTTTTCAACCCAAAGTGTTTGAGCACCTCTGTGGAGAGGAGCCAAAACAGAGAAGGCTCTCTCTTTTGTTGGCCCGTATCGTACCAGAGATATTCGGACAAGATCCTCCCCCGAATGAACTTAAGTACTGGGTTTAACATAGCACTGGAGTTGACAAAGAGACATTCCAGTTTGTCTCTCTTTTGGAAAGACAGTAAGAGTGAGTGAGTAATGAGAAAATGACACACACAGAGAGAAGCTGTCTTTCGCTCTTGAAGGAGAAATGTAATAATTGTGCTAACTTAACTTATGAAATTGATTGTGCTAGAACCTTTCTCATCCTCTTTCAATAGCATTGCATCCTGTTCTGTCCTGTCCATTCAATGGCTGGTCAAAGATAGAGCCCTTGTGGTGCTAAAGCCAAATCCCACAGCTTGTGGTAGCTGCTGAACATGGTAAGTTCATTACAGCCTGACAGTGCATCTGATGCTCAGAGACCTTCTCAGTGCTTTTCTCATAGCTCCAATGTGCTCACTATGCGCATTCAAAGCCCCCTTAGTCACATCTGTTTGTCAGGCTAATGTAGTGCCAGTAGAGGATATTCTGTCCCCTCTTTTTAGCTCCCACATGGGAGTGGGAGTAGATTGAATCTGTGGGACATGGTCTTAATTTAGATCAAGGCCACACATGCTTACCTAAACATAGAAATGAAAGTGATCTGAAATGGTGTGCTCCAAAATTAATGTAGCATGTCATTTAATCAAGAGGCTATGAATTTGGTGCTGAAGGGAATATCCATAAGATTTATCCTTCAGAAATCAAGGAAAGAGCGAAGGCAGGGAAGGGCAGATGGACTTCAAGAAGCCTGTAGATTCAGAGAGGCAGGGAAAGAGCACAGAAGTCACCAAATGAAAAATTCACCAGAAAGAATTCTCAAGAAATTGGTATACTGTAGTTTGAATTGACAGACCTCTCTTTCTTGTACTTTGGTGCATTTTTCTTTACAGTAATAACAAAGTTTCTGTAAATAAATAAATTGTGGTCTTATGCTAAGATGGCTGTTTTTTCTTATCTCCTTGCTGCCAATCATATGATAAAAGGCACCATTATTTTAAGACCCCTGTGGTTGTCTGTCTGTCTTTTGCAATGAGCTCAAGAACAACAGACGCCCATGTGTCACTCCTAATTGGTGTACCCACTGTGTTGCCTTCTGAAGGATCTGGTGTTGATTTTTCACAAAAACAATGTATTCCAACAGGTTATTTCTGGGCTCACAATACTGTAGATGCAAGGTGTCCTTCTGAAAGTGTCCCAGCAACACCTTCCACAACATTGTTAGCTGTGCTTGCCATTCCAAACTATCAATGCAAACACCAGCATGGTTTCACATGCCAGCTTATATGGCCTCCTCCCTACCATCTGCAACTGCATGCCTCCAGCTGAAATAATATGTTTCATCAGATGAGGAGAACTTGCTTTTGCTATCCACATTGCTGGAAAAACAAAAAAATAGCTATTTTTCTCCACTTCCTTTTTTTTAAAAGTGCAATTCAGAAAGCAATATTTTTTTAAAAAAAATCCAAACAGACATTCAGGGAGCATTTACAGGGAAGCTGTGAAAAATGGAAAATTTATAAATTGAGACAGGGCTTTACAAAAGGTGGCTTCTTACTATACTCGTGGGCTCATATATCCACTACCTTGTGATGCATTTCCTTTTCATTTCTACTGGATTTTCAGACCAGAGTTTTTCAGTCACTCTTTTCAATAACTAAGGCACCATATCCTATCTGATCTTGGAAACTAAGGAGTCAGCTCGGGTTAGTACTTGGAGAGGAGACCACCAATGAATACCAGGTGGTAGGCTATATTTCAGAGAAAGGTACTGGCAAAACCACCTCTGAGTTTCCTTGCTTAAGAAAACCCTATGAAATTCATGGGGTCACCATAAGTTGACAGGTGACTTGAAGGCATGCACACACACATCAGTATTATTGCAGTATAACTAAATATAATGATGACTAACTCCATTGTCTTTGTCATGTAACAACAACATTTTTATTGTTATTTAGAGGTTTAATTTTGTAATAAAGCCTTTAAAAAATCTATTTCAAATGTGAAATGGGTAACAGACCTCTCCACCATTTAACTCATTTTCTGATGTCTCCAAAGAACTACTGATTAAAACTGTTCAGAGACCTGCTAAACTAGACAAAATTAATGATGCAATTCCACATAGATGTGGGGACATAGACACACTGCAACGTATGTGAACCTTTTGCTTACAGTTTTAGGATTTGGAGGATAAGATTCTAAGCTGGTTGAATCAAATGCTAAGATGAACTACTATTTTCTCAGAAACTTTATTAATATTCTCCGTTACTGACATGGAAAAAATGCAGATTTACCCCATAAAGAGCTGCTTTCAATTTTGATCAGCACTGCTAGAGCTGAAACAGTAAATTTTGGAAGACCAGAGAAGGGCTGTCTCTCTAGCACTAGTTGGATAGCTTTTGCAGGATGTTCTCACTGAAAATTGACAATGAAATCTTGATTAGCAAGGGGAGAAACAACAAAAGACAGTTTTGTGGCAACATGGAATCCATTCAGATATTTCATTTTGGATTTAACATTGGATCCAGGCCCATCATCAACTCATATGGCATTTTGACACGGTAATTTTCTAAAATCTTTGGAGTGTTCAATACAAGGTCTGTGATGAAGTGATCTATTTAAATGATAAAGTAGCCATGTAATTAATAGGGTCGTAAATAAAATTTGCAGCACTGAAAAATAAAAGAACATACAAGATACCTGGGATCATTAAATGAGGAAGGGAGGAATATCACATGGTCCAAGTACTGGCTTGTGCTGTATCTTATACTGCTACCTCTTGTTTGGGTGAGGCAAGAATGAGTTGGCCAGGAGGAGAGAGCGTATTGCACCATAGGCCTGTGTCTTGAGGCATTCAGATTCTTTTTAGGTGACTAAAATGACCTATTTTTGTTATTTTTGAAAACTACCAAAGCAAAGAATTTCTTTTTTTAAATTTTTTTAATTAAAAATGGTAACTAACTTAAGAGTCAGCATGGTACAGTGGTTTGAATGATGGAATAGAACTCCAGGAGACCTGGGTTTAAATCTCTGCTCAGCCATGATGACCTTGGCCACGTTACACACACTCTGTCTCTTAAATGAAAACAACGTGTTTCCTACTGTCCAGTTTTCCCAATCATACATAGAAATCAGAAATACTGTGGTCTGGATGATTCTGACTTTGGTATTTAAGGTTATATAATTGTTACTTTTGAGAATCTTAACTTGCTCCTTTATAACTATCTTTCTAAGTCTTAAGAGATTATCACACGCCTTGTTTTGCCCAATCTGGGCACAGCCTGGGCAGATGCTTAAATGGGTGAAAACAGATCTTACTGCATGCCTCCTTGCCCAACTCAGCCACATCACATACCCAATCCAGACTCTTGCCGTACTTTTTGAATGAACAATACTTTCCCGTTCTTCTTCTTCTGATTCCTTGACTACAGTTTCCACTTAGGTTAATCACTTAGCCAAGGTAAAAGAAATCTTTAATTATTCCAATGCCTTTGTTATCCACTTTAAAGTTATGTAAATCATAGAATCATAGAGTTAGAAGAGCACACTGGGGCCATCCAGTCCAACCCCCTGCCATGCAGGAACTCAGAATCAATGCACCCCCAACAGATGACTATTCAGCCTCTGTTTGAAAGCCTCCAAAGGAGACTCCACCACACTCCAAGGCAGCATATGGTCACTATTTTTGTCTTTTTATTCAACTGTAACCCTGCTTTTGGACTTTCTTTCTTAATTTTGATTAGTAACTGTCATTCCACATAGTTAACTCCATGAGACCATGGTTCTGATTCCTGTTCAGTCATGGAAACCCACTGGGTGACCTTGAGCAAGTCACATTCTCTCAACCTAAGAGGAAGGTAATGGCAAACCTTCTCTAAATAGATCTTGCCAAAAAAATCTTTATGACAGGTGGGTCATAAGTCAGAGTCAATGTGAAGACACATAGCAATAACAACAACTAATTACTGTCTGGAGAACTTTGGCATATGTTAACTGTTACTCATTACGTTCAACCTTCCAACTATAATAAATAAAATAAATATTTTATATATAAATATAAAATATTTTATTTTACAAAGAAGAATGAGCGGGCAGCACAGTGTGGCTTCCAAGAGCATCCAGTCTCAAACACATCTGGGAAAATCAGTCATCCTTCTTCAAAGTGCAATGTCAGGTCACAACAAGCAAACAAGCAAACCAGAACACTGAGTCCTACTGCTACTCCCCCGGCCCCCCTTGCTGAGTTGCAGTGATGTCTTAAGTTATTATTCCTTCCCTTCTTCCAGCAGTTCACTTCAAAAATGAGGAGCAGCAGTTCTGGAAGGCATCCCAAGCATGCTGCAGACCTGCCTCCAAATATATGGAGTGATGGCATCAGTTCAGGGAAGGGGAGGAAATTGGTTCTGCGGCTCTGAAATGATCAGACAGCCACAAATGGTAACTTGAGAGGGGCTGGCTGCCTTGCTTGGCTGGACCAGATTGGTACGCAGTTTCATTTTTGACACTTTGAAGCCTCCTCCTTTTTTGAAGCAGGGCTTAGTGGTTTGAGGGACATGATGAAAGAAGGAAACAACTTGATTCCCCTCCCCCCCCATGCACTCACACATACAGTCCACCAACTCCTGCTCTAGAATTTGGTGATTATTCAGAAATGTGAAGTCTGTGACTGGAAAAAGAAAGAGCCATCTTGGCACTGCAGATCAGGAAATGCTGGAAGTAGAAACAGTGTGGCACAAGAGGTTCAAGATGCTCACAAATCTTTGGCTAGCTGCCATGATTCAAAAGGGCGCTGCAAGCTTCCACCCTTATGTCTACTTCTTAGAAACATCACTGTACTTTTATCCCTATTTCCAGAATCCTTTGTCTTTGACTGAAGATATAGCAAGCTTTGACACAGACACATGTTTACTTTGTCAGTTGTGCTCATCCAAAAACAGAATTTTATTTTTCACTTTTTTCACCTTTTTTAATATAACAGTGGGTAGCAGTTTTTTTTGCATCCTGTGTCCTGTGCTAAAATTGTGACCTGAATTGTACTGTCAGATCCCTAGAGCTGTTTCTCATTAGCTGACATGTGAATTCACAGTTCTAAAGCATCCGCTTTGAATGTAGAATGTAGACAGTCTCCTTCTCATTTTTCTGATGGAAAGATCTGAAAAGAGCTGGAAAGACCAAGCAGAAACTTTGGGGAGAAGAAACCAGCCAGAGTATGCAGTGATGGGACAAAAAATACTTTTGGAATAGACTGTTTAACCAGGTAATGGATCTCAGTGAGGAGTGAAAAATAGGTCCAAAACACACTGGAGAAATAATCCAGTTTGAGACCACTTTAATTGCCCTGACTCAGTGCTAGGGAACCCTGGGAATTGTAGTTCATTGTGGCACCAGAGCTCTTTGACAGAGAAAGCTAAATGTCTCAGAAATCTACAGTTCCCAGAATTCCCTAGCATTGACCTAGGGCAGTTAAAGCAATTTCAAACTAAATTATTTCTGCAGTGTGTCTTGGCCCTAGAGTTGGCTGAATGATGTCAGAAGAAAGGACACACCAGTGAGGTTGGATGGGTATCTTTCAAGAGTGTTTTATTTGTGTATTTCTGCATGGCAGAAGGTTGGATTACATAGCCCTTGTGGTCCCTTCCAACTCCAAGACTCTATGATTCTATGTTTCTGTGTCTAGGAATTAGCAGCTACCAGTCAGTATAATAGAGGAAGTGGTATACCCACCTCGCCATAGCATACAAAAGACAAGAACAATTTCTTTTTTAAAAAAGTAAATAAATGCAGAGTCAAATTGTGGTGGCATGTTGCAGCACACAGTACCCATGTGAAAGACAGCCAGCATGGCATAATGGTTTGAGCACTGGGCAAGTCACAATCTCTCAGCCTCACAGAAGAGCAAAGGCAAAGGCAAATCTTGTCAAGTTTGTCTTAGGGTCTGCATGAGTCAGAAATGACTTAAAGGCACACAACAAGGGGAAAAAAACCAATGAAGGATATGGGATTTGCCATTTCCATCTTCTGAGGTTGAGAGAGTCTGCCTTGTCCAAGGTCACCCAGTGAGTTTACATGGCCGAGCCGGGATTTGAAGCCTGGCCTCCAGAATCCAACCTGACACTCAAACCACGACACCATACTGGCTCTCCATACTAAAATTGCAAGGCTTTTTTGGCAGGAAACTTTGACAGTTGAATTGGCATAAACGGATATACATGCATACATACGTATGTACATAATGGTGCGTACATGATATAAAGCGTATGCGTGCAGTAACTAGCTGCTATGATTTAGGAACATTGACACCACTGGCTATAGGAAATATACTAAACTTTTATTATAAGAACTTCATTAGAGATAGGAGAGCTCTCTAAGGGTGCTAGGCTAAGTCAGACTAGGGACCTTATCGCACTCACAATTTTCAACATTTTGGGGATGGAAGGAGGACGCTTGTGTGCACATGCGTCCTGCAAAAAACGGAGTTTATCGCACACAAAGACGTCCTCCAAGAGGCCCCATTCCGCCCCCCCCAGCGCGCACCCGTTCACATCTAGGCCTGACGGGCGTGATTTTTGCCTGACGGATTACCTTCCATTGGCAAAAAATGGCACCTGACAGGCCTGGATGTGAACGGGTGCGCGCCGGGGGGGGGGCGGAACGGGGCCTCTTGGAGGACGTCTTCGTGTGTGATAAACTCCGTTTTTTGCAGGACACGCACGCACACGAGCGTCCTCCTTCCATCCCCAAAACGTTGAAAATTGTGTGTGCGATAAGGTCCAAGAACAGGAAAAGGACTACTTCGGAGCAAAAAGGAGGCAGAGAGAAGAAGTGGAGTGATCCCTAAGAGCATTGGTTTAAGAGAAGTTAGGATAACTGGATATTATGCATATCATGACTGGAAATTAGGATAAGTGAATGAGGAGATTTTAGGTCACTTGAACACTTATTAGCCCTATCAGTGCTGTTCTCTCTAAGACACATTTAACTCTTTTAAATACTGACCATTGTTGCATTTCCAACAATTCATACGTTTGCAATGGAGACAGAGTGATTGCATTTTAAATTTGCATGCATTCTTCTTTTTCCATCTATGCGTTCCATGGTACATGGACGCTTTTTCCAATATGCAAAAGAACACAAGGAGGGGGAGAAAGAATGAGAGAGAGACAGGGGTCTTTTACATGCATACCTTCTTCCTACGCTCAGCCTTCCTGGCATAGTTGGCTCTGCCATTGGGCAGCAAGTCCTGTGAAAGTAGTTATGACTTTCAGTCTTGTAACTTTCTCCTGACCCTGCACAAGCCAGCACAAAGAAACAAGCTCTCAATGCCTTTCACCTTGTACTCTCCATATGAAATAATATACAGTGAAATTAATCCCAGCAGGAGCCCCTTCCAATAGAGCACAGATTCACATAAAAGGAAATAGAAAGAATGACTGAACTGAGGAGTTTCTTTAAATAATGGGGGTGGAATAGATAGAGAGAGCTGGGTGATGGGGGAAAAACAAATTATTGAGACATTTGATGGCAATCCCCCCCCCCCCGAAGCTTTAAAAGTAAATCTTGGATGAAGCATTTGTTGAAAACAAATCCAACTTTAAGGCATAGGCTGTACACTTCCCTCAACATGTTACCTTACAGATGCGGTGAACTACATCCCTCATCATCCCCACTCAATGTGGTTGTACTGGGTGGGGATTATGGCAGGTGTAGTCCATCATATATGAAGATCACTGGGTTTAAGAAATCTAACAGAGGGGATGGACAGGAATAAGCTTTCAGCTGAAATACTGCCTACCAATGGACTAGACTTGCCTTGCAGTAGCCTGTAAGATGGATAAGTCAAGAAAATAGTCAGTTCTATCCCCACCACTAAGGAAGGAGTAAAATTTACCCAGCAGATCAGTGATAGAGAAGGTATGACAGACAGGTTAGAAGAATTATGAAGTTATTATTCCTCCGTGAGATAAATGGAGCCTCTTGGAAGGAGGGAAGTCTTCTTCTTATGGAATTTCAGACCAGGAACCTCTGGTTTTTCTGGCTTTGTTACTAAAACTGTTTTGCGAAGACATGCACAGAACCATAAGGACGGTGCATGTGGAAATGTACTTGCAGTTTTTGGTCAGCTCATGTTTTCAGCCAATCCATTTCAACTGGTATGCATCAGAAGCCATCTGTTCACAGTGTTGATGGCCTACACTTGTGATGTCACCAGGACTCCACACACACACACACACACACACACACACACTTCCCAAGACAGTGTTTCAACCATTTTTATAAAAAAAATTCTTCATTTAAATAAAAAACAAATCAACTTTTAAAGGTATAAATGTACAAACATAACTTTAAAGAATTTGGGAAAGGGAAACATCTGGAAAAGAAACATAAATCAGGAGTAAAAACAATTGTCAGTTACAGCGTTATGGTGAGAAAACCAGACCCATTTGATAGAGCAAAATCTCAACCAGTGCCTGTTCTGAAGAATATCTGTCTGCGCCTAAAGAAGGTCAAGATCTCTATACTTCCCCATAAGCCTGGGTTGCACTTCCCCAGAAGGACTGGGAGTTGGCCTTGGGTTTCTTATGGAGCAGAACGGTTCTCTCTGTTGTCATAAACGCTGCTGCCCCCTTGTGACAGAGTGATTATAATGCTGCATGTTAAAAAGGAGCCAGAAAACCCAAACTATGTGTGAGTGGCTTCATGTCACTGTTGACTTATGGTGACTCCAAAAATATAAACCATTTTCTTAAAGAAGCAATATTCAGAGGTAGTTTGCTATGGCCTTCTTCTGAAATATAGCCTACAGTACCTGGTGTTGGTTGGTGGTCTTCCATTCAAATACTGACCAGGCCTAAGTCTAATTAGCTTCCAAGATCAGACAGTACTATCTGGTGCCTTTAGGTTATATAGACTTCAAAGCAAGTGATAAAGAATTTCAGGGTTATCTAACGTTCACCTGTCCACCGATGTAATCTTACTGCTTAAACACCTCCAGCAAAGGAAATTCCACCATTTCTCAAGGAGGTCTGTTCTACCGCCAAACAGCTCTCTCTGTTTAGCTGCTTCTCTTATGCCTCACTGAAATTTTCTTCCCTGATATTTCCACCCTGCCTTCTGGAAAAGTTCTTCCCTCTGAAACAATAGCCATCTTCTTCAAGTTAGCTTTTGAGATATTTGAAGGTGGGTCTTATGTCTCACTTTACTTTTCTCTTCTCAAAATTTACATAGCTAGTTCTCTCAACTGTACCTCAGAGGACTTGTTTCCAGGACCAACAACATCCTGGTTGTTATTCTTAGGATGTGCTGTAATTTTCTAATGCCCTTTTTAAAATCTCTCATCAAGACCTGAAAGCAGTGCTCCAAAACTTCTTCTCATGGCCGAGGAGCTATCCAGCCCAAGGTCATAATAACTTCCTCTCACTTTCTATTAGCAGGTGTTCCACGCTACACATCATTTATTCATTACATTATGTGACAACCCATAACATTACAACTGTCAAAGGTTGCTAACAAAAAACACCCACAATAATAATAGCATAACAAATAGGTAATACACATTGAACCCTTGGTATTCATTGGGGTTTGGTTCCATGGATGCTCAAGTCTCATTATAAACAATGGAGTAGTAAACTGGTGTCCTTTATATAAAATGGCAAAGCCACAGTTTGCTTTTGGGTGTCCTAAAAAAATATTGATGATTGAATCCTTGGATGCAGAATCCATGGATATGGAGGGCTGATATGTTCTGCCACAACAAGATGCTGTGCCCATCAGATGATAGATAAGTCAATAATATTGGGAATGACTGTTCAACCATTCAGACAACAAAAGAAAGAAGAAAGCCCATGCATCCATTATGTGCTGTAGGAGCCCATTAGTTTGTTTTTCTAGTGCATCAAAAAGAGCAATGAGTCTGAGAGCCCCAGAATCCACTTCCTCAGCTGCATGAAGTCCTCAATTCTAGTCTATGTATATTTTGGCTGCAAGAAGCCTGTTTGTCTTTCCAGCTTTGCCACAAAGAATATTTGTTGTTGTCATTTTTCTGCAATAAACTAACATGGTTGCCCCTCTGAAAGCTTTCCTGTTCCAGGGGAACTAATATTTTTCACAGGAAACTCACTGTATATTCTAAAGAGACAAAAGGAGGACAGTGCTACAGCTGTTGTGGCACATGCTTGGCCATGGCCCAAAATAACTTTCCCAATATTGGTTCACAGCTTCGAAACATTCTTCTGAGAAGTGAGTTTAGTTGAGGTTAAAAATTCATGTAGAAATGTATACAAAGTCAGTATTTTCAGAACCAACAAACAATGTAATGTAAGCCCCAAACATGCAATACAAGATCCATTTTATGTTATTTTTCTCCAATACAAGATGTGATTTTCTTTGTCCCCACTCTCTCTGGTCTTCTGCTATCTCCTTCTCTACCTTGTTCCCAAATTCTTTCTCCTTCCTAAACCAAAAGAGGGGTGGAGAATACTGTTTAGCACACAAACTGGTTCTGAGTCTTGAAAGACCAGTAGAAGACCAGCTTCTATAGCTCTGAGATGCAGAGATAGCCATGGCCATCCCTTTTGTCCCAATTTCACTTGCCAAAATTAATGAGTACAGCAGCACCAGAACTTAGAGAAATTCATGGGGGGGGGGGCAAGGGACCTACAACTCTCAGAGTTGTATCTCAAATGGCAAGAAGGACTTTGGATCAGAATCTTTTTATTCCAACTGCATATTCTGGAAGCAACATGGGACTAGGCCTACTTTTCCTCAGATTCACAGCCATAAAGGTCAAGCAGAGACTGAATCAACTCACATGAGACAATATTTTGGTTCAAAGCTCAGATAATAGAGAATTCTGTTGTATTATATGCATTCATATGCTTTCCGTTGGCAGAGAGAAGAAAAAAAGGAACCCAAGACACAGCCAATTAACAACTTAGAACATCTGGTGAGCTTGGCTCTGTGGTAGAAGCCAAAGAATGTACATTGGATTTTATAAGGAAGCAAAGCCCTGTCTCAGAACACACACAAGCACCACACACAGCCTCATGCAGGCAGACACAGGCAGACACACACATATATACAGAGGCAAAGCCATGAAAAAAGCAGTCCTTCATTTCCGCACTTTGCCTCGATACTTGTAGGCAACAATCTGCAGACAAGCCTCATTTTATTTTCCAAAAGAAATACAGTAGTTGGTAAGTCATCCTTCTTCCCAGGGTTTTGTCATTAGCGGAAGCATAGCCTTGACTTTTTATTTTCATTCCTAGAGATATCTATTGTTAATTGCAACCAGCGGTTTTGCTCCTACTTCCTTGTCAAGTCATCCATCTGCCTCTGAGAATAACAACCAGTCCAGAGACCATGTTCCATGCTGCTCCCTCTTGCTTCCATCTTAATAATAGTCAACCTGCCTTTGAAACTGTTTGTCTTTCAGAACTTCTGAAGTCAGACAAATTGCTCTACACCTCCTCCTTTCTCCTCTGTCAGTCATACCGACTGACAGAAAAGGCTTTTGTGGGGAGTAAGTACTGTTAAGGATGCCGTATAGGGCAAGAGGCAAATAATTATACAGTGGTACCTCGGGATACGAAATACCCAGGTTACGAAATTTCCGGGATACGAAAAATCCCCATTGGAAATAATTGTTCCGGGTTACGAATGTTTTTCGGGTTACGAAAAATTTTTTTGGTGCTTTTCGGCGCTTTTTCGCACGAAACGCGGCTTTTCCCCATTAGCGCCTATGGCAATTCGGCTTACGAAGGCTTTTCGGGTTACGAAAGCGGCCGCGGAACGAATTAATTTCGTAACCCGAGGGAGCAGTGTATGTATGTGTATATATACATATACGCGTGGATGCGGCCCAGCAAGGCCTTGGGACCAGCCCCAGCCCAGTCCTGCCACCAATTGCCGCCGGGGCCTTTGGCCTCTTGCGTGCAGGGGCAAGGGGGGCAATTGTCTATAGATGCCTCAGAAACATGCATTTATATTAACATTTTTTTAAAAATCAGCAAATTTTTTTTTGCGTGTCCTCCACTTTTTTTAAAAAAAGTGTCCACCATTTGAAAATGTTGTCCTACATTTGTCCCGGTTTATTTATTTAAATTTTTAAAAAATTATTTAATTATTTATTTTTTGGCTTCGGCCCGTTGTCTGAGGACAGCAACCCCCCCCCCCCCCGGCTCAAAACGGTTGCCTACCCCTGGTTTAGGCATTATGTATATAGGAAGCAACTCCAGTCAGAGCTTCATATTTGCAAGTTTGATTTTTGTGGATTTGATTATTCACAGATTATGGCTGTCACCTCTGCTTCTATCCTAATGCCATTTTTAATAGGGACTGCAAGCCTCACAGACAAGGAGATTATCAGAGGGGGGATGGTGCATCCTTGTCTCATCCTTTTTCTGTCCTTATTCTATCATTCCCATGCGATCACAAGAAAGATTGTCAGATGATGTCGTGCTGATCTGGGCATTGTCCCATCCGGGAAGCACAAATGACAGCAGTCACATGAAAGATTTTCATATGACATCGTGCTGATCCTGTCATTGTCCCATCAGTGAAGTGGAATTGTCCCGTCTTTGCCCTTCATTTTGTATTAATGGAAAAAAACTGTTAATGCAATTCCACTTCACTGACAGGTTAATGACAGGATCAGCGTGACATGTGTGAATGTCTTTTGCTACAGTATTTTTACTGGATCAGCTCTCTGTGCCGATCATCCTTTCTCCAGCCACTAGCAGCTTCTTTTGAGGGGAAAGCCTTCATCATGGTCAGAAATGGATTGCCTTGAAAATGGCAAAGCTCTTGCATTCATGTTTATTGAAGAGGAAACATACCTGGCCTATAGTAACAAGGCTTGGTCACATGCTGTGTTGTGTTCTCAAGAATGGAAAATAGCTCCTGAAGAGAAGAGGAGATGGTTTGTGGTTTGTGTAGGAGGAAATCTGATGCAGGTTTGTAGCAGTTTTTTGCTCCTTTAATGCTTGAATGTGAAAATCAACAGCCATTGTGGCTGAGAAGGAAACCAGCTTGCCCTTCAAAGAGACATCGTTTTTGTGGGAAAGAAAGAAGAAGCAAAGCTGAACCAGCTGCAATTTCACCACTGTCATTGCCCTGCTTCCCCAGTAAGCTGGCTCTCCAAGTGCAATGGGTTGAGAGTATACACAAATCGTTAGCTTCTCTAGTGGGCCGCTCACAATGCAACCAACAGCTCCTTTATTCCAGAATCTCTTGATGAAAGCCAGTGGGCCTACCAGACTGTGGCATCTCTCAGCTTTTGAAAACAGAGTTCCAATATGCTGTCAAACATAAGCCATAATGACTAGTAATGAATTTCACAGCTAGGATTTCTGAAGGCCATAGACCCTTCACATTCATATTAGCCAGAGCTCTGATAAAGTAGCAGGCTTGCAGTTAGACTCAGAGTGCCAATAGAAGAGAGGAGCTTTAAGTGAAGCACAGAGATCTTACTGAGTTGCATTCTTGGAAGTCAGAATGATGTTATGGTTTGAGCATTTGACTATGAGTCTGGAGACCAGGGTTTGAATCTTAGCAATGAAACCCACTGGGTGACCTTAGGCAGGTCACATTCTCTCAGCGTCAGACAATGGCAATGGCAAACTCCCTCTGAAGAAGCTTGTCAAGAAAATTCCATGATAGGTTCACCTTAGGGTTGCCATTAGCTGGAAATGACTTGAAGACACACAACAACAACAACAACCAACACACTTCCATCATAATAGATGTTCTGCCTTCTTATATGTTTAGGATCTTATCTGTTTGTAATCTGCCTATGTCTAATTAACTTCACTTGTACTGTTCATATCTTTTCAGCTCTCCAGATGTTTTGCTCTGCATCTCCCATAAGCTCCAGCAAGTATGAACCCTTGTCTGATATTCTGGAATCCAAAAGATCAGCAGGGCACCAGGATGCCTATGCCTGGTATTAAGCTTTTCAATATATTATTATTTTCAAGGTATTGTGGTTTTCAATCTTTGCAAGAGCTCAGCTTACTAGGTCACTTCTTAAAAGAGCTTCTGTGCAGGGTCATTGTACTGCTTGCTTACTCTGTCTAATTCATGCCCTATGTATCCTTTAAGAACTGGTTGAATACACTGCCCCTTATCACTGCTCTAGACAGCATGGATGCGAAGTTCTATGGAGGAAAAAAGCTGCTTCCTCACACATCCTCTCATATGCAAATATGCTTACACACACATGCCCCAAAGGTACCAGGTAATATGTAGTTTCTTCCTGCAGCCTGAGACTAAGGACTTCAAAGGTGATCATCATCAGTAAATTAGTAGCAGCATTTTTGTTCTCCATGATTGCAGAGCTAGAGTAGCACAATAATGTTTCTAAAATGAACTATGAGTCTTTGATGCCCCAGCTCAAACTTCACCTTAGCTATTAATTTACCAGGTGACCTTAGATAAACCACCATTTTCCTGTCACAAGTAGTAGTAGTAATAGTAGCAGCAACAGCCTTAATCCAGGACAATGAAAGTATTGTGCTGTACGCATTTGGGGAAAGTGTTGTACAAAATACTAACAACATTGTCTTTCCTTGCACAAACTCACCTCTCTCCCTGTGAAGAGATCTTAACAAGTGTCTCCTTTCCCTTCTCTACAGTACAGGCACAACTGAACAGTGCATCAGGTAATGATGGAGGTTTCTCCATGACACCCACATCACCATTGGGTAGCAGGGATGGGGTTCCAATTCACTGGTAGAAAATGGATGTATAAGGAGCGGAAGGAAAACATCATCTTGAGTAGCAAGTGATAAGAAAGATCTCTAATGGCCAGAGATCTGAAAGAGCCACTGCTAGTCAGAGTAGCATAGCCTCCTGTAAGGGAGCACCCTGCTGAGGGTCACTCATGCTGCGAGTCCTGTTTAGCTTCCACAGTACAGGGACAAATAGGCATGGTTGACTGTCCTGGTGTGCACTGCAGCAACACAAGCCAGAGGGCACGAAGAGAAGAGAAGAGGAAAAAATGAGTAAACAACCTTATGTTAGAGGGCCACAGCTCTGTGATTCAGCACCCCTCTTTTGCATGCAGAATTTTCCAGCTTCAGTCCTTGCTTGATCTGGGGAAAGCCCCTTACAAACATTGCTACCAACTGGTATTAAGAATATTGGTCAAAATATAAGGAAGCTTCCTGTCTTTCTGTATCAGAGTTTGGGTGACAGTTCCCAAAGAGGTGGTCCTGAGATTTGTAGTCCAAAAATGTAACTTTTTCTGAACTGTGTTCCACATCGTGTTACATAGGAAAGGCTCAAGCTCCAAATATTATTGTTACTGATTTTCTAAAATAATACAGCTTCCCCTTTTCCTTCAGAAACCAAGTATATTTCAAGAATGTTTTAAAATCAAAAGGGCCTTACCTAACTATTATCCAGGAAGAACATTATGTTGACATTAGTTGATAGATTTTTTTTAAAAAAAGACAAAATAATAATCCCACTCTTCTCTCCTCGACGTGCGCACAAGATAGAGAGTAACATCATGACCATATAGCATTGGTGAATGATTAAAAATTTAGATGACTGCCTTTGAAACAATAAAAAAAGCTTTGGAAGCTTCTTAATGAGCAGCTATCAGAAATAAAGCATTTAAAAACTTCAGAAAGTGCCTCTGTGGAAATTTCATTGTCTTTGATGCTGTAAAATAACTGCAGGGTGGATTCATTTCAAGTTCTCTTTAGCATACTGGTGGTTCAGAAATATTGGAAGATATCTTTCTTAGCAATATGTGGGGAAAACAATGTCTTGGTCGCTTTCATTTATCTGCAATTTGACAGGAGTGCAGTTTATTAACTTGAAAAGAGACAGATACATTATCTGAAACATAGAGACTATCGTAGGTATTGCCTCCTTTTTATACCAGTGGGAGTCCGTGACACTTTGAACTCGCTCACCATTAAATGCCTTCCTGAGTTGTTGAAGAGCCTTTAAAAAGGAAGCCTGCACATTTATGATGTAAATTCGTTATTTTGACAGTCTTTGAAATCTGTCAAATTCACATCCAATTTAATGTGCAGCAAAAAAAATCTTTTCTTTTAAAAATTCTTTTCTTTGGAGATTTTTTCAAAGCCATTTTCATGTAGAAAACTATTGTTATACCTAATATATCCTGAAAGTGGTTTAGCAAGGAGCTTATATGATTCTGTTTTAAGTCACGTCAGCTTTTAAAACATGCCATTTCTTCAAATAAGCTTTGACCAGGCTGTCTCTTTTTCTCCACCATTAGCTAAAGTATGCTTGATATCCATGGACACAATTAGCTACAAGAGATATATGGGCCATTATATTATCAGTCAAATCAAATCAGAGCCTTGGGGATTTTATTCGATCGACTAATCACCTGCAAAGAGGCGCCTACTGATATCTAAAGACTTTTGGAAATGCAAATAGATATTTTGGGGCAGACTGGCTACCCAAAATCAGACTTGGTCCCTCCCCCATCTAACACATCTCAAAGAATTTCTCATTGATCCCCTCATTACATTTTACAGGCAGATGTTCACACTAAGCCATCTGATGTCTTAATGAAGAGAGGCTATCTTAAATACTCCAAAACTGCTGTTAAAATTAAACTGCTCAGTTTTAATTTGAAGGGTTGAATATTTATTCTGAATGTGTATTGGGAAAGGGAGGGTAGACTATGCATCATCAGAAGAAATCAGATTAAGTTCTGATTGAATCCCAGACTTCCATCACTTTTCAAGGTAATCTCCAAGCCAAGCAAACATCCTTGGGTTTGTTAATCCTTATTACACAGTGGATGCTAGCTGTATCTTCACTTCTTTATCAGTTGGCAAGATATTTTCAAATTGGTACAGAGGTCTTCATGCAGATCTCCTTCAAAGCAACATACAGAGGAGTCTCTGTTAAGAGTTTCAGAGAGTGTTTACAGATGCCTTATCAGTTCAGGGACGGAGGATGGCGGGCAGATGGAACAAATTTCTCCAAAGCAGGCACACAACTATTCCTAATCTGCGGAAGGCATCACACACAGGAGGTTCAAAGATCTCCTTCTACAAAGAAACAAATTAAGTTGAGCTGTAAGCTGTTCCTTGCAAAAAAAAAAAAAAGTGGCAAGAACTTGTGTGTGTATGTGTGTGTGTGCATATTCACATATGTGCAAGCACATGAGTTGTAATAGATGTTCTAAAATGGAGTATAAAACAGTCTTTTACAGTCTTTTTTTAAAATTACAAATGATCATGACCATGTTTCAAATGTTACATTATGGAGAATGCCAGTTTTCTGCATCAACTACTTAAATAAGTATACTTAAGCGACCTGCCCACCCCCAAACCTGATGGAAAGATCGTTCACATGCCCTCCAGTCACTGGCAGAATGAACCTTTCTCTCATGCCCAGTAAAGTAGGCTGTGGGGGAATTATGATCATGGCAATAGTGTCACAATCATGACTAAGGAGTTTATCGCACACATGTTTGTAAACGTTCCAAGGTTTCAATGGTAACAGAACGGAACAGATTTTATCGCATAGCCTCATTACCAAGACATTTGCAATAGGTTCCTGTTCCGTTCCGTTCGCGTAAAATGTCCCCGACGATTCTCTTCCATCCTCCCTCACCAGTAAACGTTATGAGAACAGAAAATCCTCTGTGTGCGATATCCTAGGCGTTCCAATTGCATCCCCGTCCAATCCCTACAGTTATGACGGGCCATCATGGTATCTGGACAACCACCACAATGTGATAGCCACCCTCTCTTCTACAGAGATTGGCTTCCTCATACGACTGGTGCTTCTCTGTAGGTCGGGCTGGAATACTTCTACCAGATTAAAAAAAATTGAACTTTTCATGCGGAAATGTGTCTCCCACATGTCGTCATCCCACAAAGTCATCACCTCTTCACGCCACCAATTCTTACTAAGAATTGGACGTAACCACCATCTCTGAGGTGATGGAAATGTGGACAGCAGGAGATCTGTGGGGGGTGCGTCCTCTACATCCATGAGCTCAGCAAGGGCATGTCTGAGAGCAACTTTTTTAAAAAACAAGCGGTACATAAGTGTCCTCCTTCTCCGTTCCTGCTCCATTATCAGGTAACGGGAGATGGTATGGAGAAGGACCAAAACATGAGAATCCATCTTAGGATAGAACACACAGGGAAAGAGAATGCCCCAAGCTCCCTTTGAAAACCGTGCGCAATTTTCTTTGTAAACTGCACATGCGCAAAGACAGGGGATGGTCGGGGCGTCGTTGGGATGGGACCTGGTTGTGTGGTGATATCCATTCACAGCGAGGTCCAAAAACGACAACAGGTCGTTTTCTCCATTAGTGGTGTGCGATAGTGATCGTTCTTTTCGCGTTCACATAACACTAAGAAGACTTAATGCGATAGCGTTCGTCATCAGCCCGTTTCCTGATCTGTCCGCCTTGTCAACAGGAACGGAATGGGAAAACTGTGAGTGCGATAAGGTTCTAAGTAACTATTGTAAATGTGAAATGGTTACCTAGATTTACTCTTCTGTAACTACTCCATATTCACAATCGTGGCTTAGTCATGATTGTGATATTATTACTACAATCATAACTCCTCCCCCCAAAAAAACAAGACCTACTTTACTGAGCATCAGCTATATGGGAGAAGGAGGTCCATTCTGCCAGAGCACAAGTGAATGGATTCTGTCAGATTTGGAGGGGGCATTGGATCAAGAGAGATTACTTAGTTAAGTATACTTAACTGAGTAGCTGACATAGAATACTAATAGTCGAGGCATGTGTGTGTGAGAGAGAGAGAGAAAGAAAGAAAGAGAGAGATGGGGAAAGAGAAAGAGAGAGAGAGATGACCTCCAGACCTGGCAATGCAGCAATTCCTGTAGAGAGCTTTTTGTTGATTGCTTATATACTGTTTATGATATCATTTCATTATCAATCCACTTTTAAAAATTTGGTTTAAGAATATTGCTGTCAAATATTTGTCACTCTAAAAGCCTAACTTTTTGTTTATTACATAATATGAGTCACCAAGGTTGACTTAAAGCACAGGGTGGGCAGGCATTCCTTAGGCAAGGATGAAATCTGGTCTGGCCATTACCTATGGGAAAGAGGCTACTGGGAAGGAAACACCACGACTATTTCACCTTAGGGCTGTTCCATCTATGGCTCTATGAGATATTCTACTCTGATACTGTACTTGATCTGTTGCCATATAGCCATGAAGCCACCCAGATCTGAAAAGCAGGGATGTGGCCAGTGTTTGAAGCTTGTTACCATCCCAAGATATTTGGCCACCCTACCTCAGTCACTACCCTCAAATCCTAGTCCAGAAAAACCAGCCATGTTATTTTGGTACATAGGGCAAAAAAATCCCACAAGCTCCCTCTCCCTAACAGCAACAATACAATATTATCATCATCATCACTACCACCACAAACGAATTGCTGAGTTTTCCACGAATCTGCAGAGGCTGCCTCATTCTTCCTAATGGTAGGACTAGGCTCTGCTGCAAGTTGCTAAAACCTTGAAACCAAGAGTGGGTCTTCTACCACTCTTCAGGGATGTAGCCAAGGGGGGAGGGGTTCTTGGGGTCCGGACCCCCCTTCCATTAGAAAAATGAATGGTGTGTGCTGCTGCGCCGCTGCACCCAAGCCCCATTATAATGGTGGCACTTAGTCTGGACCCCCCCTTCCTAAAATCCTAGCTACGTCCCTGCACTCTTCCATCCCAATTCTCTGTCCCACATTGCTATGGTCATCCCTTCCCTCTCCACCAGTTCTAGAGTTGAGATCAGTTCCATGCATGGGAAAATAATTCCCAACATGGTCTCATTGGATTGACTCAGTCTTGGTTGAAAAATACCCTGTACCACATAAACCACCATGACATCAGGCTGAAAGGAGAAAGGATGTCCCCATCTTGGACTTTAAACAACAGGGTATTTCCTTTGTAGCCAAGCCTTCTATAATCATGCTTAAGTACAGGCTCATTGTGGTGAGAGGACTGAGTCACCCCCAGTCATTGATACATTTTTCCCACAGAAGGCACTTTCTGAAATCAAGCCCATGTCTTTAAAAAACGGTGACTTTTTTTTCCTTTTCAAAAGGGAACTAGATCTATCCTGGTTGCGTCTCTGCTTCTTTTCCCACAGTGAAAGCCACATTCTGCAGTTTGAAAACACTGCAATGCTGTTATTTTCTCTCAAGTGTGTGTGTGTGTGTGTGTGTGTATTACATCACATATAGTCCTCAAATCTGTTTGCACAGAGACCATATTTTTCTTCTTTGTTTTCAGTGTCCTTCACTCTTCAATCCTTTTCATTCTTGCCTTAAGTCAGGGTAGACAACTTTGACAGGTTCAAGAGCCACATTTTGGGTTTTTGGGATTGCTGGAAAGTTGCACATTTTAATTTTTCAGGGTTTTTTTATTTTTCAATTTCTTATTTTTATTACAATCCATCCCCACAAATTCAGTATTAAGTATTTCACTAATTAATTGTTTACTTCCAATTAATTAATTATTATGGTGTTGGTTGTGGTTATTAACTGCCCTCGAGTCGCACACACACCCCACTAGGTGATCTGGTGGCTGAGACATCTCCAAGACTCCCTCGTCTTCCTCTACTTTGCTTAGGTTCTGCAAATTCTGGCCAGTGACCTTCCTGATTGAGTCGAGCCATCTTGCATGTGGTTTTCCTCTCTACTACCTTCTACCTTTCCTAGCATTATTAACTTTTCTAATAAATCATGCCTTCTCATCATGTGACCAAAGTACAACAGCCTCAGTTTGATCATCTTGGCTTCCAAAGGGATTTCAGGCTTTATCTGTTCAAAAACCGATTTCTTTGTCTTTTTTGGCTGTCCATGGTATCTTCAGCACCACATTTCAAATGAGTTTTCTTCTTCTCAGCTTTCTTCACCGTCCAGCTTTCACATCTGTATATGGTGATGGGGAATATGACGGCTTGGACAATTCTAACTTTCATGCTCAGTTGTATGTCTTTACTCTTTAGGATCTTATCTGGTTCTGTCATTGATGCCCTTCCCATTTATAGTCTTCTTCTGACTTGTTGACTGCATTCTCCATTCTGATCAATATTTGATCCTAGGTATTCTAACTCTTGCAATTCTTTATAGTTTAGGATTAATTTATACATTTCTTCCATGGTCATTATTTTTATTTTCTTTATGTTCAGCATTAGGCCTGCCTTTGCACTTTCAGCTTTGACCTTCTTTAGCAATTTTTCCAAGTTTGTTTAAACAATTATATATCAATAATATAAGTAGTGCCATTTTTATTTTTCTGGCACCCCTGTCTTTTGATGCCTTATTTTCAGACTATTTCCTCTTTTGACCATTCTAAATTATACCCAGAACCTACATATGTAACACATGGTACACTCTTTCAACCATGTGTCAGATTAATGTCTTCTGGTTATACAGTACTGTAATTTAAAAGGGTCAAAAGACTGGAGGTGGAGTCTCTCCCAGGCAGACTTTTCTGTGCACACACATACACACACCACCATCTAGGAAACACCCGTAGAATATAGTGTGATGGACTTTTAAAAATGGCTGCCAAAACGGCTTCCGGGACCTGGGCTGCACCCAGGATGGATCCAGGAGGCGATTCGGCAGCAATTTCTTTGCGACAACACCTGGCTTCCTCCCGAATTAGGAATGAATTTGGGAAAGGTAAGTTGGGGTTTTAACCCTATGCGATAGGGTCCAAAATGTCCATTTTAAAAAGGAAATAACATAGAATAATAATGTAAAAATAGGCCTTTGTGTAGGTGCTTTTTTGCAAACAGCTGATGAAGTATGTTGAATGGCTACAAAACTCCACCCCCACACCCCCAGATAACTATTACATTAGTGGCTAGTACACGCAAACTGACAGGATCAGCATGGGAGAAAACTCGTTGTGACAAAATTACCACAAGAACAACAGGTGGTACCTCTTTAATGAGTCACTTCCTGTGTAGCTTTTCTGGCTTCCTCACTGTAGTCACCAATCAGAATAATGTATGGAAATATGCTGAGCTGTGCCAAGACTGTACACATAACCAAACCCTGATGTTCACAAACTGAACTGAGCTGGGCACATCCTTGTTCAAGACATGTATCCAACTGATCTTGTCATGGCCAACAAATGTGTTAGGCCAACGCATGAGCAAGAATGCACTTGCGAGCAATAAGCTAGTTATCACTGTGGTTGCAGCAAGCAATCCTTTGCAATAGCCCCAAATCACCCCCGAAATAATGCTATAGAATGCCATGAGTACATGGGATGGTTAAACATCAAACATTTGTTTATTCAATCATTGGTTCGTTCGTCCATTCATTCAGTATTATAGCTCAGTGGTACTTACTTTTTACCCTTGGCATCCCCTTTACATCTACATGTGCATGTTGCGCCCCCCACCACTTGATGTAGTATATGAATAAAAATATTTTGTTTATTTAGTGTGTATATTTTCATTCGCACATGAATGTATATTCATATTTTAACATTTTATAAGGAAATAGAGACCCAGTGTGGCATAGTGGTTTGAGTGTTGGACTATGTGATGGTGAGACTCACCCACCCAACTTCTTTTTTCTGATGGCAGCACAATGGGTCTTTTTTATCCCTCCACTGCCACCAATATGTCACAGGATGGCAACTATCCCACCAGTTTGCCACCTAATTTGTGATGCGACGTTCGAACTCAGTTCTCACCTCTAGTGCCACCTACACTAGAACTTTCTCAAGATGCCAGCCTTCTAGGTTATCAAAATCTCACCCCCAGCTTTCCACCAATTATTCATTGGCAACCACACACCCACTATCTGATGTGTCCCTGTCCTAAAAGACTCTTCTCTCTACATTTTGAATATGTTTCTTTAAGCACTTCACACAACTGCCTGTTGAACAAAAAAAAAAAAAAAAAAAGGATTTTACTTACAATGTTGAGATTCCACCTCAACATTAGGAGGAACTTCCTGACAGTAAGGGCTGTTCGACAGTGGAACAAACTCCATCGGAGTGTAGTGGAGTCTCCTTCCTTGGAGGTGTTTAAGCAGAGGCTGGATGGCCATCTGTCGGAGATGCTTTGATTGAGATTTCCTGCATGGCAGGGGGTTGGACTGGATGGCCCTTGGGGTCTCTTCCAACTCTATGATTCTATAACAAATCAGGTTGGATACAGTATCTTTCTTAGTGAAAGGCATTCAAGATTGATAGTAGTTACACAGTTTAACAGTTTCTTTTGCTTATCTTTGTAATTGTTTATTTATAGCCTTATAAATGTTCCTTTGTAGTCTAGGTTCTCACAGAACCTTTATCTATCTTTATCTATCTGTATCTTTTAACCCTTCTGGTTATCTATGACTCCACTAGTCACCAAGTACTATATCTCCTGCAGGATACTACCACAACAATTTAATTAAGAACTTTCTTCATCCCAATCTCAGGTACCTATAACCCTTTCCAACTACCCCTCACAGCAGCTTGTCCTAGCCTCAATGGCTATTAACCCCTCAGTGTACACTCAGTATCTCTTAACTTAGGTACATAAACCCCCTTCTAACTGCACTTCATAGCAGTGTTCCTTAGCTTCCTTGGCTGCTAAACCCCTCAAAATAAAATAAGGCTCTCTTTACTGACTCCAAACACTGCTCTGTCCCTCTATTTATATTCACTCCTGGAAGCAGCCCCCACCTTTTACTGGTTTAGCTCCCATTGACTGTAGGCAATGTTCTAATCTGCCTATGGTCTCTCCACACACTATGATTCTGGAGACCAGGGTTCGATTCCCCACTCAGCCATGAAACCGATTGGGTGACTTTGGGCAACTTGCATGCTCCCAGGGGAAGGCAATGACAAACCTCCTTTAAACAAATCTTGCCAAGAAAACCCCACAATATGGGTTTTGACGACTTGGAGGCATAAAATAATATAAGGAAATAACACCATTCAAACTAGAACAGTTTTATTTAAGTAAATTCAATATTTAACTCAGTGCATTGTGAATTTTACATATAAAAAGTTTGGAAAGAGGAAGAAGAAGTGGGATCAGAACCTCCAAGTCTTGTGCCCCTCTTGGGCAGCTCTCTCTCACACACCCCAAGGGTATTGTTCCACTGTTTCAAAACCACTGTCATAGCTTGTCCCTCAAATTGGATTTAGTGCAAGTAACTGGGGCCAACCTCAGTTCCCCTCGCACCTCATTCATGTATTTAAAACAACATATTGATTTCCCCCATCTATATTTCATTCCCTCCAACTTTCTCAATTTAGCAGAGTCAGTCCTAATTAATATTCTGTCACCTCACTTTGAAAGTATCTCAGATTCTCTCTCCTCCTCCCACTTTCCTCCTTTGTCTTCAGGTTACTTCAGAGGCTGCAAACTGACTTCAGAGTGCTAAAGTAGTTGCCACTCCACTGATTCAGCTGGAGGGAGGAGAGGAGGGGTGGAATCCTGCCCTTTCCAGTAGGCTCAACCTAAAGCAAACTGCTTCTGCTTCTCCTAGCTTGTGTATTGTTCCTTATTAATAACTTTAATAATGTCTGTTCCAGCCCATTAATGATCTTTCCCATCTTGAGAGCACTCTTACTTTGCTTAGCCACACACATCCTAGTTTTCAACTGTGAAATGTTGGAGGGTATGGTAAGTCACTACTCATGTGGCCTATTAAAGCTACCATTCTATGATAATATTGGCTTACTTTAACTATATTGTTGTAACTGTTATATAGATAAAATGGGGTTTCTAAATGTCCTAAAGCACTCTATAAATGGGGGGAAATACTGCTAATAGTTGCATTTGTTATCAGCATTTACACCCTGTTTTATTTTTTGTCTCTTTTATTTTTGCTGCCTAGTGTATCTGTGGTAATCTGTTTCCAAATGCTACAAAGAAAGAGAGAAACACATGTTAACACATCCAGATAGATACTGCATCCATCAGGAGGAATGAAGGGGGGGGGGGGGAATTAAACCAATGATTTTTTTTTTAAATCAACCATTTTGCCAATGACATACAGACATTCATACACAGAATATTTATATCTGAATCAAGGCCTGCAGCAAGCATGCTGAGTTGAGGTCCCAGCCATTTCAAGATAGCACTTTTGGGAATATTCACAAAGCCTGCATATTATCAGAGTATGGCTGCAAAAAGAAATTTTGGTTTGTCAGCTTTAGTTATCATAAACAGGGGTTTAGAATTATGGGGCTTTTCAAATGCCATCTCCGAACTTCAACCACATGCGCCATCTTCTTGTTTTTTAGATAAATCCCATGACTGCAAAGTATAATATCTTGGTTTAGATTCCGAGTTGGCCTTGGTATGCGGTAGGGTGAAATGACCTGCCCTAGGCATGAGGCTGGAAAGATAAGGGAAGGGACTGATTTGTGGGAAATGCAGCAAGATTTTTAAAGTGGTAGCCTTAAATATGGGAGAGGGAGACTTGAGCCCTCTTCTCCAGGCAACAAAATATTTGTGGGTAGTATTGTCTGAACTAACCCTGTTCAGGCCCTTTGTAAGAACAGTGAAGTTCAACGTATGTGGAGGCACTAGGTTGCCTCAAAACTTCCCACTCACTCCGGCCCTTCCTACTAAGAGCATACAGTTTATTCACTTCAACTGGCAATGGCACAATATGTCCTACAATATGGAGTGGGAAAACAAGAATTGTTGCCCCTTCCTTTATTTATTTTCATTAATTTGCCCTCCTCCCCAACACATCTAATGCCTTCTGGAAGGCTACACTGCACAGGCAGTCTTTAGGGCCACTTTCCCCATAATTAGGGTTGCCATAAGTCAGGACCTCCAAACCGGGACAAATGTAGGACAACGATTTCCAATTTAGGACCACATTTTATAAAAATGGAGGACATGCAAAAAAATTGTGCTTTTTTAAAATGTTAATATACATGGTACCCCGGGTTACGAATTTAATGTTCCGCCGCCGCGTTCGTAACCCGAAATCCTTCGTAAGCCGAAAAAGCCATAGGCGCTAATAGCGAAAGCCGCGATTTCGTGCGAAAAAGCGCCGAAAAGCACCAAAAAATTTTTCGTAACCCGAAATAACCTTCGTAACCGGAACAGTTTTTTTTCTGGTTTTTTTCGTAACCCGGAAATTTCGTAAGGCGCGGCATTCGTATTCCGGGGTACCGGGGTACCTGTAAATGCATGTTTCTTAGGCATGATCAAAATGGAGGACATTTGGGCATTATTCCTGACCAGATGGCAAAAATGGACTTCCTTTTTGCCCAAACACCCCCCTCCATTCCCCTCCATTCCACACATAACAGCACATTTGGCACCTTCCGTGGCTTTACTTAACATTGCCTCTTGCATATTTCAGAGGTTATTCCCTAATCAAACCCCTTGAGTTTAACACTTAGCATGGTTTAACATGGCTATGCATATTGAACATGTCAAAGTGGTTTCCAAGAAGTGGTTTGCCGTTTCAGGTTTCTTGCCACCAACTCTACGTCTCAGAAGTGTGTACTTAGTCAAAGGACTTTGATTTTTTTTCACTGCACATGGTTTGTAAATCAAGAGCAGCTACATTGGCCATGCCTGAGAGGCTTGCTGATATCAAGATCACCATCATCCCACTCATCACCATCATTGTCACAACAAGGGAGACTTGTTAGCATTTAAAGCACAAAAAATACCACCAAAACCACACTTTGGAAGGTGACACTCTCTCAACTTCAGAAGCTGACTCATATCACATCATCACCACACTATCCATTGTCAAAGCAAGGGAGATGTGTTAGCATTAAAAGCATCAAAAATACACAGAAAAGGCACTTTAAATGCACTTTAAAAATTACAGTTTAAAAAATACAGCTTAAAAATGTACTTTAACAATGCAATTAAAATACAGTTAAAAATGTACTTTAAAATGCAATTTAAAAAAATTACAGCTTAAAAATGCACTTTAAAAACATGCAGTTTAAAAATACAGCTTAAAAATGCACTTTAAAAAATGCATTTAAAAAATACAGCTTTAAAATGCACTTTTTTAAAAATGCCAATTTAAAAAATACCGCTTAAAAAAGTACTTTAAAATGCAGTTTATTAGTTAAAAATTACAGCTTTAAAAATGCATTTAAAAATGCAATTTAAAAAATACAGCTTAAAAAATGTAACTTTAAAAATGCAATTTAAAAAATACAGCTTAAAAAATGCACTTTAAAAATGCAAGTTTAAAAAATACAGCTTAAAAATGCACTTTAAAAATGCAATTTAAAAAATACATACAGTACAGTACTGCCTCCTCCTCCTTCTCCTCCTCTTCATCCTCCTCCTCCCTGGCACCAAAAAGGGGCAAAGGAAATGGCCTTTCCTTTCCCTCTGGCTGCAGCCCAGCCCAACAGGGGGAGCTCCTCCTCCTGAGTCTGGCTGGCCAATGGGGGCAGACTGGGGCTGGAACAGCCCTGCCCCCTGCCAGCCTCAAGGCTCTCGGCCTGGAGAAAGGGGCGGGCTGTTCAGCCCCAGACTCAGGAAGAGGAAGTCCTCCTCATTAGCCATGTGCGAGCTCTGCAAGGGCCAGCAAAGGCAACCTCGTCCACAGGAGGAAAACCGTGCCGGGACGGCCCCTAGTGGTCAAAACGGGATTGTCCCGCCTGCAGCGGCTTATGGCAACCCTACCCATATGCCTCATTCGAGCATCTGCTTTGAGGAGAATATTGGCCACATGGGAGAAGGAAGCTAGTGATCTTCCCAAAAGATCCTCAGTGGCACTTTGTTTGGGTGGCAACTCCCTTCAACTGAGCGGTTACCATCTTTCACCTAAAGCCAAGGATCCACCCACACCTCCAGAGAGGCCCAGCTTTGAGCTTCATATGCTTAGAAATTTCTTCATGATCAGGACCAGGAGCCCCATACTGGGAAAGGGACGTCGATGTCCATGTAAATAGACTTCCCTATTTAATGTAGAAGGGTCAAGAAAAGTGACAAAATAAGATTAGTTGACATGGAAATATTTGAGGGAGCATGAACACCGGGTGAAATGCAGGCCCTTGCCAAGACAGTTTCTATAGAAACAGATCCACAGAGTGCCCACAAATGGAGATGGCTGTGTTGATCTAAAAAAAATGTTCAGGTGTTTTTTCACCTTCACCAGGAGCAGGTCTTTTGTAAAGCTCATGGTCCTTGGCACTTGCTCAAGGCCAAGTCACCATTACTCCAATTTTTTTGGAATGCTCCAAGAGTAATTGAGAACAATACATTGTTGCTGGAGAAAATCCCCCACACACCAGTTTGAGAAGATTGCAGCTAAACTTAGAGGGAATAGGGAAGTCCGGGGCAGTGCTGGTGGCAGATATGTCATAGTCCCTTGTAATCAAAAAGCCCTCAGAGTTTTGACTCTGTAAGCCATTACACTGCTTGGGGACACACTTGCCTCCATGCCTATGAAAACATCATATTATAATTCCATAATTCCTTCCTTCTCCAACAGGTCAGTTTATTTGCATTTCCAGATTCAAACAGAAGCCTGAGCTGGATGATTTAGACTTAATCCAGGATATTCTAACAAACCTGACCAGAAGTAAGGAATGGATCCGCCATATGCATTATATGGTACATAGTCCTAATATAAAATTAATCCAGGATTTGTGATTCTTACCTTAGGGCTGCAGGTAGCCAAGCACACAGCAAGTTACTGTACAAACTGCAGTGATGCTGGGGCTGGACCTGGATGCAATGGTGAGTGAGACACACTTGGTTGGGAGGAAGCAGTCCAATGGTGGAAATGGTCACAGGTTTGGCTCATGGAAATTGTCTGCCTGAATGAGAGTTACAATCAAACTGGTGCTGAAGAAAGGGTGAGGATCAGATCTCATGGTTCTGTGAAAAGAGATCTTCTTAGCCATCTACTACTTAATTCTTTTACTGGAGACCCCAGGAACTGAACCTGGGACTTTCTGCATGCCAACCATGAGCTCTGCTATTGAGCTAAACTTCCTTCTCCTAGCGTTCCATCCAAAAATGTGAAGCCCTGTTGTCATGGCAGATTTTTAAAACTGATGGCATTGGCAAGCATGCAGGTGAGCTGATCTTGTAAATGTTATGATCTCAGGTTTATCAAATTTATCTTAAAGTGTCTCATCAGAAGCTACTAAGTAAACTTAGCAGTCACAAGAAAATAAGATTTTGGTATGGGTCACTGACTGGGCAGAGAAAGGAAAGGTTAAGAAGAAATGGACAGTACTTTTTATGTAGGGAAGTAAGAAGTAGTATTCCAAAGAATCTGGAGCTGTGTTTCATTTGCTGTATATAATCTAGCATCAGTAATGAACAGTACAATGGATCTGATGTAAAAATGAATAAATAATCTGTGATTGTGAAAATCCGACTGCGAAGAATTCCAAAGGCTTTTCTTCAAACAATAACATGTAAAATGAAGCTCAGTGTACGTGAGGTTACTTTATACCAGATGTTTACTGTGATTATCTCAGCATATCAGCATTATCTTACTTTACACAGTATCATCCATTTGTATTCCTTTTGTATTTTCTAAATAATTACCCATCCTTTCTTTTTAACACCAGAAGAGCTCAGTGCAATTTTCTCACAAGGGTGAAAGGACCTTAGAGCTACTCTGTCTTTTGCTGTTGACAACCAGAACATGGAAAATATATCTGAAAAAGAATTCCAACCCCAAGAATCCCCCAATGAACATGACCAACAACAAATCAGCACAACCAACAACTGACAACTCAGCCAAGGCCCTCTTTACATGATAAAAATCTGCTTGGCTTCCATTTTTCTACCTGTCCACTCCGAGCACAACACAAAAAGGGAATGCATCAGGCCCCTGAGACTTCTGTGTGGAGACAAATATCTTCTTAGTCCCCTGGGAATGAAGAGGAGAAAGCGGACACAGCACAAATGAGGGAACTTTTCCAAGCCATAGTTGCTCCCAGGAAGTCAAGGTCCGCCCACACTGCCCAGCACCTCAGGTAGTATAGCCTACATTAATAGAACCCATAAATGAAAACAACACAAAATTATTCTTATAAATTATGTGTCTATCTGTGTACACTCAATATATGTACATGCATGCATGTGCGCACCTGTTAGCAAAACACCCCAAATAGGGAAACTATAAACAAAGGAATGAACATAACCAAGAGCAAAAAATAATAACACTTGAATGAATTCATGAGATTTCATAATTTATTTAGAACATATATTTTCACTGCCTTGTGAGCGATGATAGGCAGTGTGCTAGAAACAAGTTTTGATTAAAATTGGGACTTTAAAAAAAGAAATTAATATTATTAATGAAGGGTTTTATACTTAAAGAATATTTCAAATAGAATTTCCGATTCCCTCACCCACCTCTTTCACTATTCATTCTTCCTTAATTCAACTTGCTGATATGATATTTTAGTGTGTGGACATACATCACTCCAGATGACTGTACCTCCCCTAGACTTTCAAAAGGGGGGCACTAAATTAGGTTGGCAATATGGCCCATTTATAGTCTAAGTGAATATCACAATGTCCATACAAGCTGAAACACTTACTGCTTCTCTCAGCAGCAGAACATGATGTGCACTTATAATGTTCCAGATCCAGTCCCTAATATCTCCAAATAAGGTGGAAAAGAACCCTGTCTGAAACCCTGGAAAGCCTCTGACAGTAGATCAGGAAGCGAAATGAACCAGCGGTCTCACTCAGTGTAACAGAACTTCCTACATTTTCTCTCAAGCCCTTGGATGAAATATATGAATTGGTCTCCCCATCAGAGATGCTGTTTGAGAGGCTCAGCAAAATGGCAAGAAGAGAAATTGGTTGATTATACAAAGAGCAAGCCATGTTGGTCTGGAAAATCATTATGCAAGGGGTCTTGTAGCACCTTTGAAACTAACTAAGAGAAAGAAGCTGGTACCATGAGCGTTCGTACACTTGAATCCATCTTCCCAAGCAAAAGTTTCTGAGGAAAGAGAGCTTCAGTCTGAGCTCAACTATGATAATGGCTAGACGGACTGATGTCTGAGTTTCAGTTTATTGAATGCAAAACAATGGGCTTAAATCCCATTGTTAGTATTCATTCAATTCAACCCATTTCATGAATGGGATACACCCACATGTTGTCTTACCATTCAATATCAGTTAAGTATTATCTGTTTGGTAATAACCAATAGAATCCAGTTCAAAGTTACTTTCCTGGAGTGTGTGGAAAGATGGGTTTGCTGTTAGGGGCTTTGAAACATATGAAACAAGATTTGAGTAGTAAAGTAGTATGGTACAGAAACAGAATAAAAAACTTTTAAAATTCTTAATGGTTATTTTTTTATTATAATTATTCTACATTGTTGTGGTTGCGTGCCTTCAGGTCGCTTCCAGTTTATGGGACCCTAAGGTCATGGGGTTTTCTTGGCAAGATTTGATTAGAAAGGGTTTGCCTTTGCCTTCCTCTGAGGCTGAGAAAATGTGACTTGCCCAAGGTCACTCAGTGAGTTTCCATGGCCAAGCAGGGATTTGAACCCTGGTCTCCAGAGTCGTATTCCAGTGCTGAAACCACTACACTAGGCTGGCTCCCCCCCCCCCCCCCACTTACCTGTGAACAGCTTGAGTTTCTATCCTTCATTGCACACATGCACACACACACACTTCTGGAATACTGAAAATTCAAGCACAACATCCAGTCACATTATTTCTTCATATCTATATTTCTGATTTTTGCTCTTTGACATCTGGATTTCCCTTCTGGCAAAATCAAATCCAGGTGAAAATTGTTCTGATGACGGAAAATTATTAACAGCAAATGCAACATTAGCAGCAGCAGCAAAAACACCATCACCAAGCATTAGTTTGGCAAAATAAAATGGAAAGACACTGAGCATTTTCTCAACTGGACAAAAGAGAAAGCTCATGTCCAGGTTTGATGAAGAAAAATCCCCCAATAACCCCTGATATTAGAAAAATCCAAGAGATTCACCAGTCCTATCAAGCATATGAACAGATTCTCCCAAACTGATCATCAAATTATGACCTGCAGACAACATCTGGCTCTCAAATGAATTGTCTCTAGCAGGGAACTCTTCCCTGCATTTCATACAAGATTTTAAAATGGCTGCCTGCATACACTTCTCAGAAGAAGCACCAGTCAGTGTAATTGTACTATCACTTCAGAAATGATTTTTTCTGTGTAGTACCTTCAGCAAATCTGTTCATTATTAGGGATTTTGGTGTATCTGAACTGATCTTACATACAATGATCAACAAAGATTGTTGAAACCAGAACTTACAAAAGCTATTTTTGGTACTACACCTCCACTCAGAATCCACCAGTTAGCATGACCTCATGTTGGCTGGATGATTTTGAGTAGCATAGTTGAAAAAGTAACTTTTCCAAGTTCTGTCTGGAACTCCATAAATGCTGGTGTCGTGATATGGAGGAGAGGCCTATGGAATACCTCAGGATGTTTTGTATTGTCATTCCCACAATCCTTGATCACTGGTTTCCTATGAAGTAACATTCCCTAGGCTCCCTGGGACTTGGAAGATTGCCAGTACAATTTTAAAGTGTGAGCTTGACTAACTGACTAAACCTCCATTTTTGGTAGGTTTTTCGGGCTGTGGCCATGTTCTAGAAGAGTTTATTCCTGATGTTTCACCTGCACCTGTGATACCAGCCACAGATGCAGGCGAAATGTCAGGAATAAACTCTTCTAGAACATGGCCACATAGCCGGGGGGAAAACCACCAAAAAACTATGAATGCCAGCCATGAAAGACTTCAACTTCACATTAAACCTCCATTTGTTCATCAACCCATGCTTATTTCTTATTTTTTTAAAAAATGTTAGCAGGAACATGGACTATCTGCACACTCATGCATGAGCAAGTCCTATTAAACAGAGGAGGACTTCTAAATAAACATACAGTTGGTTGGTCCTCAGTATCCATTGGGGTTTAATTCAAGGATCTTCCATGGAGACCAGAATCTGTGGATTCTCAAGTCCCACTATATACAATGGTGTAGTAAAACGATATCTCTTAAGTAAAATGGCAAACAGCATGATTTGCTTTTTGGATTTTTTTCCCCCCAGAATATTTTAAAGCTCTGGTTGGTTGAATCTGTGGATGCTGAATCCGTGGATACGGAGGGTCAAATGTATAGAGAAGCAGGCTGTGACTTACATTTTAAGTTAATTCATTTCAGATGTGTTCATTTCAGTTCCACATTTGCCTTTCACAACAAATATGTTGCCTAATGAGTATTTCTGGCAAGAACATTTGCTCAAGCATCTAATTTTTTAATTTCCTCCTTGAAGAGAGCTGTAAAAAGAAACTTCTTGGCCATAGAACATTGGCACTGGAAATTTGATTCTAAAATTTATATTCATCCAATCAAGACAGCTGTATCAAATGACTCGTATATCCAATCGCATCTCATCAAAAACACTTCCATTTTAGTGCTTGCAATGAATTTCACAAGGAATATGTCCTTAGCAATAAAGCAAGTCTTTGGCAGCCTTGGAAACAGGTCAAAACATTAAAATCTGAGAAGTGTTCCAAAATATTATACGGCTGTGTTGATGTGCTCTATATACATGTATCTTTGCCTCGGGATCTTTGATACTGAGAAAGAGAACACAGAAATGTAAATACTTACATTTAAGTATTACAACCTAACATTAAAATTACCACTTCCAGTGAACTGGCTTGGCTCTGGAATTTAAATGGCAGCTTTAAAAGGAACTCTATATACAGATCTTTCCATAAAATATGAAAATACCTTGCAGGGAATCTTTGAGCAGCCTGAAAATGTAGCAGTCCCATCTGTTGTAAGTAGAGAAAACATGCAGGAGAGAAGAGTTGTGTTTGTACACACGTGCACCTGTCATGAATTTCATAGGGTTATCTTGGGCAAGGAAGATTCAGAGGTGGTTTTGCCATTTCCTACCTCTGAAATACAGGCTACAGTACCTGGTATTTACTGATAGTCTCCCATCCAAGTACTAACCATATTTGACCCTGCTTAACTTCCAAGATCAGACAGGATCTGGTGCCATTAGGGCATGTAGCTTTTATTTCATTACCATACCTTTTTGATTCCTAGCTAGTGACAAAATATTATTTCCTCTAGGCAGAGTAGGGAGTTCTTTAAAATATTGTTTAAAAAGGAGCAGCATTATTATACAGTACTGTACTAAGAAAACCTGCATAATATTTTAGATTGGGGAAGTTCTCCACATATTCTGCTTGATTTTTGCTGTTTAGAATGCTGGAATAAAATGCGTGACTGCTGTGGCAGCGCAGATTATTTTGGGAATCTAAGGCCCGATACACACAGCCAGGACATGACGTCCTGGTGGCGATAGTACCGCTCAGGACTTTGCACCAACCGCGCAGTCCAAAGCCCTACTATATGCCAGTGATGCCACTATTCAGCAGCACTGCCCACACGGGGGGCGTAGGGATGACGTGTGGGCATCTGAGCGCCCACACATCTCAGCAAGGAAGCAGCACCATAAGGGCTCCAGGAGGTTCCTTTTTTGCTGCGCAGCATTACCACTCTAATGGTTGCTGTGGTAACACTGTGCAGCAAAAAGGGGCAGCATTTCAACACCAGTCTGTACCGTCCCTAAGTAAGTACTGAGTTTTGCAAATTCATGGATCTAGAGGGCTTCCAGACAGTGCTTATATCCTACAGTTACCTTACCTGAAACAGAGAATTTGACAAGGTGGTACAATGGCTTCCATTTTTAATATTCCATCTCTTCCAACCACACATCCTCCACTCTTTTCACTGAACCAGAAAAGATCTGTTACACTATACCGAATAGCTGCACAATAACTATGTACTGAAAGAACTAGGAACCATGTGGAAGGACCAGAGGTGACTTCGGCTACATCTACATGGCAGAATTAGTGCAGTTTGACACCACTTTTACTGCCATGGCTCAATGCTATGGGATTCTGGGATTTGAAGTTTTGTGAAATATTTAGCCTTCTCTTACAGAGCGCTCTGGTGCCACAATAAATTCCCAGCATTCCCTAGCATTGAGTCATGGAACTTAAAGCCATGTCAAACTGCATAAATTCTGTACTGTGGCAGCAGCCTAGGTTATATTAAAAGATTGAAAAGAAGGACATGAAGTTTGTTTGTTTGTTTAGGAATTCTGAGGCTGTGTTCTAAAAGGCTTTCCATTCCTCAGCAAGGAATGAAAAATCACTCTAAAATTTACTAAACAATATAAGCCAGTATTACAGCAAAATATAATAACATCCAAAATCCACAAGACAGTGACCCCTTTATTGGACCAACCAAAAATACATCATGCAAGCTTTTGAAGCCCCACTGGCTTCATTATCAGGCATAGGTGTTAAAAATCACACAGGAGAAGGAGGAAAAAAATGCCCATGTTAGAGTCACAAGCCTACATTTTATCAAGATGTTATTCTTGTTGCTGTTAGTTAAGATGATCCATGTAGACAGAGACCTCTCCTCTCTCTGGCCATATGCAAGATAAGATTATTTTTTTTAAAAAAAATCTTTGCCTACATGGGTTTTCCCAAACAAAGCAGTACAGAGGCTTCTTAAGAAATTCAATGTTCTTTGCCTCACCCAGGACAGAATAATAATAATAATAATAATAATAATAATAATAATAATAATAATATTTTTATTTATATCCCGCCCTTCCAATGATCAGGGCGGCTTACATCAAAAGTTAAAACAACAATCAATACAGAAAAAAATTAAAATACAAATACAATACAAACAGCCATTATAAAAAATAATAAACAAAAAGCCCCATAGCCCAACCTCTTGGCCACGGAAGAGGAGGGAGGCCCGCAGGATTTTTATTCGGGGAATGCCTGTTGAAACAGGAAGGTTTTTAGGTCCTTCCTGAATTGGGCCAGGGTGGTAGTCGAGCGGAGCTCAGTGGGCAGCGTATTCCAAAGGGCTGGGGCAACCGTGGAAAATGTCCTCCGTGTAGTGCAGGCTAATCTAGCCCCAGGCACCTTCAGTAATTGCTGCCCAGACGTTCTGAGGGTGCGAGGCGGAATGTATGGGGAGAGGCGGTCCTTTAGGTATCCTGGGCCCAAGCCATTTAGGCCCAACCACTCTGGATCTCAAGGGAAGTTACTTCTTCTGATGCTAATATTGTGTTGACTGGATTTTACAACTCTTTGGGCTCATTCACACATTGTTTTCTAGTTCAATTATGTGAATAATCTCACGCACAAATTTCAAGTTTGTTGTTCACACTATGGAACTGCAGCAATGCCCATTTCTGTGGGTTTGGTTGCACACACACTTGAATAAAGATGGAGTTGATGATGTGAATGTATGTATCCAAAGCATGTTCAAGGAATGGAGTGTTTTCTCCCGGGTCTACTCGCATCAGTTATTTACATAGCCAAGAATGCAAACTGTTTAGAAATACATGGGGAGAAACCTAACATCAATTATCCTGGGTTAAGTGTTTTACTTGGCAGCCCCCCTGTCAAACATAATCTAATGCATTCAATGCATGTGAATATCAAATATTCAACCCAGATTCTACCTGGATCATTTTCACCATCTGAATATTCCCTTTACCTCTAAGAGCCCACATAGTCAAAGAGGGGAGCGGCCTCTGCCAACATGGATATCCCTCCAGACCATCTTAACTGATGGCAGCAATAAAGGTACAGTGGACCGTTGTTATGTGCTTGGGTTTGGTTCCAAGATCTCCTGTGTATAACAAAATCCGAGGATGCTCAAGTCCCATTAAATATAGCAAAATGGTGTCCCTTATAAAAAATGGAAAATAAAGGTTTGATATTTGAAATTTATACTTTTTTTAAACATTATCAAACTGTGGATGCTTGAATCCGTGTATAAAAAAAATCTGTGTATAAGAAGGATCGACTGTATTGCTGTTTTGTGGATTTGGATGTTATTGTATAAACCAGCATTACTGCGATGTCTCTTCTAGTCAACTGTTATGGCAACCCTAGTGGTTTCTTTAAAAATTATGTAAAGGAAGTTTGCCATTGTTTAAGTTTTTCAGTTACTTTGCCAAAAGAAGGAAATCACATTGAAATTTTTGCCCTTTCCCACCTTATCACAGGGCACCTAAGCTGCACCCAAAGCACCCAAAGCATACTCACTGACTACTCCTTGGCTGTCCAATATAGCCATTAAAGCACCATTGAACTTTAGCATTGGAAACTGTAGCAAAACAGTAGCAGGAAAGGAGGTCATTAATGGGTTTTTTGTGTGTGTGTTAATAAAAAAGAATGCTTTCAAAATGGTCTCCCATTGGAGCAAAACAGAAGAGGAATGGCATCATGTGATAAGCTCCAACCAAAGTCACTACAGTGGATCCTTGTTATACGCTGGGGTTTGGTTCCAAGATCCCCCGTGTATAACAAAATCTGTGTATGCTCAAGTCCCATTAAGTATAATGACATAGCAAAATGGTGTCCCTAATAAAAATGGAACATCAAGGTAAATTTATACTTTTTTGGAACATTTTCAAACCGTGTATGATTAAATCCGTGTATAAAAAATCCGTGTATAAGAAGGGCCGACTGTATTATGCTAATGTATTTCAGTTTATCTGCCCCACATGATAAAGCCCTGTAAGAAATTTGTCTTGGTCAAAGAGCCTCATATATAAGCACTGCTGAAATCAATAAGAATTAGAAGTGCTTAATTTTGGTCAGAGAGTGCTTTAAAATTGGTAGTATCTAAAGTGAGCACAGCATACAAGCATCTTAATGAAATGAAACTGAGGTCCATGAGGGCACTATATTCTCACCCAGTTCTCTCATATATTGAATGGAATTTGCCTAAGTGCATTTCCCTGGTTATTGCTCTCCTCCCCCCCCCCCTTTTTTTTTTTTTAGGAATAGCTGCGCCACAACCCGACTTTCCTTCATAATGTAACATACGTGTGCCTGTGCAAGAAACCAGATGTCAGAGATGGCTCATGGAGTAGGGAGCGGATGGAGCAGGGAGGGAATGCCTCACTCAAAAAATGGAGGGGGGGGGGTCATTTCTCCTTCTCGGTCCCAGAGCCACTGACATCAGGTCCTGAAAGACTTTTGGTGGCCAGCTTGGGAAAGCTGTATGGTCTAAAAAGCTGTTAGAGTCTAGACATTTTGGCCATCAGCATCACCCAGCAAGAAAGCTATCGTGGCATAATCATTTTAGTGTTAGGAAGTTATCGCACTTGATGTTTTTGCCCGATCTGGGCATGGTCTTTAGAATTATCACACAGCAAAATGCCACAGATGCTGCTGGGAGACTACAAGCCATCCCCCAGCCGCACTTAGCCTGCTGATTTTGAAGTACCGAACCTTTCTGTACTTAGCTTTCTGTACTTCAAAATCTATAGGCTAAGCATGACTGGGGAACAGCTTGTAGTCTCCTGGTGGCATTGGTGGCTTTTTGCTGTGCTATAACATCTGTTTTCACCCATTCAAGCCCATTTCCAGCCTGTGCCCAGATTGGGCAAAAAAATGAAGTGTGATCATGTCCTTAGTCTACTACTCTGGAGACCAGGGTTCGATTCCCAGCTTGACCATAACTTGGAGCAAGTTGCATGTTCTCAGCCTCAATGGAAGGCAATGGCAAACCTCCTCTGAACAAATCTTGCTGAGAAAATCCCTTGATAGGGCCACTATAAATTGGAAATGACTTGAAGGCACACAATAACAACATCATTCAGCATGGCTAATGATGCCAAGGACTCAGGTGGAGTCTGGAAAACTGCATTTCTCAAGTCCCTGTGGTTCAGGAAAGTGTCCTGTACATGCTCATCCATTTTCCAAACCAAACCAAAAAACAACAAAACTAAAACTATGACTACCCTGAGATAAAATCATCTATAATAAATACAGCTGAGGTACAATGGATGCTTTAGAAAGCTAAATCTAAATGTCATCTAAATAAATGTTAACAATCACTCAAGTAATAGATACTTAGAGAAAAACCCAAGCCAAACTTTCTGTTTTTGTTACTCTTTTTTTGTTTTGTACCTTTTAAAACCCAGGACCATTGAGGACAAGAGTGTAATGATAGTTTAAGTATAATATTGTTTTGTTCTACTGTAGCTACTTACACGTTTTGTCCTAGATAACAAAGAAGCTGGGCTCTTGGGAGGAAAGAAAGGGGACCACCCAAGTGAGAGAACAAAGAAAAAGGAAGAGGCCAACTGCATGAAATGCCTTAAAAACCATTTTGTTTTAGGTGGCTTCTAAAGAGAATTGCATAGGATTCTTGTGTTTCAAATGTGTTTTTAATGGGGGGAGCCATGATGTGGCAGGTACACTATTTTCTAGTTACTGTGAGCAAATAACAAATTTCATGAAGGTTTTGCAAAAGACAAGGTATACTTGCAAATAATATACAGTACAAATAATTATTGTTACATTACAGCATGGTGTGGTGGTTTGGGCGTTGGATTAAAACTCTGGGCAATCAGGATTTGAACCCCAGCTCAGCCTTGGAAACCCACTGGGTGACCTTGACCAAGTCACACTCTCTCAGCCCCAAAAGGGATCTAGTAGCACCTTTGAGACTAACTCAAAGAAAGAAGTTTGTAGCATGAGCTCTTGTAAACTTGAGCCTACTTCCTCAAATGCACAGCCTGAGGGGAAGACAATGGGGGGAAAACCTCTCAACAAATCTTGCCTAAAAAACCCCATGATAGGTTTGCCTTACGGTTGCCATAAGCTGCAAACAACTTGAACACACAAAACAACACGAAATCATTAACTTGTCCCAAAAGTAAAATAATGAACTTCAGTTGAGAGGTCCTAAATATAGAACATATAAAACACTTCAGCATCTATCAAGAGTTTTGTTGCTAAATCAGGAGTGATAAGAAGTCTAAGCAGCCATTGATTAAAGTTGTTGTTGCTGTGTGCCTTCAAGTCATTTCTGATTTATTGTGACCCTAAGGCAAACCTATTATGGGGTTTTCTTAAAATATTTCTTCAGAGGGGTTTTGCCATATGCCATTGCCATCCTCTGAGGCTGTGGATTTAGGTGGCCGAGCCAGGATTTGCACCCTGGTCTCCAGAGTCATAGTCCAGCAGTCAAACCACTACAGCATGCTTGCTCCTTGATTAAAGTGACCACCAATGAAGTTCATTGTTTAGAAGAATGATGCAGAAAATTAGACTTATGCTAGGAATTTGCCATTATTTTTAAAAATGTTATTAATCAAGCTGCATTTTCAGAGTTTTCTAGTCAATAGGATGGGATGGGAACTATGGATTGAAGTACATGAAAATCTTTTGGATTGTGTGGCTAAATCTCTGTTTTAGTCCAAGGGCTGTTACATGTATTGGGGACCTAGGTAGTTTAACATTCAACTCTGTTCAGGTCTAATAAGCACATTAGATGTTGTTTAGTTGAAAGACTTGTTAAAATTGTATTTAACTTGCTCTTTGTACAGTTTCTCTGAAATCAGCCAGATGTGAGTCAAAGGAGTGATTTTTTTTCCAAACACTGTTCTCTGCAGTAACTGCCGTGGAAGTAAAGTAATACTACCTTATATAATGTAATGTTATATATAGTTATATAAGGTGACACTGATATAATGTTAAGTAATATTATATGTTATTACAATATAAAGTTGCATAACAGCAAAAAAAAAAAGCATGACCTAGACATGAGATTTTTTATTTTTATGTTTTGATAGTTTGGAGAGACAAACCAGCAATTTTGGGAAAAGATGGTATGAGGCTAAATGTGGGCAATTGTACTTTATGGAATGGAATGGCTCAGGAATTTACCTTTTGGTAGCTGTGTAATGATCATGAAAGCAATGCTTGGAACAGTCCTTTAAGGTACTACTGTATGCTTTAAAAGTTTCAGAATGAATTTGGACTGTGATCTCAGATTACAAATTTATTAAGGAAGATCAAGACAATGCTTAATTATTATTATTATATTAAAGATATATCCCTGTGATATGATTTCTGGGGGAAATCATAACACCCTGGGCCTAGGCAGCCTGTGTAAGAGTCCTTTTCACCTATCCTGGATTCAGCATGGTTTACTCTGTAATTCTAAGGATACTGAGATAGGGTACAATCTCAAGAGAAACCCTACTACTATAGGAGTGTAGATACCCTCCTAGTGTATGGGCCTTGCTTAGATTGGGGTGCCATAAGCTGTATTGTGCCTTTAAATTATCTTTGTGTGTAGATTGTCATTGCACATCATTCTCACTTGACCTTGGAAGAGGAGCCCTGTAATCAGCATTGATTCCCCCACTTCTGATGTGGTGAGTGTATCACCTGAGGCTGCATTCCTGAACTTCCTTACCCATGAGTAACCCTCACACAGTTCAATAAAGATTAGTCACAAGGACATCCATGCAAGACAAGTGCCAACATCTAAAACAAATCTCCCTAACACTTACTGATGTTACTGGAAGCAAAACTCAACTTCCCACTTTCCTTTGAAGTCCTCTTATGCCCTTGGCTTTACAGAAAGCAGTGACTGTGCTGGTTTGGCCAGACAGCCTGCAGCTTTGGAATATGAGATCTACAGAACTGATCAAGGAGCGATTTTGTAAACAGGGGACACTGTGACTCTTTTCCTAGAAGCTTACTAGACAATATTCTCATAAAATGCTTTCCTCCGCCCTGATAGAATTGTGGCGCACTCTCTCGGCTCCAGTCTAATCTTCAGTCTAAGGAAACTGGCTGCAGCCTTCAAAGCAAATGGACTGCAGTTCAGAAGATCTGAATGCAATTCCTGTCTCTGTTACAGACTTTGTACGTGACCTTGATTGAGTCACTTAATCTCCCTGAGCCTCACTTCCTCAGCTGTTAAATGGGGATGTTGCCTCATCCCTTCAGTTAATCCTTTTGCTGTTTATATGGCTGGCAAATTCTTCAGGGAATGGTCTTTATCTTATTGATGTGTTGATACTGCATTTAGAATGCAGGCAGAATCCATTTCCACTCAAGTCCTGGACAGTCTTCTTTAAAGTGAAAACCTATATATGAAAGCTACACAGTGAGACAACTGTAATTAAGGGAGCACTGCCATTTCTCATTAGAGAAAACACTATAAAGGCTTATGAACCAAAGCGCATATCAAAAAATCAAACCTGTGCAAGGAAATTAGAGGAAAGACTGAATAATCCATGTGAGCGTTTCAATATTTTAACACTAAAGGATTCTTTATTTTTTAAATAACAGTTCTGATCCCAGGAAACTGTCCCAGAGGCACACATTGAAATCCTGTTCTTGGGGAATTATTATTATTATTATTATTATTATTATTATTATTATTATTATTATTTTATATAGCGCTGTAGATTTGCACAGCGCTGTACATAAAAACAATAAATATAAAAGAGTAAACCTGCCTATGGCATACAAGCTAAGAAATAATAGGATAATACATATAAAATACAATCTCTTGTATCTATCATTTGCATCTCATGCACTCAATTTCAAATAATCTATGGATCTCAAATCTCTGTGGAATATTGTACCTTTCTCTGTCCTTCTAGATAGGCTACAAATGCCCCCTTTAGTGCACCACCTGCTCTACTATGGTGCCAACAAAAGGACTTTTAAACCGATCTTCTTCAAAGTTAGAACCCTATTTCACATATTGGGTGGAGATACCACATTTTCCAATCCAATGAAAAACAAGCTGTGCATCTGCACAATCCCTCCTTTTCCTCCCTTACACCAATACATTATGCTTAAGCAAACGCCTTCTGGTTTACCAAATCACATTTTGCTCTGACATTTAAACAGATAGGTTGGGGTTTTTTTTTTAATTGTCAATCCCACTAAAGCATAATGGACAAATGCAATTGGATCCTGGTTTGGAGGCACTGGTTTGGTGAGGAAAGAAAGGACCATGCCTGCACGTGACCCATTTCAATGTTGGACGACCAAAGAACATGACACCTTAATATAACCAATTATTGGAAATGTAAAAGAGAAATGGAAACCAGCCTGAGTTTCATCTGGGTTTCTACTGTAAAAGCACATTTCTCTCATAGTCATAGGCCACATTAGTCATTGAATCTGTATGCTCCAGTAAAGGAGATGTGCTGCACATTCCCTTCACAATAGGACAATAGAGCAAACCAAGTAATCACATGTCTCTTGTATTTTTCTTTCAAAGCCTTATCTATTTGTAGATAAATGTAACTATTCTAGATAACTTAGATAAAAATTATGCTTCCCCCTATATTAAATTACTTTTCAAAGTAATGAAAAGAGAGTTCAAGACTAAGAATTACACACCTGCTGAAAGTTAAGAGTCCTGTTAAGCCATATCAGTAATAGCCATGTTTTCCTTCAAGGCAGCTAGAGTTTGATTCCTGCCTGTGGTATGTTGTAAGAGGGCGTTAGAAGGGTGAATTAACAAGTAACTGCTGCTTGGAATGTGGGATTTCTTAAATGTATTGTTTGATGATTCCCTAAATGATTTATGGTTTCTGGTGGCTATTCAGTTGTGGATGGAATGTACAGAGCTGTTCCTGTCATTACACAAGGCTGCTAATTCTGAGTATTTTGGAAGTGTAGCACATTGTTCTTTGTTTTGTTTTGTTGGGTTTTTTTTACTTTTTTATTTTTACTTTTATGGAAAGGTACTGAGATATTTGGCCTCAAGAGCCAAAATGACTTGGCCAGTGGTGGGTTCAATGGGCTGAATCCAATATTCAACCCAACCAGATAGGTCCACTGAAATCATATAAATGACCTATGTAAGTGGAGATCTAACAAGTTCCATTCATTTCAAAGGATCTGCTCTAGGGAGAGCTGATACTAAAAACAAGTTTACTGTGCAGAAAACAGCCACATTATTTCTGTACAGAAAACATTGTTTTCTTTGCAAGAGAGGTTTTTTTTCCTGAACGTGAATGTTATTTTCTTTTTGTGCAGGAAACTTGTGCCATTTTCTGTGCTAAAGGGGGGGGGGAAGCAAATCGATTTTTTTTGCACAGAATAAATCCGAAACTGTGACGATCTTCACCCATCCAGGATTATCCTCACTAGGTTTTCCCCACATTCAAAAACCCAGTTTTCAACTAATTTTTGAATATGCTTTCCATTCCTACTTTCAGGGCTGGTGAGTCACAAAAAAAGTAGCATTAAAATGCCATACTATTTTTTTAAAAAAAATATAAAATCCTAAAATTAGTTGTTTTTTAATTTCCAGTCAGAGAGGAATGGAAAAAGAGGAAAATACAGATCAGTTTTAAAAAACAACAACAGAGACTTGAAAGTGGGGACAGTCCTTCCAGGCTAAGAAAAGTGATCATCTTTAGAAGCTGTGCTCACTTCAGAATTCACACCTGCTAAATTGGAGCAACTGCTTCTCAGGATTGAGATGGCTAAGCAGACACAAGACATCTTAGGTCCATTTCTCTGCAGCTGGTCTAGAAAGAAAACCATTTTCCCTTTACACTGGATTATTTTGGAAGAAAGCTGTGTTTGTTTCAGAGGACCTGAATAGTGAATTTTGTTTCAAAGAACTGGCTTTGTATCTCTGCCTGTCCTTGAAAAGCTTCTGGAAACTCCAAAGGAAAGCAGCTTCACTGGAAATAATTTAACATATGACTCAGCTGGACTGAAAACTATGTGCACAAATGTTAGAATGAGGTTGGGTGGGATTTGTGGGGGACTTAAGTCTTTGGATAGAATGTACAGAGCTGGCCCCAACATTACACAAGGCTGCAGATTCTAAATATTTTGCAAGGAAAGTACACTGTTATTTGTTAAATTATAAATTATATAAGTTATCCCTCAGGCCTAACCTGCCAGATACCTCAGGGATCATGTCATGCAGCACAAAACTGTAGCATTACTTCCTTGGGTGTCACCTGGTGCAGGTGCCCAGAAAAGGCTGCAGAGGGGAAAACTGCCCTGCTCTCCCTTCCCACTGCCTCATTCACCTGCCCCCCTGGCTAGCCCACTGCCTGATCAGACCTCCCACTGATCAGACCTGCCCACTGCCTGATCAGACCGCTGCCGGGAGGGTCAGTGCCACAGCTTCTGGAGGTCCCGTTCAAGGTATAGCATCACTACTGGGCATGTGACAAAGGGAGGCAATGCCCTTTCTCACTCCTCCAGCAGCTGCATCAGTCCCATCAGATGTACCGCTCCACCACCACCACTGGCACCCAGTGTGGGGTGCATCCATCACACAGCCCTAATGATGCATCTGGCACAGAACTAGATCCTTTCTATAGATAAAGGCGGGGTAGGCAACCTTTTTGAGCCGGGGGCCGGGTTGCTGTCCCTCAGACAACTGGGGGGCCGAACTCAAAATGGCGCCCGGAATGGCGCGGAAGCTGCGCCGGGGGCGGCAATCGGCAGCAGGACCGGGCTGGGGCCAGTCCCAAGGCCTCGCCGGGCTGAATCCGGCCCATGTGCCGTAGGTTGCCGACCCCTGGATAAAGGGGTCTCCATCATTTGCTAAAATTTAATATGGGAGAGGTGCTAACTTGCATTTGGCTGACTTCTGGTGTTGGCTAAAACACCACTGCTATAGTGGTTTAGCTAAGGCAGGGTTGGAATTTCTGGCCCTCCAGGTGTTGTTAGATTGCAGAGTTATTGACTTCCATTTGCACAAGTCCCGTTTTGGGTAGTGTTTCATGATCCCCCACTTCTGGGGAACAGAATTCATACTTTACATGCCAAAGTCAACCTCAGCGTGCATTCATGGAGTTTGTCAAACTCATTGTGAGCTTGGAATCTGAAAATGGCAGAGCATTTTCTGGCATATGGAATCAGGGTTATGGAAAGAAGGATTAGGCTGAGAGGAAGAAGGCATGAAAAATTTAAGATAGGCAGATGTCAACATGACAACATGAAAGTTAAGAATGAAAGTGCAAAAGCAGGGTTACAGCTGAATACTTTTGTGATCCTCCTTGTGTCCAGTTTAGGAGAAAGGCAGCACATCCTCATCCTCATCCTCATCATTATTAAATATAATCCACTGCACTCTGACTGGATTAAATGGCAATACACAAACCCAGCCAGCTACAAACTGGCAAGAAGAAGCAGGAGAAAAAGTCTTATCTCCCTCTCCAGTGCCTCCGAGGAAGGTTTATTTGATTGTGTAATTGTTGATGGTTCAGTGTTCAGGTATTTTTGCTGTTCTTGTTATTATGGTTTAAAATCTTGAGTTAGTTAACAAAAGATAGTTAAAGGGCGTCCCTGGAAAAGAAAAGGTTAAGAACCACTGTTCTAATACATAAACAGGATCAGCCAAGTCATTGTGTTCACCAGTGCAGCAAATGATGTCTAGCTAAAATAAACTCACCTAAGTAAGGATGCACAGGCCAAGATCCAGTAGCAGTGTGGCAGAGTGTAAAGTTCTGATAGCATTACTGTGTGGGGCTGTACCATTCCACAGTTGTGAGTATGAAGCATGTACTTGACCACTTATTTTCCCTTCAAATTTATTTCAATCCCAATGTAGAACATTTGGTGTTATTCTTTGAACTGTTGTTAGCATTGCTACCACCTGTGAGAAAAACTCACACTGTGAGCATGTGAAATAGACCCATCTAGTGGTAAACTGATGAAGTGGCTGCTTGCAAATTTGCAGAATAAAATGACCTCACACAAGGAAGGGAAAAATCATTCTCTGTCAGTTATGACAGCTATCAATACTTGTACATTTTGGTATATATTAATAATCCAATTGGCTGGTTGTGGCATCATTGCCTTAGATTGGCCACAAAGTTATTCAGTCTTAGCACTGTAGGCACAGCTCTTGTATTCGGCATTTGCTCCATTCATGCAAAATGTAATGAGGTCATAATAACGTTATTCCTTTCTTTGCCTCTAATCTTTTCAAAGAACAAAAGTAAGTAGGAAGCGTAAACACAGGATCTATTGTAAATTGGTGGCTTCTGCATTACAGTGATCAAAGCCTATTTCCTGCACAAGTGAAGCTCAGATACAAAAGTGATTTTTGAACTTAAAATAAATAAAAGATTGAGTTTCCTTTTTTTATTGTGATGCAAATTCTGAAAGAAAGAAAAATTTACCTGACTTAGATTCAGAGGCATCATGGGCTAGTTTTTCAGAAATTGTCTTTCAACTATCTGGTGTAGTTTCTCTTGATATCTGATTCACAAAGAGGGCTTTTTTTTTTTTTTTTTTTTTTTTGTCTCACTTGTTTCAAGAACTATGATTTTCAAGAGGCTTCCATTTAAAAAAAAAAGCATGTATTTTTGCTGTTCTGCATGACCAACCCTAGCATTAGGCAGAGTAAGGCAGCTGCTTTAGGCAACAGAATGCCATCAGTGGCATGTTGCATTGACTCTCTGGAGGGCCACCACCCTGTTGCCTCAGCACAGTCCCTCTCTAGCCTCTACTCCATGTCTCCCTATGCTACCATACTCCTCCCTTTCTTTCCATCTGTCCTGTGTCCAGTTCCTCCTCCTCCATACCACTGGCATATAAAGAAGTATGTGCCACTCAAAGCATCTTGACACAGAAGGAGACAAGCAGAGGGCGGCAGAGGTGACATGCAAGGACATACATGAGGTGCTGGGACAGCCAAAGATCAGGACAGCATGGTGCTCTCCCTCCCACCTTAAGTGGCAGGAATGCTTAGGATGTGGCTGCTATTGTTCTGAAACCATCAATAGGTGAAGGAGTAAGGATCCTCTTTAAAACCAGTCATTTTTGCTCTCACACAGAGCTAGGCTGGATCAGAATCTTGAAACTTAGTCCTATTTCCTTAGTGGCACTCCTCTCTCTCCATCCCTGCTGTAGAAGCCATCTCTCTCCCTCTTCTGCCCTTTATCTATGTCCCTGCTATCCATACATTAGGTCTGTCTACCATCTTGTATGCTATGGGGGGTAGAGGGATGAGAACTGAGCCTCTCCTTTTGTATATTGGCTTGTATTGGCACACACATGCCTGTCACACTTAAATTTATCTCCAGACCTAAAAACATGGGATCTTCCTGGGAAGATCACTGAACTTTGCCAAAGTAGGAACTTCTGGCTTCACTGGACAGGGTCAGAAGAGAACTCAAGGGACAAGACTTTACGGTTACCACAAAAAACTGAAATTCTGTGACTTTCTTTTGCAGCTCTTTCTCATGCTAGTCCTTAACTTGGAGGGTGGACAGGCTCAGCTTTCTTCCTGCATGAAAACACTCTCATTGTAACATTTCTGTATAGGTGTGATCTTGCACAGAGGAGGCTAGAACAACATAATCTGTTAAACCGAACCTTTTAAACAATGTGTGGCCAAGATCCTGTATGGCACAGCATAGTGTAATAATTCTGCATGTGGAACTATGGTACATTTGTGCTTTCTGGACTCAGCCATTTAGCCCCTGCAGCCCCAAGACCATTCTATGGCCGGTGGAGAGCAGAGCAGTGGGATCAGAGAAGCATCTGGCAATGTCCCTGTAGCCAGATGTAGAATGATTACATCATCTGTAATTACTCCCCTCCCTCCTTCCAACTGTCACCTTTTGGCCTTAGAGGGAGTGAAAGGGCAGGCCCAACGCCATCAGGCCTGAAGAGCCCTCCCTTCCCTCCTTCCAACTGTCACCTTCTGGCCTTAGAGGGAGTGAAAGGACAGGCCCAACACCATCGGGCCTGAAGAGGAAGAGCCCTCCCCTCCCTTCTTCCAACTGTCATCTTCTGGCCTGGGAGGGAGCCAAAGGGCAGGCCCAATGCCATCGGGCCTGAAGAGGAGGAGCCCTCCCCTTCCTCCTTCCAACTGTCATCTTCTGGCCTGGGAGGGAGTGAAAGGGCAGGCCCAACGCCATCGGGCCTGAAGAGGAAGAGCCCTCCCCTCCCTCCTTCCAACTGTCACCTTTTGGCCTGGGAGGGAACAAAAGGGCAGGCCCAACACCATTGGGCCTGAAGAGCCCTCTCCTCCCTCCTTCCAACTGACACCTTCTGGCCTTAGAGGGAGTGAAAGGACAGGCCCAACGCCATCAGGCCTGAAGAGGAAGAGCCCTCTCCTCCCTCCTTCCAACTGTCATCTTCTGGCCTGGGAGGGAGCGAAAGGGCAGGCCCAACGCCATCGGGCCTGAAGAGGAAGAGCCCTCCCCTCCCTCTTTCCAATTGTCATCTTCTGGCCTGGGAGGGAGCGAAAGGGCAGGCCCAACACCATCAGGCCTAAAGAGGAAGAGCCCTCTCCTCCCTTCTTCCAACTGTCATCTTCTGGCCTGGGAGGGAGCGAAAGGGCAGGCCCAACGCCATCAGGCCTAAAGAGGAGGAGCCCTCCCCTCCCTCCTTCCAACTGTCATCTTCTGGCCTGGGAGGGAGCGAAAGGGCAGGCCCAACGCCATCGGTCCTGAAGAGGAAGACCCCCCCTCCCTCCTTCCCACTGTCATTTTCTGGCCTTGGAGGGAGCGAAAGGGCAGGCCCAACGCCATTGGGCCTGAAGAGCCCTCCCCTCCCTCCTTCCAACTGTCACCTTCTGGCCTTAGAGGGAGTGAAAGGACAGGCCCAACGCCATCGGTCCTGAAAAGGAAGAGCCCTTCCCTCCCTCCTTCCAACTGTCATCTTCTGGCCTTAGAGGGAGTGAAAGGACAGGCCCAATGCCATCGGTCCTGAAAAGGAAGAGCCCTTCCCTCCCTCCTTTCAACTGTTATTTTCTGGCCTTAGAGGGAATGAAAGGACAGGCCCAACGCCATCGGGCCTGAAGAGGAAGAGCCCTCCCCTCCCCCCTTCCAACTGTCATCTTCTGGCCTGGGAAGGAGCAAAAGGACAGGCCCAACACCATCGGGCCGGGCCTCAGTTAAGAAAAAGAGCCCTCCCTCCAGTCCATCTGCCTTGGTCCAGGCCTCAGAGGGAGAGAAGCATGCTGGACCTGATCCCCTCCCCGCCATTCCCTTCTCCTTTTGTGTCGTATTTTTTTAGATTGTAAACCTGAGGGCAGGGAACCGTCTATTATCCCCTCTGTTGTAAGCCACTCGGATTCCCAGTGATTGGGCAGCATATAAATAAATCCTATTATGATTATGATTATGATTATGATTATCTGCAGACATGCACTGGCACCCTCTAGAAGTGTCAGTAAATGAAGCCATCAGTCTGCATCTGCTTACAGGTCAAACACACCTCTGACTACCCACATGCACACTCTCTCTCCACTAGACAGAGAATAACTGGGAGGCTGCAGAGGCTCAACAAGAGGGGGCTTTAGTTTTTATGGAGGGCGGAAGGGAATACCAACCCATACAATGACAATTTTAAAAAGACGCACAAACATATGGTAAACCTATGCCGGCATATATCATTAATAGGATGCCATCATCTGTGTATGTGTGTTGTCTGTCCCAAGCCAGTCAGTTACTCCCTCACCCATTTAAAAAAGCATTGCTCTCCCTACTGGTAGCGCCAACTCAATCTTCTCTAAGCAGTTTTGCTTAATGTTGCTTTTTGGTGTGTTTCTCATTCATGGCCAATGTTTTTTTCTTTCAATGAATGGCACAGATCACTTTCAAACAAAACGTTGCCTTGGTTGTGGTTAGTGACTTGGCTGTTTTTCTTCCACAGATTTTTTTTTGGCACTATCAGTGTTCAGCTTGGAGATGCTCCTGCAGGGACACCTACATAGTTCAGTCTGTGTGCAATCCAGTGCCAAGAAGTTTTACTGTGTGAGTGGTTCTGAACCCAGGATTCAGTCTCTCAGAGAACCTTATTGTTCATCCTTTTAGCCACTTTGAGGTCTTCCAGACTGGCTTGAGTTATCACAATATAGCTCATGAGATTTTGCTGGGTTTTGGAGTTGTTACTGCTTTCATGTCTGCTAGTTCCATTCTTTAGGGAGGCTGTTTATAGTGATTTCTTGGGTCTGTTTTAGAGCTTTTCCAACCATGTCCTCTTCCTAAGGACATGGTTTACTGAGATAATCCTGTGTTTTGGAGTGCAAATGTTCTCCTTCTTTATTTTTTAATCCCCCCCCCCCCAACCTTATAGTGTTATAGAACCATTTCGATGATGCACTATATATATTTTTTCAAGAGGAGGAGGACAGAGAAGAGGAGGATACCTTTCTTCCCATTATATATTGGAATTTAAAGGTAACTTGGGGGCAGGGGGAATAGCCAAAAATGTTTCAGATTAATAGACCTTGTATCCACACAAACACTCTTTGGACATGGGACATTTTTTGTATTCCACAGTATATTTAAATTCTCATGAGAATCATAGCATTCCATGGAAAACAATGTAAATATTTTTATCCTGGTGAACTCACTTGGAATACTGTATCCAGTTCTGAGCATGACAACTCAGGTAGGATTTAATAAGCTGGATAATGTCCAGTGGGTGGTGACTAGAAACAGGCTTGGAAACCAAGCCCTATGAAGAACAGTTTAGGGACCTGGGTATGTTTACTGTGGGAAAGGAAGACTGAGAGGTGACACAATAATGAAATATTTAAATGGATGACATATAGAAGTTGGAGTGAACTTGTTTTCTGCTGCTTGAAAGATTAGAACCAATGGGTTACAGTGGGCCCTTGCTAAGGTTTGGTTCCAGGACACACACACCAATGAATACCAAAATCCATGGATGCTGAAGTCTCATTATATACAGTGGTATAGTAAAATGACAACATCATAGTTTGATTTTGTGATTTTATATTTTTAAAAAAATATTTTCAAGCCATGGATGGCTGAATCCGTGGATAAGGAATCCAAGGATATAGAAGGCCAACTGAACAAGAAAAGAGATTCCACCTAAACATCAGGAAAACTTCTCTGGTATGTTATCTGCTTCAGAAAATTTAATAGACAGCTTCAGAGGGTGGTGGGTCCTTCTTCGTTGAAGATATTTAAACAAAGGTTGGATGGCCATCCTTCTGAAGTGCTTTAGTTGGCCCTTGGGGTCAGATGGCCCATGAGGTTCCTTCCAACTCTATCATTCTAATGATCCAAATTACTTAAGATAATTTTTGGTGACTGAGAACGCAAACCCACATACACCATACACTTGTAAAGGACAGAGAAGAAATTAATAACTGAGTTAAAACGTTCTGGGGTGAAGCAGACTGGCAGCGCTATTAGGTTCTGTTGTCCCCAATAGCAGCACATTCCTATGGCCATGCCGCCATTAGGGACAGCCCCTGTTGTCCCATGGTGGCACATGCATATGGCCATGCCACTACTGGTGACAAGGGAACTTAATGGCAGTGCAACCACATGCACACGCCACCACAGGACAATAGTGGCTGTCCCTAATGGCAGCATGTCCGTGGGCATACACCACCATTGGGGACAACATTGGCTTTCCGTCCAGATGCTTGAATCTGTGGATGGCAAGTCTACAGATACTGAAAGCTGACTGTTGTTTAAACTTTTAAAGAGCTAACCAAGATGCTGAGCCCTGTCCTCAAAATAGATTCAGCCTCTTGGATTCAAATTCCAAATTAAAGCCTAGACTGTATTCTCCACTGATATGGGAGCCACCCCACCCCCATCCAGCTCTTGTGAAGAGTCCTGCCCCTTCCTGTGCAACTACCAAAAGACTCCCATGTCCACAGCACAGTCAGCAATAAGGCAGCTTCTTGTTTTCTGCAACTACAAGACAGGAAATGGGATGCAGCAGATGCCCTCTAGGCTGAGAACTGGACATCTCTCCCTGAGATTGCTGTAACTGGGGGAATGCAAATGTATGCACACACCATCACCCAAAATCAATGCAGATGAGTGAGCAGCCAAAAGCCTGCCCCTCTCTCTCTCTCTCTATATATATATATATATATATATATATACATATACAGAGAGAGAGAGAGAGAGAGAGAGAGACTTGTAGTATTTTAAGTGTAAACTCACCTCTTATGAAATAAGCCTTGATGGACTCCTATCACCTTTATCAGGTTCATGAAGCATTATCCTTAGATACGGTTTTAGAGAGCAGAGTGCACTCCTCCAGATGTTGGACTGAAACTCCCATCTGCTGATAGTCATCAGAGCCAATTGTGGAGCATGCTGGGAACTACAGTCCAACAAAATCCAGAAGGCTGAACTCTGCCCTCCCTTAGATAGGCACCTGCCAATTCAGGATAACACATCATGCACCTGATGGACTGGACTCTAATCCCTGAAAGCTTATTCTAGGATAGATGGTAATCTTTAAGGTGCTGTTTGCTGTTTTTCCCATGGCAGACTAACCCATATTCTGGAAAGGACAATGGTCACATTCTTGTTCCAAGGAAAATGCAGAAGGCATAGCCTTGCATGCTAGGAAATTATGGTTTGGAGCAGCTCCCATAGATCTGGCATAGCCCACCTTAACCCTGGTGCCTTCCATTCTCAGCATACTATCCCTATGACCTAAAACCAATAATCACGACCTAAATCCAGTTGCTAGTCCAAACGAGAGGAGACCCTAAAACCAGTGGATTGACATTCCATTCTACATTTGATTCAATGGAACTACTTAGTTAGGATCTAGGCACATGACACATAACTTCCATGCACCATCTGGTGATGTATTCAAGTCTTTAACTCCAGGTCTCGTGTCAAGTCTCAAGTCCCTCCTTCAAGTCTCAAGTCTAAAGTCCTTGCAAAATACTTTCACATCTCAAGTCGACTCTCAAGTCTGGAAGTTAAATTTAACAGAAAAGTTAGGTGAAGGACTGAACATCCTGGCTGATTATTGGGACGGGAGCTGGAAATCCAGGGGGAAACTGGCAAAGGGTGGGCAAGGCAAAAGAAAGGCCCGGAGGAATCAGCAAGGTTGCAGGCTAGCTACGGAGACACTAACTTGAGAAGTACAATCTGCGCATATCGGGAGAAGAGAAGGGGCAAGAACACTGTCAAGGAATGTGTGGTTGTTGTTGTTGTGTGTGTATGTTTCCAATTGAGGTGGGGGGAAGGAAAGGAGGGACCCACATTGTTAAAGTAGATCAGTGGCACCAAGGTGAATGGGGGGCACAAAAGTGTGTTATTATTTCACACTTGGATTGATGAAGAAGCAGGAGGCATATGAGAGCAAATGGGAAAACTGAACTAGAGGTAGAGTTTGAGGTGTGCTCAGCAACCTGTGAGAAATGCTTCCCATGCCCTGGGGGCAAGTCTTGCCTGTTGCTTAGGAAAAGCTTTAGAGCAGTGGTTCACAACCTTTGGGCCTCCATTTGTTTTGGACTTCAGATCTCAGAAGCCCCAGCCAACTTGCCCATCAGTCAAGAATTATGGGAGCTGAAGTGCAAAACATTTGGAGGACCAAAGGTTGGGAACCACTGCTTTAGAGGATCTTTCCACCTCAAGCCTATTGGTGAACTCATTTGCTGTGTTCCCTTCTGAAAAAAAGCTTCCAACGCTCTTGGGGGTGAATCTTGCCTGATACTAGGAAATGTTTTAGAAGACTTTTCCTCCTCCTCCAAGGCCAGCAAGTGGGCAGTTAAAAACTGAAAAGTCTTGAGTTGAGTCAGTGCTTCATTAATGGCACTGTCAAGGCCAAGTCAAGTAACTGAAACAATTTGAGTTCGACTCAAGTCCAAGTCAAATGATTCAAGTCTACATCACAGGCATCATTTATACTATGTTTGGTTCTCTCCAGCTGAAATTATAAGGTTCATTATAAGTGCAGGGGTGGGATGGCAAAAGGACATGATGTACCTAAGGTGACACAGAATAACCACTGGCACAATGGGGAGTCACTCCTTCAGATGGGGGCCCCCAACTCGTATGCCTAAACAAGAATGCAGGCTTCTGTACTTCTCCTTTTGATTTTATTTCCTCTTCTGCTTTTTCCTTAATGATTGCTGATGTTTGTTCCATCACACTGTGAGCAGACCTAGTAGATCAAAATAGCCAGTCATCTTTTTTTGGAAAAAAAAATGTTTTTTCTTCTGCTCTTTGTTCTTCAAAGAAACCAAATAATCTCAAGCCTCTGAAAAGCTCAAAGGGTGAAAGCAAAGCATCGTGGCAAAGAAGAACAATGGGGGTGTATCCCCCAATGGAGATCCATGTCTACATCTCTGCATGGTTATTACAATAAAAAATAATAATAAAAAAAAATAAAACAGAGGCCTTAGTACTGAAAAATTCTTGGGTCAATTACTGTCGCCCTGGGGAGATTTCCAAGGATTTTTTTCTTGTTCTTTAATGATTCAGTGCAGCTTGCACACACAAAAAGGTGAGTTTCTACACTGCACTTTCTGAATCCTGAGTGACATGCTTGTGGTAGGAGAAATATTTCAAGAGCGCTTAGGTTGCAAATCTATGCTCAATTGGAGGAGGCGGCCTTAGTGATTTCTCTAGGGCTACTGCCACACTCCATAAACAAAGCTATTTGACACCACTTTAACTTCCATGGCTCAATGCTATGGAATTCTGGGATTTGAAGTTTGGTGGGGCACCAGAGCTCTTTGACAGGGAAGGCTAAATATCTCATAAAACTACAACCAGAATTCCATAGCATTGAGTCATGGCAGTTAAAGTGGTGTCAAATTGCTTTATTTCTACAACCCAAGATAGGAGCACAGGCTTTTAGAAACATTTCTCACCTCATGGAAAAATTTACAGAATCAGCGGTTGAATGTCCAACCCACTCCTGAATTTTCTACCAACAAGTATTTGATAAGCCAGCAGAAGCCTCCACTCATTTCCCAGTACTTGTGTTGCCTCTTTCTCACCACCTTACACTTATGAAGAACTGTAGGAGTGGCAAGGCATGGGTATCTGAAGTCTAATGCATGACACCCAACAGCAGGGGAGAGAAGTACTGTGGAGGGAAAAGAAAGCACCATAGCATTTTGCAGACGCATTCGTGTAAGTCTGCTTTGGTCAGGCCTCACCTTGATTAGTGTGTCCAGTTCTGGGCACCACAATTCAAAATAGATGTTGGCAGACTGGAGCATTATGCAGAGGAGGGTGAGTAAAATGCTGAAAGGTCTGGAAACCATGCCCTGTTAGGAATGGTTTAGGGAGCTGGATATGTTTAGCCTGGAGGAGAGAAGGTTAAGAGGTGATATGATAGCCCTGTTTAAATATTTGGAAGGCTGTCATACTGAAGATGGAGCAAGTTTGTTTTCTGCACCTCCATAGATTAGGGCCCAAAGCAATGGATTCCAACTACAGGAAAAAAGAGTCCACCGCAACATTAGGAAGAGCTTCCTGAGAGTAAGAGCTATTCAACAGTGGAACATGCTCCCTCTGAGAGTGGCGGAATCTCCTTCTTTTGAGGTTTTTAAACAGAGGCTGGATGGCCATCTGCTGGGGATGCTTTTATTGTGTATTGCTGCATGACAGATGGATGGACTTGGTTCTTCCAATTGTATGATTCTATTATTCTAAGTTCATGTTTAAGTTTCCCTGAATGGTGCCTGTTCTTGTCTACTTATGGAATTTGTGGTACCCACATAATTTCTGCTAATATGGAACACTGGAATTCTGATGCCAAATGGATCCCATCCAATTTTTTCTAACCTCACTGATCACTTGCTGGGGACTATAGGATGGAGGATGCTGTTGCACTCATATGCTGCCATCGGGCTTCCCTTAGGCCACTCACTGGCCACTGTGTGAACAGAATACTGAACTGATTGGCCCTTTGCTTCATCCAGCATGGCTTTTCTTATGCTTCTAGTTTTGACATGTTTTAGGAACAGTTAAGGGTCAGTTTGCGCTTGCTAGTTCTCTGTTTCTGAACTGGCAACTCTGGGTCTCCTACTGAAAGCTGGCCCAAGACACTGTGCTGGTGCAGCCACATGAGTAAACTGCCATCACAAGAAGACACCCAGCACATTCTTTCATGTGGACAAGAGTACTGGTTGAAGGAAGAGTGGATGAATTAGGTTTCAGTGAAGTCTACCTTCCAATTTTTTAAAGTTTATAGGTAGGATTACAATAAGTAAATGTACAGAATTACAAATTAAATTAGTTTGTGAAATTACACTTTAGGACATATATATATATACGCATACAAATCTGCTCCTTAGTTTAAAAGGTAGCAACAAAAAAGTGTTTGTGCAGTTAATTTATATTTAGGAATGTGCTCGAAAACATGTGAGCTGTCTTTCTGAAAGGGGCAAAAAGAAATGGGAAGATTGTTATTGCTATTAGATTGAATCCAAAATAGGCTACTTGAAACACTGGAATCAGGACTACAAGTTACTAAGAACTAAGTTCCATAGATTTCTATGGAACCTAGGTTCGACATACCTGCTCAAACTTAAGCCCCATGAAGTTCAGTGAATATAGGAATTTCAGAACCCATTCCTGTCCATAGCGTATTTAAATCTGTGTTGTGATGTGGGCTGCCAACTTCCTTGGCTTTAAAGGGGGATGATACAAAATCATGATAGATAAAACAATCAATGGATCCTTACCATGATGGCCATACAATTCTATCAATATATACAGAGGCAGCATGCCAGTGGCACAGTGAATCCACCGCAGGTTTTATTCTGCATTTTAAAAGGGTTGACCAAGATGCTCAACCCCAGCCTTCAAGTAAGTTCATCACTTTGGACAGCACCTTTACAGTTGAAATTAAACCTGGGACATATCCACTATGCCACAGACATGGAAGCCACCAGTGGTACAAGGCTTTCTCCTACATGTCCCACTTGTGGGTTCCCAAAGGGTTATGGATGGCCACTATTAGAAAGGTGATGCTGATGCAGGCCTTTGTTTTGCTCTGACGGGGCTTTTCCTACCTTCTTATAGCAGCCAAAAGAGCAGGAAGCATAAGAAGTCCAACGAAAAAAGTGGAGTGGCAGAAGTAAAGGAAATGCAGCAATCACATCTTCTCTCCATACATCATGGCTAAAGGATTCACAACACAAATTCTTACTGTGTTGGGAGGTTTACTCTAGTAAGAGAACCAGTTAGCAAAACAAAGCTAGGCCTTGTAAGGAAGGAAAGATTTCATTGCTGTGAAATGCCAGTGTCCATCTAGTGCCACCTCATCTAAATAATCTACTTTCCTGCAATGGGGCTGCAGTTGTACTGTATGGATATCAAATAAGAAGAAAATGAATCATGTCTATCAAGCTAACACTCTTTGATCATCAGCAGTCACTCATTATTTACACATCAAAGGTTGGATGCTCAACTCCAGAAGGCTCCAAGTCAGCCAAAAAGAGAAAAAGGACTGGCTGAGTATTTATGTCTTCAAGAAATGCAGTCATTAAAAAAAAAAAAGGAAAGCAAGAAAGAAAGAATCAGCCAACCTCCTGAGGGTAGCAGCGTCTTATGCTCAGACAATTTATGCACGTCCCATTCAGCCGATTGCTCTACTGTTCTCTGAGTTAAGAGCTGCCTTCATTTCTAATGTCATCAAGTAATTCTGTCTCTGTTACCCCTTACAAAATTATCCCACAGGATATCTGCTCTATTATTTACAACCCTCTCTTAAAGTTGATATTATAGATTTATCATAAGACTGCAGAACAGAGAAGCATTTGAGGGGTGGGGGGGAAAGAGAGAGGCAGGAGGGTTGATCCCCATTGTGTTTCAAAGGAAGAGCGCCTACGTTTCGGCTGTGCTCATTGCAATCTGCATCTCCCCAGGGAACATTATTTGGAGGCCCAGGATGGGATTCTTGCTCCCTGCTGAGCCAACTAAAAATAAAGCTGGGAAGAGAAGAGGAGAGGAAAAGTTTGCCTTTAACCTGCTTTCACTACCAGGCAATGGGGGAAAGAATGCAAAATGTAGGCTTGTTTTGCTTAGGTGAACAAAAGCTTATTGCAGGGAGATAGCAGAGAAAAATTCTGCAGGGACTTTAAGATGGTGCAGTTTCTTCAAGAGCCCTCATACCAGCTTCATATAAGGTCAAATTCAGGGCCGTGTGTCTCTCAGGAGGAAAAGTGCACATGTACTGAAACAGGCACTCTGGATAAAGTTAATATAAAACGGCCATTTTTGGACCACAAATAGACCTGTCAACCATGTTTACAATATGTCAAACTGCAACCTCTTATTTCCTCCAGGTTATTTTCTTCCCTATGGACATGCAAAGGGCTTCATCAGAATCAGGACTGAGCCATAATAATGAGCTGGGCATATGTAGAAAGCATTTCCACTTCCATAGTCTTTGGCCTGTAGCTCCTACAAAAGGTATTGTAGTTCCCTGAATCTACCACTAAATGTCTGGTTGTATCCTGCTATCTGAGGTGAAGAAACAAGTCATATCCCCCCAAGTCAAGATGTATAGAGTCCAAGGCCAGCCATGACATAAGGTAGCAAATTCTACAAATATCTCTTCCCGTCCTTGCTAGTAACACAGTTAATACAGATAAAATAAGTAACAATTTGTTAACCTTTTATGAAATCCAAAATATGTGGCCTGAGGCAGGTGCTGCACTCTGCCTAAGGGCCCCAGGCTTAAGTTCTGTGCAACAGAACTCTCCATCTAGGTGCTGATTGCAGGAGTTTCCTTTGTTCTTTTATATTCTCAGCAGTGAACTCTTGCCTGTAACCAGCACATATAGATATAAAGGAAAACTCCTGTATCTTCCAAGGTTGTGTAGAAGTATCCAACAAATGAATCGCTCCTTTTCCTTTGCACCCTGCATGACACTCTGTAACTTGCATCATTCCTCACCATTGATGATGCTGGCCTGGCTATGACAGATGGGAGATTGTCCAAGAACACCTGGAGAGGCATGTGTTCTCCACTCCTAGTCTACAGCTCTACTCAACCTGGTATCCCCCCATAGCATTCGATAGTAACTTCCAAAATATGTAATGCAGGAGATGCAGTCCAGCACATCTGGAGGGTATCAAACCAGGGGCGCATTCACATTAGCATTTTTGTGCTGAATAGATCTGGGGAGATGCGATTATGTAATAATGAATCATAGTTCCCACTACATTTACTCTGATCAAATATCTCTGTGGCAATTTAACCGTGTTGCTGTTCACATTACCATTTGTATTGATTTAAACTGGAGCCTGATCTCGGGGGTTTTTTCACTGTCAGTCAAAGGGTGTGCATCTACCTCACCCTGGACAAATCCCCCCTCCCCCCATAAGCCTGAGAGGATGGCAATGGCAAGCCCCTCTAAAGAACCCTTGCCAAGAATGTCCCTCAATAGGTTTGCCTTGTGGGGAATCACACTATCTCAGCCTTGGAGGATGACAATGGCAAGCCCCTCTGAAGAACCTTTGCCAAGAATCCCCCTTGATAGGTTCACCTTGGGGGGATTCACACTCTCTCAGCCTCAAAGGATGGCAATAGCAAACCCCTCAGAACAACCCTTGGCAAGAAACCCCGGGATAGGTTATCCTTTGAGACAGTCACACTCTCTCAGCCAAGAAACCTTCATGGGTTTAACAGTGCGGTATAAATATGTGTGCAAGAGCTTTGTTTGCACCAACTTGGGAGCAGAGACTGTGGTGGTTTTATTTCTTGGGAAAGAGGAAAAAACTACTCCTAACCACCCCACCACCCCACTGATAGAGTTTTTTTTAAAAAAAATGTCAATCAAATCATGCACACCTTTGTTATACTGATGACGCCAGTATTTAAAGGTACTCTCTACTGCGGCCAAGCAATACTAAAGAGGTGCATAAGCTGTCAATTTTTTTAAAAGTATACCATCTAATGATATTCCCAGGAGAACTCCCTCCCTGGCTTTGGCTTTGGCTGGCAGGGAGAGAGCAAAGGGGTGGGCATGATCCACCCCCTGCACATTAACCCCACCCTTCCTGTGCTCCAAATTGAATTGACAGCAATTTGTGGCTGGTAAAATAAAGACCAGTTTTTTAAAAAAGATGCGCTAAAATCCCCAGTTCCAATTGAACCTGGTTAAATAGGTTTTTTTGCCAGGCCCCCCCCCCCCCCCCCAAATTGCAGTGTGAATGATCCTGAAGAAAGGCTGACCATCTAGGTTCATAAAAAGTCTTACGTTCCTTGCCTACGGGACACAGCAACAAAATCTACACCAAACAATCCAGATTGAGAGATTTAGAATATTATTGCACTGTTTTTAAATAGTGAAGCTGTAATTGATGGATTTTATCGCACCATAAAATATCGCACCATTTGAAACCCTGAATTCAATCCATGCTTCTGCTGCTGCTTTTAATAAATGGGAAATCCTGTGAATAGCTCTCAGTCCCACAGTTAACTCATTATTGAAGTATGTGTCATGTGTCTGTATCCCAGAATGCCTCTTCTCTTTGGAGAGAAGGGGATTTTAAAAGGTTTCATTGCACCCCACATTTCCAATGAAGGCAAGACTTCTTACTCACAAATAGACAGGAGAAAGGAGATTAAAATCAGTTTCACGTCACACACTCCATTTCCAATGAAAGCAAGATTTCTTACTCACATGGAGGCAAGAGAAAGGGGATTTAAACCAGTTTCACTGCACACACCCCATTTCCAATGAAGGTGAGACTACTTGTGGGAATGCCTCCCCCTACATAATCTGCCCTGCACTCTGAGATCATCGGGGAAGGATCTATTACAGTCACAGAACACCAGATAACCAGTGATAACTTCCCAGAAGATATTTTCTTCCATTGCTCCAAAATTGTGGAATGACCTGCCAGGGAAGATCCGTCTTATTACCAAATTAGATGCCTTCAAAAAGACTGTCAAGATGGATCTTTTCCATCGGGCCTTCTTAATCTGACCTCAGAGGGTGCTACTGTCTGAACGCCACATCTCCAGTCCGCCAGGAAGCCCGCTCTTGTTGACCATCTGTTCCACCCCATACGTTCTTAATCTCAGATAGCTGCAATAAGATACATCACCAATGTGTTATCAGTTTGCAATTGTGTGGTAATATGAAAAGTATCCTTGCTGTTTTGAGTGTTTAAAAAGCTGCAACAGCATCAGGAGAGAAGCGTCTTGTGATAATCTCCTTAGTCTCTCAGTCTGAAGTCCTCTACTAATTTTACTTGGGAGCTGCCCTCAGTGAAATCGGTGGTTTTAATTTCTGAATAGATATGTACAGAACTGCACATTCAGAGATCAGAGAATGTTCTGAGCTCTACAACCAGTTCTGTAAAACAAACATTTCTGCAGCCATTTCACTGAAGAAAACACAAAAGTAATAAGTTTTAGTCTTGGGGTGTGAGAATGGCCAAAATCTTAGAAGGCTTAAAGACGAAGACTTAGACAAATTCATGGTCTATAAGCAATTATTATGGACCCTATTGCATAGGGTTAAAAGAGTGGCTTACCTTCCCCAAATTCAGTGCTAATTCAGGAGGCAGCCGTTTCCTATCACACATAAATTGTCACCTAATTGCCACCCGGGTCTGTCCTGGATGCAGCCTGGGTCATCTAAGCCACTTCTGCAGCCATTTTTAGAAATCAGATGCTTCTGACTTCTAAAAATGACCACCAAAGTAGCTTAGACGACCCGAGCTGCATCTGGGACGGACCCTGGCAGCAATTTGGTGGTGATTTATGTGTGATAGGGACTGGCTGCCTCCTGAATTAGCACTGAATTCAGGAAAGGTAAGCTGCTCTTTTAACCTCATGCGATAGGGTCCTATGATTGCTTACTAGTAGAGCATCCAAGTCCAGCGGCAATATACCTCTGAATACCAAATGCAGGAGAATTGCAGGGGAAGAGGGAACTTCCCTTTCATGCCTTGATTATAAGCATCCAGAGGCATCTGGAAGACCATTGTTTCAAAACATGAGTCTAAGTATGTTGTCTGTGTGGCAAAGAGAATGGTTCCTATATCTTTAGTAGTTGTATGAAAGGAAAAAGGAGCAGGGAAAGCTTGCATGTCAAGCCAAGCTTGCTGAAATTCCAACTACTACACAACTATTAAAAGTACAGAAGCCTTGTCTTTTTGCCACACAGTCACCTTAACAAGAGATCCAGCACAGCACAGTGGTTTGATTGTTGTGCTAGGAATCTGGGAGAACAGGGTTCGAATTCCCACTCAGCCATGGGAATCTACTGGGTGACCTTGGACACAGAAGGCAATGGCAAACCTCCTCTGATCAATTTTTGCCAAGAAAACGTCAGAATAGGTTTGCCTTAGGGTCTTTGTAAGTCAGAGTTGATGAAGGCACACAACAACAAATAACATTCTACTAGTGACTAGACAGTCAGTACCAGCAGGGCTTTTCATATGATCATATTTCTGCATTTCTGTTGTCCTGGATATGTTTACTCAGATGTAAGTGCTACAGAGCTCATGAGAAGCGGGTTATTCCCATGTTAGTGTGCTTAGGACAGAAGCCTTTGTCAAAGTTATTTTGACATTAGGCTGAGGAACTCAGAAAGAGAACAATGTCACATGTACGATCAACGTGAGATCATTATATTACAAAAGCTTTCAACACTGTCTCGTAAAACTGCAGCTGAAATATCTGGATGTATTTATAATGAAAGACATTTTAGACAGTTATAAAGCTTTTAACATCCTGGACTTTTAACCAAAGGCTTAACCTGTGCAAGTTACAGTGCTTTTCATATTTAAATCCAATCACTGCTTTTTATAGGGCTGAGGAAAATATATCCCCATATATGCATATTCTATTATAAGAGAAAGATATGAAAGTTTTAAAATTAAGTCAGGGGGTAGGAAGTGGGAAATATAATAGGAATAGGAACAGGGTTGTGTGCATTCTTCAGTAAGAACTGCTAAAATTCTACATGTAGAAAAATCCAATTTTTGCACCAAGAACAACACTAAATTCTACATTTTTCACACATTATATAAATTGAACAGATTTTCACAGTTCTATTATTTTTATAAAATATTCTGCAATTTTTATTATTTTTCAGAATGTTCTGTTATGTAGCTAGTTGAAGAGAAGTGGGTGGAGATTTTAGGCAGTGAAGCTCCAGCCTGTCACCCACAGAACACCTATTCAGATATCCTGCTGACCCAACATGTATTATTGCTGACCAGCAATTATTATTGCCCAAATATATACATGACTGCAATTTTAGGTTCAAAATCCAAGAGTACTGGTTGTGGTCCAGGAGGCAAAAGCAGCCAGATGCTCCTGGACACAGCTCAGCACAGCAGTGCAGGACACCACCAGCCTACCCTTGGGCAGCTAGAGAATCACAGAGTTGGAAGAGACCAGAAGGGCTATCCAGTCTAAATCCCTGTCATGCAGGAATGTACAATCAAAGCTCTCTCAACAGATGGCCATCCAGCCTCTCTTTAAAAACCTCCAAAGAAGAATACCACTCTCTGAGCATGTTCCACTGTCAAACAGCTCTTACTATCAGGATGTTCTTCCTAATGTTTGGGTGGAATCTCTTTTCTTGTGGCTTGAATGCATTGTTCTGTGTTCTAGTTTCTGGAGCAGCTGAAAAGAAGGAGCAGCTTTCGTTCCCCTGGAACCACCAGCAATTCAGCCATGTTCACCACCAGCAGCAGCTGCTTCTTCCCCCACAAGTGTGGGAGAACAGCCACATGGCACACACTTCGACAGCCATTCAGCAGTTGGGTGGGTGAAATCATCCAGAATCTTCTGGCTGCCACTGCATAATTGGAACATCAGCACTGCAGAAAGAGATGCTGGATGTCTCCTTCTACAGTGCCTAAAAGGGGACTTATGCTGACATAGCTAGATATTACATTAGCCACCAAAACAATTCAAATTAAAAAAATAATAAAAGCTGAGGTTCTCAGGGAGCTCCCAAGAGAAGCCACCTGTGCCGTACCTGAATTACATCATGCACACTACCCTGCTTATTAAAATATTTGAATATAATGTCCATTGGACTTATGCCCCAAAACAAACATGAACACACACACACACACAAATACTCACCTCATATCCTTGAAATATAGCTACAGCTATAGAAGGATTAGGAAACACAGAGCAAGGACTTGATCACACTACGCTTGTAAGGCACCACAATTGAATTCTTCTGGGAAATACGATCATACTGGATTGGGGACTGTCATTATCGCAGAGCTCCTCCAAAGTATCATAGTGCTGCTTCTGTTTTTGCCTCTGTCTTTCACACGCCAGCCTTCATAGCCTTGTCTACCTGCCCTAACCCCTTTCCAACATGCCTTTAAGTGTGTATTTATTTCAGTTTTAATGCATGTGCACAATCATGGCAATCCACTAATTAAAAAAAGAAATTTTAAAAAATTGGGGGGGGGGGAGAAAACAGCCTGCTTGGGAACAGTAAGAGGGAGTGGGGAAAGGAGCAGAATCATGGCCATTTGCACCCTGATTGTTTGCATGTTGGAACTGCTTTGGGAGGAATCTATCACATGTGAATCAACAGTGGAAAAGCAGCATGATTGGGAAGCATTGGCAGGTCTTGTCCATCAATGAGAAGGAGTGCTCCTGCAATGGACTACAGACAAGCTAATGGGCAGACAAAGCATCGTGTGATAAGGTATGGCCACAGACCCTACTATCCTACTCTAGGTGCACTTTTCAATCTTCATGTGATAAAGCAACAAATTAAGCATAATAAAATGCTTTTGTTTGGGGAAAGAAATGGGGACAGGGAACCCTAAAGCACCCTCCATGTAATACTTTGGCAAGCCTAACAAAGTGGAAGATTTCATAGCTGCTTAATTAGACAGGAAAAGCACATGGAGCTTATTAACTAATTATGAAGGGAAATCCCTGAAGCAGCTGCCTGTTGTCATGCGGAGTGCTCTTAACTAATGACTTTGAAAGGAGCAGCCTCAACATTCAGTGCAAATTGATTATTTTTAAGGCAGTGTTCCCCCCCACCCCACCCAACGTCAATTCCAGGGCTTCATCTAAAAGGATAAAATGATAGAATTTACTAAACAGTAAAAAGTGGTCAAGGACGCAAAGTACCAATAACCCAACCCCAGCTTTTCCATGGGACAGAAACAAACCATTCCATCTCTTTTGGGCAGATATTTTTCTGAAGAATTTATATAATAGCATGCTGAAGCCATACATAGATGGTGTTGGGCCTCACTATGATACACTGTGTCCAGCTTTTTAAAGTATGGCTTCTTTATCCTGGCAATACAACATAACAAGAAGCTTGGGGCATCATCTTGGATTCCAATAGAGGAGAGGAGAAGATATTTCAAGAGCAATCAGGATTCAGTAAAGACAGAAAGCTTCGCTGCCTTCATAACTAAGAACAACAATTTATCACACTACCAAACCATTACTAGGCACTTGGACCACATTCTTTAAACCTTTTCCCTGTCATGAGCAGCTAAATTTTTTTTACACATCCAGTTTCCTAATTTGTTGGCAAAATAGGTTTGGAGAAATCTCAACCTAGTGTGCAGAAATGTCTGCAAAAACTGGGCCCAGAAATATCAGCCACTTCTCTGTTCTCTAAGCAGTTGTGAGAAACAAGGGACCTGGAATAAATACATGGAGCCTTTGGGCTACATGACTCCAGATGCTCCCTCAGATCTTGGGAAAAGTTACATTTTTGGACTGCAACTCCCAGAATTCCACAGATAACATATCTTGCTGTACTGCCTGCAAGTATTTCCAGGATTCTGCTCCCAACCCATTGGCAAAATTGTATAATTACAATCCATTCTAGTGGAAATTATATACAAAGCTAGAAATCTGAAGGGAGAACCTCAATAATTTAATCTGGAGAATGGTGTAGATGGAGAGGAGGGGAGGAGGCTGGGGAAGATACCCCCATCCCGAGTCACCTTATATCTTTTTTTTTTTCTTTTTTGCATGCACTCCATGGAACTGTATCTCTCCGCCAACAAACAGATCAGTTTGTAACCATAATTAATAGGTTTTCCCTGTGGTCTCTAATAATCCCTCACAGAACAGCACAGCTTCTGTTTTGCTTAGGTAGATTAGAAGGCTTGGGGGCTATTTCAGACAGTGCCTTTTTCATGAGACTCATTCATTCAACACCTTTATAAGGGTTGCGGTCATAGGGAGGGGGCACGTTTACACAGATGCCAGTGTCCCAGGGATCCGCCAGCAGGTGCCTCCTAACTTTTCACAGACCACCCTCACACTGAAGGGACTCTTTTTACTTTTAGAACGTTTGAGTTACACAACGGTGGTCTTTTCACCTCTTGCACAGCCAGTGATTTATGACCTCCTTGCTGATAATTCTGCTGACAGAGACAGACAGACATGGATGCAACACTGTTAGAAAAGCAGATAGGTTTCAGACATCAGTGATTTGACAAGGACAGTTTCACATGCTGGAAAAGCTTGTGTGTGTCTTTCTCTCTGTGCATGTGCAAGACAGTTAACTCAAATCATTAAATGATGCCGGAAAGGGGGATATTCCTGAGCAAAGATTAAATGCCTTTTCTCCACAATTAAATTGTATGAGCGCCAGGGATGTAGCTATGGGAATGGCAAATAGAGGGTATTATTCCCTCCAATAAGACTTCTGACCACCACCACCACCACCACCCCAGTAAAACTTTTCTTTAGTTGCCAAAGTCATAGCTTTGCAGAGAGTGAGACACTGAAGATTGGTCACACCAAAAACTCTTACATATGCTGTGATTATATTCCATTACTAGCTTTTGCGGGGGGGCGGGGTCTGAACTGTCTTTCTAAATGCTTAATTGACATTTTAAGTTACCACAATGCTAGAAATTTGTGACCTGCAGGAAATTTTCAATAGGAAGCAGAATTGATTCAGGGGGAGGAGGCAATACACCATTTTTTTTCTCCTTGTTGTTACACCTCTGAGGGGGCTTTTTTGAGTGGTGGCCTCCAAACCAAGAAGAGACTGAGATTTTCTCTCTTCCTCTCTTTCTTCCTCTCTCTCTCTCTCTCTCTCTCCACTCACACACACAAACATTAATTTCTGTCACTCAGGTTTGGAGATCCCACTTAAAAATTTTGATACGCATCCTCATCCTTTGTGTAAAAATTAAATTCTGACTGGAATGGTTTTTCTCTCTCTCTTTCAAGTATATCCTGAATTTGCTAAAATGGTATGTAACCTTCAAGGATTTAAGTGGACACTGTGAGAATACAATATTCTGAAAACTACGATTGCCAGCTCAGCAATAGCAAGTACATTTCTATACCACATATCAGTGAAATAACACTCCCTGCGCAATGTGAAGTTGAAGGCTTTCATGGCCAGCATCCATAGTTTTTTGTGGGTTTTTCAGGCTATGTGGCCATGTTCTAGAAGAGTTTCTTCCTGACGTTTCACCAGCATCTGTGGCTAGCATCTTCAGAGAAATTCCCTACGCAGTTTACAATGTGTAAGCCAATTGCACCCAATAAGTTGGGTACTCATTTTATTGACCTATGAAAGGATAGGGCTCCAGGCTGAGTGGAGCCTGGAGCCCTGCCTGGAATCCAACTCACAACCTTATGCTTACAGTACTGGCATTTAAGCACTGCACCACCAAGGCTCCTTAGCTCAGGAGCATCCCAGGTCCCAAGACTTCAAGGCAACACCTGAGAACTAGGGAAGGCCTAGGAAAGGCCCTTTGTCTAATCTTTCTCTGTAAGTTTTTAGACAGAGTTTGAATTCCCAACTATTAGGGGGAATTTAGCAGTGGATTACTGCACTGACATGGGGCTGGACTACATTGGTTGGGGGATTCCTTCCAATCCATAGATTCTGTCATGCTATGTTACAAGTATGATATTACACTAGGCAGCCCCTGGTGATGCCAGTAAATACGATACAGCAAAACACTAACCATAGTTGCACAGAGTAACCTATTCAAATAAAAAGAAAAACACCAGATCCAACAAATAAGGAAAATATACGCAAATACATTTTAAGGCAGTGCTCTTGCCCTGAGATTCATCCCCATTGCCCTAAGGCCTGGAAAAGAAAGATCAGGCTTTTAAATTTAAACTAAACCCATTCCTTTCCTCTTAGCATTATGGGGAAGCAAAGGGGCTTGCACAAGGAGGCCTAGCTGGTGAGTAGATGGGTGGAAACCACTGAGGATGGGACATTTGTAAGGAAGAACCAGAGGCTTTAGAAACAGTTAATCCTCCTTGTTCCACTTCTTCTCCATTATCTTGGCAAACAGGTTTTCTGAAATGTGTAACTTGCCCCCCCCCCCATGTAATGAGAACAGCTGAAAAGTTTTACTAAAAGCAGATGCATAATATTCATAGGAGATTAGATAGGTAGATAGAATAGAATAGAATAGAATAGATGTAGACTCCATGGGTAAAGTAATTGGTTCCCACCAAAGCTTCTAAAAGATATTTTTATGGACTGCAACTCCCAGAGAGTTGTATCCAAAACAAGTAACTGTTCAAAGCTCTGGTCTAGACTAGCTGCTCAAGCGTCATTTCACAGGTTCAGCAGCTCAATAGTTAACCTATTACCTGTTCTTACAAGCTATTGAGAGGGCCTCCACCTGCCTAAGTAAGTGCTATAGACTTAAAAGAGGGATGAATCATAGAATCATAGAGTTGAAAGAGACTGCAAGGGGGAAATGCAATCCTGAGACCCACAAAGGGTCCCCAGGGGCCCTTTGGAGACCTTCCAAGCCTCCTGAATCACTCCAAAATGTTTTTAAAAACATTCCCAGCCCACTCACCCAAGTCCACTTGGCAATGCAGAGGTTCAATTCACCCATCCCCAGAAGCTTCCCCCGCAGAAACCCCTTTAAAAACCAGACAAAATTGGTGGAAAATACAGTTTAGAGTTCATATCAGTACAAATGGCCCTCTGTATTGGTGGGCTAGCCATCCGTGGATTGGAGCATCCACGGATGGCCCCGCGCCGTTATCCTCAATAGTGGTGCATGCAGTCACATGCACATCCCATGGTAATTGAAAATAATGGGACTTGAGGTCCTATGCCTTTTGGTATCCGCAGGGGGTTCCGAAATGGAATCCACTGATAGAGAGGGCCAACCGTATATATAGGCTTTAAGCAGTATAAAAATATTTAAGTGATATGTATTATTATGTATTATGTATGTATTATTATATAATTATGACCTTTTAATTGCAAATTCAGATTTATATTTGTTTTTATGTGGCCCCTGAAGAAGACTATATATAGGCCAAAATCCGTTGGGCTTTTTACCCCAATGAAAACAGCCATCCAATGAGTGCTTGAAGATGTGTCTCCCTATTTTCCTGTGGCTTCCATTGGGTCCTTTCCAGTTTTTGACTCTTCTGAAAATGCTAACATGGCAGCTGGAAGTGATGATGTATCACTTCTGGTGTGCCTGCAATGTGGGGTGTGGGACATGGGGATGAAAATAAGCTCCCTCCTCTTGCACTGTTTCCCACCTCTGGCTTAGAAGCCCTCATTATCTACAGATTTTTATCCATGGATTCAATGCATGGATTCAAGTATCCACGGCTTGAAAATGTTTTTAAATATTTTAAAATTACATAGGCAGGGTACACACCGCCAGAAAGAGGCGCCACAGCAAAAAAGGAGCACCCGAAAGTGGCTCCTCTTTGCAGCATCGCTGTGATGCTGCAAAACGCAGGAGACAACGTGATGACACAGCTGCGATGTCACCATTATGCACCGTGTCTGGTGGGCGCGTCGCTGCTGTGCCGCCCTCGTCACATGTGAGGGCTGCCAGGCACGTGGGCTCACTGCCCACCAGGCAACCCTCGCATGTGACGAGGGCACCTTAAAGGCCCGTCTGTTCCAAGTCATAAATTCCAATAATCAAACCTTGATTATGCCATCGTATATAAGGGACACCATCTACAGTATCCACAGATTTTGGTATTCGGGGGGTGGGGGATGTCCTGGAACCAAACCCAAGCAGATACCAAGGGCTCCCTGTATAATCTGTTAAAGTGTAGTAATTACAGTATTCTTTACTTCTAGTTAAAGACCAAAATATGCAAATCCATTTAGAACAAGTCACCTCACTTTTTGACTTTCATTTTATCCTGCTTTTCCTGAGAGAGGAAAAGACACTTTGATTCCCAGCTTGTGCATGTTTGGGTATGACACACACAAGCCATACCCACCTGCAAAGATTTCAAGCCAACTTTGCAAAACTGCTTTCCAACTGTGACTGGAATGTTCAGAAACACTCAGTAAGCCAAAAGGGCTTGAAGGAAGATGAAAAAGACCCTTCCCTAGCTCACAATACAGCTGGTGCCCCCCTGGCTGTGTGTGTATTAAATTACAATCCAGCCTGCTCAGCTTTGCATTGCCATAGCATACAGGTGCAGTCAAAAAACTTGGAGCTCCACCAGCCTCCATTTCCCCAAAGTATCACAGTTTATGGAGCTCGCACATTTGAGCTACTCACACCTTTGAGTTCAGGAGAGGGGGGTCTGTGGTTCTACAGGGGGATATCTTTTGTGCTTACAGCAAAATTCTAAACATTGTAAAGTCATAAACACAGAGGGAGGGAGGGAAGAAGAATTTTTTATCGTATCAGGGTAGGCCTGCTGATATTGTCAGAGCAGGGGAGTTGCTACAGGACAGTGGGGTATGGATCACACCAGGTAACACCTCACAGTGGATTGTCACTTGGTGCACTGGTGGGAAGGGACTATTTTATACTTATGGAGGCTCTGCTGGCCAGGTGGAAAAGTTAGAAGCTTATTGCATGCATGTTAATTCAGCTTACCTCTATCTGGTTTACAATTTAATTTGGGTGGCATCCTGATATTATTCAGATGGTTTTTACCACTGAATTTGCTGCCCAAATACAACCTGGGTCCACCCCCGCTTCCAGAGCTGCTCTGGCAGCCATTTTCTTAACTCGGAAAACTCCCACATCCGAAAAGAGCCGTGAGTAGCAGCTCTGGAAGTGGGGATGGACCCGGGCTGTATTCAGGTGGCAAATTCAGCAGTAAAAACCATCTGATAACATGAGGATGCCACCCAAATTCATTTTTAAACCAGATAGAGGTAAGCTGAATTAACATGCATGCGATAAGCTCCTTAGTCTCCTCTTGCTCTCCTTTCCTAATGGTTGTGTGTGTTTATAGCAGACTTGGATTTGTCATTCCTTCAAACTGATGGACATCTTCAAATAAAAGAGAACCTTCAAGCAAAGGAGTGTCCTCTCTAAAACAGGACATGTGCCACTTGTGACTTCATTGAAAGTATTGACGCATATTGTGAATCAAGTTGTCAAAGTGCTTTCAGATACAGGCACAGTTCAGTTAACAAAGCCTCTGACAAACAAGCTCCTTCTTACAAAGACTTTTTACACCTGGCCAGTCCCTCTTTTCTTTCCTGTCCTCTGTCTAGCTGCAGGTTTTTTAACAGCATTAGGAGGAGGATGCCAGAAGGCTGGAGAAACACAGAGTTTGACTGTTTGATTGCACCAGTATGCCTACAGAATAGAACACAATGAAACCTGAGCTTGGAAAGAATGGGATTCTACTGTAGCTGATCCTACTGCAGCCGTGTGTGCCTGCCTATATACAACAGCAAGATAAACAGCAGTTACCTCCAGAAGCCTTTACTGACTATGTGTGAACAGCAAAACAGAAAGAAAGTTTTTCTTTCTTTGCGGGGTGTAGGACTCTATCCCTAGTCTTTCTGTTTTATTCCTCCCTCTGGTACCAAAGTTTCTATTAAAAAAGTAAAGTCCAAGAGCACATCTACAGCACTTTGTTAACTAGGGTATACCTGTATTACTTTCTACTGCCGACTTTGGATCAACCTGACTCACTGCTGAGATCAGGAGGGAGCCGATGCTTCCTTCACATCTACTGCAATTGGCTGAATTCATCATTTACCAGAAACTTCTTAGAATAGCACTACAGGAATATTACCCCAGCTCTACCAGCTTAAATATTGAGGCAAGTGTTTAAATAAATAAATGAATAAATTGGCAGCAGTGGTAAGCCACAAGGACAACTTGACTTCATGTTAGGGGTTTAATCTTTGCTTATTTTATGACCAGATGCAAGAATGAATAATTTCAGCAATTTTCTTCCTGCTGTACAAGAATAAAAGGGTTTCTCTGAAATTTTCAAGCACCTCAAGACTCATCAGGGAAAATTCATTTGCTTAAAAATAAATATGGTTTCCAGAACTGAAAATATATTGTGGGCAGGAAATGTGTACTCTTTTGAAACCACATATCAGAAAACTGCACATGATTTTTCTATGCATGAATCCACGTGTTATGCAAACTGCATAAATTTTATATAATTTGTGTGAAAGTTATACAATTTATATAAACGCATAGATTCCTATGCAGAAAAAACACCTGTTCTTTTCCTGCAAGGGTTTTCTCTGACAAAGAATGGGAAAAAATGTATGTACAGCAATCACTGTATTTTGCACAAAATGTTTTCTACCTGAAAAAAATGTTTTCCCCAGAGAAAAATGTATATTTTTGCACAAATAAATCCCCCCACCCCAATGAAGTCCTGAAGTTCAGGGAATTTCACAGCACCAAGGTTTCATTTTCTTTGGTGGGCATTTTTAGTATTGAGGAAACATTTCGCATAGAGAATACAAATCTGAAGTATTTTTCACAACCCTGCTTCAAGTTAGCTGTTGGTTATGACCCCAGTCAGCAACTGCCATTTTGAAGCAAGAACAGAAGAAGCTAGTGCCCAGATTTCCATGCCACCCCTAAAATGGCCTGCTGCTAATTCTAATTGCCATGTAAGCTATTTCCCCATTCCACAGATCTGCTTGTGCTATTGACAGCTAAGCAGAACTTGGAAGAATTTACTTTCAGAACGCTCCAATCAGCATCGCCACTACAGGATTCAGGGAGATATAGTCCAAAAAGGGATCTTCTCCAAGTTCTGCACCTGGGGCACAAATAAATAACCCTGATCCCAGAGACAATTTTGACTTGGGACTGCCAGTTGCTGTCTCCTTCCAGTGTATACTTGGTAATCCAAAGATTTGTAGTTTGGTGAGGCAATGGAGCAGTCTGGCTGAGAACAGTGGCATCACCAGACCCTCCCACTGCCCTCACCACTGCATCAGCTGCCCCCAGGGAGGGAGCCGGGTGGGCAATGGAGACACAAAGGGTGTGTTCAACTCCCCACAGCCTTTGCCACCACCTTTATTTCCTCCTCAGGGAGACAGCTGGAGCAGTGGCAAAGCCCCAAGGGGTGTACTCACTCCTCTGCTTCCCTCACTATGACAATGAGGGGTGCACTTGCCCCTCCACTACCAGGGAGGAAGCCAGGCAGTGACAAAGCCCTCATTGCCACCTCAGCTCCCTCTCCAGTAATGGCAACAGCAAATACATTTCTAAACTGCTTATCAGTGCACTTAAAGACTCCCTAAGCGGCTTACAGTGTGTAAGCTAGAGAGAGCAATGGCTGCAATGAACCCACAAGCAGGAGGAGGACTCCACCAGGGTGTCACTAGCCTTGTGGGGTGTCACCTGATGTGGTCTACACCCCCTGCACCTGCTCACTGTCACCACTGGCTGAGAACTATAAAGGCCCCTTCCTCAAATGCCAATCCCAGGATTTTCTATAACATAACCTTGGCAGCTCTATAATTGTGTAGCATAAATGGGTCCCAGGTAAGTTTATGAGAGAATCCTCTCTAAAACATCCTGCTCACCAAAGTGGACAAGACTGAGTGCGATGGACCAAGAGTGGCCTGAAGTGTAAAGCCACTTCCTGTGCTACCTGATATTTCCCCTTTTGATTCTTTTGCCACCTAGCTCATCAACAACATCCTAAGCTCCATCGTTCAGAGTCCTTACTGGGATGGCCTATTGTTAGGCAAGCAAAGACTGGTTTTAAAACAATCACAATACCTTACATTTTTAGCATCTCTACAAATCCTTGAAAACCAAGCTGGTTCTCTGCCAGTTATGTATCCATTCCTCTGACCAAAGCATACCAAACAGTTCCCCCTGCTTGAATAACTCGACTGCAATGTGTTTGAAATTCAGATGCAAGCTTGTTTTTCTATAGAAATGGCATGATGGCAAATGATGAGGGGATTAAATTTCACTTCAATCAGCTCAAACCCAATCCAGTAGGGAATGAGGTCCCAGTGGAAAATATACACAGAGTTCCTTAGCTTCCTGATTTGAATCACTTTGTTTTCCTTCCAGACAGTGTGTGGTGGGGAGGGGGGGGGGAGAGAAGGAAAATATAAAAGAGGGAGGAGATAGAATTTGGCCTCAAATGAAACATTTTCTTTTTAAGTTGAGCACTTGAAAATGGCTCAGAGGAAAGAGCTGGAACATTGTAATACCAGATACTGAGGCCCAAACAAGCAGGGCCAAAATGCTGTCTTTTCGAGCAGGGTGGGAGGTTTTGAGATGAAGCTGGGGAACACACAATGGGATGGAAGCAAGAGGCAGCCCTGAAGGAGGAGGAGATTTACTGCATTTGATCTCTTTGGTCACTGAAACTTCCTGATTAGTTCCACTGGGACCTTCTCTTTCTTTTTGGTTTATTGGGGAAAGTGGTAGAAACTGCTGCAGACATGGTATCTCTCTCGCCCTTTAAACCACCCAAGCAAAAGCCGAGTCCGATATAATATTTGCCATTCCTTCGCACTGTGCCTTCTCTGAAACTGTCCCATAAGCTGCTGTTGTCCCTAGAGCCACCTTAGAAAACGGTAACTTACAAGGATGGCCTGTCCTGGGTAAACTTTCTCCAGAGTATTTTCTAGCACAGGCAGGAAATGTTACGGAAGAGCTGGCCTGGAATTATTATTACGCCACAGAACTACATCCACCCAACAGATCAGAACTGAGAAATATAACCTTTAAAAAAACCTTGGATGTTGTGTGCCTTCAAGATGTTTTGGACGTACACAACCCTAAGGCAACCCTATCACAAAGTTATCTTGCTAAGATTTGTTAAAAAGAGGTTTGCGCCTTTTCTGACACTTGAAGGAAATGCACATGCATGTTGGATGTTCCTTGAATGATACTGGGTCATTTCTACAGTTCTTTGTATCTGTAAAGAGTAATTCTAAGCCCTTGTTTCTCAGGCTGGCTTGAATTAAGACGGGATGGACAGGAATGCTGCTGACATGGGGCATGACTGTTGTTTTTGTTGTTGTTTGCCTTCATGTTATTTCTGACTTATGGCAACCCTAAAGCAAACCTATCATAGTTGTTGTTGGGGTTTCTTTTTTGTAAGATCTGTTTAGAGGGGGGTTGCCTTTGCCTTCCTCTGAGGTTGACAGAGTGTGACTTGCCTAAAGTCTCCCAGTGGCTGAGTGGAGATTCAGACCCTAGTCTCCAGTTGTAGTCCAACACTCAAAACACTACACCATGCTCACCTTCCAGCTTTTTTACACTACAACTTACCAAATCCTCCAGCAGCATGGAAAATAATATTTCCTCACTCTAGTGCATGTATACTCACATACACAAACACCCGTTTGAGTATATTTTTCTTTTGTTAATTTCCTCATAACTTGCACCTGAAATGCCTCCATGGCTTTCTTTTAGTAGCAAGATCAATTTAGAGTTATGTCTAGATGGAGACATGCACTTTCATTTAGAATGTGAAACATTATTTTATTAATGTAATTCATATGGGCAGTTTGTTAAAAAATGTTTCTTGTTATTCAGAATTAATAATACACAAACTCTGCAAGTATAAAACTAAAATAGCTAGGTTACAGTTGCACTAAAGTTAACACTTGTTGTGATACATTTTAATAACAGCTAAATTGTTGAAAAAAGTACAAGTAACTTTATTAGTAATTAATTGCTTCAAGACTCCGCTTCTCTCACTCATGCATATGCACAGCTACTTTGATTCTTGCTTTCTTATATAACAGTGCTGGATATAAACCTATGCCTCCCATTCTATGCTCAGTCTTTTTCCATTTATGGAACACTCTTGCCAAGTAGGATGTCAAAATAGTAAGATTGGGTCTGCTGCCACATTGCAGAATTAATGCTGTTTGGCACTGCTTTAACTGTCATGGCTTCATTCAATGGAGCATGAGATTTGTAGTTTGTTGTGACACCAGAGCTTTCTGACCGGAAAATCCGAGAATTCCATAGCATTGAGCAATGGCAGGTAAAGCAGTGTCAAACTGCATTAATTCTGCAGTGCAGATGCAACTAGAGTGACCAAGTACATTTATTTTCCCATTCCTATCCCACGATTTAGCTCACAAAGCACCTCCAAGTTGCATTGGTGGCATTGCATGACAACACTGGAGAAGAAGTGAGAATACAGGAAATGGCACACATCATGACTCCTGTACTCTCGCTCTCTAGTTCATGAAAACCTCACCCCTATCACCACCACTACCCAAATCCCCATCTCTTGGCCTGACATCACCACAACAGATTCCAGAAGGGAAGGCCTGAATGGCAGAGTGTCACAACAGCATATAAATTCCCCTGCAGGAATGCAGGTGTGCTTGGCTGCACATGAATTCGAGGAAATAGTTCTCTCTTCTTTTGAAACTCTACTTCTTACCTATTTCCTCCCTGGAGGGAATAGATTTCACCAAGTGAACTAGCAAAAGGAAAATAACCAAAATAAGGATTCCCAAGAAATTGCTTACTCCTTTTGCTTCACATCCAAGCCATTACCTTACACCTATTCGGATACAGAAATCAAGGAGAGTCTTTGGGGGCTGGGGGGTGGTTGCGGGGAGATCAGGAGCATTAGACCCAAATCTGTTCAGCCTGTAGGGATAATACAGACTTTGAAAAGATGTATCCATTTAAATGGTTTTTGAATAAAGGTGGCATTTCAAACAGCAGTGGGATTGTTGCTTTGAAATATGCCATTATTTTCCACATTTTAAAAAATCGCTTTCTTAGATGGGTAATGAGATTTAAACCACATAGGAGGGAAGAGAGAGTCTGTGATGCAAATGAGTGGTGGGACATGGGGGCAGTGAGGGAAGGAAGACATCTGACTGGTACAGTTAGCAGGCACACTTTTCTGTAGCAATCTTGGGGACTTCTGGTCTTTATTAAGACTGTGAGCCAATTTACATGCTGCCAAAAATGGATAATATGTCAGATCTCCATATGTCTCCTAGCAAATACCTCAGAGTTGGAAAGGGGAGCTCTGGATAGGATTGCCAACTTGTCAGCCAGTCTCTGCAGCTGGACCTCTAACAGGAGCTTGATCTGCAGGAATTAGCAGGTGAGGCTAATCATAGGATGGAGTTAAATGTTATCCCCCTGCTAAATGCAGCACTTCCAAGCACAGTTAAAAGCACAGTTACAGAGGCCAGCTGTAAAGTTGGCTGTTCTAACTTTTGGCCTGCAAATGCATAAGGGGTTTGCACATTAGTATCCCACAACCAACCACACTCCCCTGACTTTATCCCCCGACATGTATATTTACTAATGCTACGGCCTACAAACATGATAATGTCTTTTGGTGAAGCAGCTTGGGAAAGTCTGGCCCTCGTGTCATAAGTCAAAACAAGGCTGTGCCACCTTGTAAAAGTGCTGGCAGAAGCATGTTCACCACACAGTTGCTGTCAAACACAAAAGCATCTCTGGATGTGTGTTAGTATAGTCATGTAGAACAGAGGTAGATAAAGGATAGCTAACAACTCAGAGGACAGGATCAAAATTCAAAATGACCTGAATAGACTAGAAAGCTGGGCCAAAGCTAACAAAATGAACTTCAACACAGAGAAATGTAATGTACTGCACTTATGGCAGAAAAATGAAATGCACACATATACGATGGGGGACACCTGGCTTAAGGAGACAACATGTGAAAGGGATCTAGGAGTCCAAGTAGACCACAAGCTGAACATGAGTCAACAGTGCGATGCGGCAGCTAAAAAGGCCAATGCAATTTTAGGCTGCATCAATAGAAGTATAGTGTCTAGATCAAAGGAAGTAATAGTGCCACTCTATTCTGTTTTTGTCAGTCCCCAGCTGGAATACTGTGTCCACTTCTGGCACCACAATTCAAAAAGGACCTTGAGAAACTGGAGCGTGTCCAAAGGAGGGCAACTAAAATGCTGAAGGGTCTGGAAACCATGTCCTATGAGGAAAGACTCAAGGAGCTGTGGATGTTTAGCCTGGGGAAAAGAAGGTTAAATGATAGCCCTGTTTAAATACTTAAAGGGATTCCATATTGAGGAGGGAGAAGGCTTGTTTTCTGCTGCTCCAGAGACTAGGACCAGGAACAATGGATGCAAGCTGAAGGAAAAGAGATTCCACCTCAACATTAGGAGGAACTTCCTGACAGTAAGGGCTGTGTGACAGTGGAACACACTCCTTCCTCCGAGTGTAGTGGAATCTCCCTCCTTGGAGGTCTTTAAACAGAGGCTGGATGGCCATCTGTTGGGGATGCTTTGATTGTGATTTCCTTCATGGCAGAATGGGGTTGGACTGGATGGCCCTTGTGGTCTCTTCCAACTATGAGTCTATAAGTGCGGCCAAAAAATGTTGTTTGACTGACATTCCCTGCATCCTTGCTATGCTGGCTGAGAGGAGTGTGGTTGATTGTGGGATACTAATGTACAAACACCTTATGCATTTGCAGGCCAAAAGTTAGAACAGCCAACTTTACAGCTGGCCTCTGTAATTGTGCTTTTAACTGCACTTGGATGTGCTGCATTTAGCAGGGAGATAACATTTAACTCCTGCCTATGATAAGCCTCACCTGCTAATTCCTGCAAAGCAAGCTCCTGTTAGAGAGCCCTGCTATTTTCCTTGCATCCTAGCTTGCTCTGCAAAGCCAAAATGAGCCAGTTTACAACAAATCAAGAAAAAACAACAATAAATATAATGACAGAGCAGTCAACTGGAACAACAGAAGCCAGGAAGAAACAATGGGAACAGATCTTGAAAGATCTTAACTAGATGTTTTGTTGTTGTTGTTGCTGTTGTTTAAAAAAAAGTTAACTAAAATAAGAGTACCCTAAATGCTCTGCTTAAAAGCAGGCAATAAGAGGGACTCCTCAATGTTATTCTACATTGTGGGGATAACAATAAAAATGGCCTTTTTTCCCTTGTTCAGCAAATTGATTCTCTGAATGGGAATCACTTGAAGGCCTAAAGAACTGAATGAAGCTCATCAGATCTGTATGGGAGAAGATTTTCCTAAATGCCCTTGGTCCCAAGGTTTTAAATGCAAATGCAAGCATCTGAAAGTGAACGAAAAGGAATGAATTTGACATCAGTAGCTTAACTTGGACATCTTGCTAGCTTCAGACAAAAGCCTGGCCATTAAAATCTGGATCAGCTGACATTTCCTGAAGTTTCTCTGAGGGTTGCCCCATGGAATTACAATAATCCAGTAATTCCCAAACTTTGGTCCTCCAGGTGATTTGGACTTCAACTCCCAGAAGCCCTAACCAGCTTAGCCAATAGTCAGCAATTCTGGGAGCTGAAGTCCACATCTGGAAGACCAACGTTTGGGAACCACTGCAATAATCTAACCAGGAGGTGACCAGTCCATAAGCAAGTGTTAATTGGTTTCAGGGAAAGGCAAATGTTTTATCGTGTCCAGTCCTCCTCCTCCTCTTCTGTTCTTTCCTGGATTGTAAATTTTTTTGAGGTCACCTAAGCCAGTGTGAACATTTTATATTTACCTGCACCCTTCCCTTGATAGAAGGAGAAGAAGAGACTGCCTAGAAAGAGTATATACACATTGTGCTAACCTGTTGCCTATGTGTTACCTGTGGTTGTGCTACAGGCAGAAAACATGGCTTTCTAGCAGAATGTCCTCTTTTGGTACTTTTTGCCAAAGGACATCTGCTCTGCAATAGTAAATTGCAACAGTAAATGGATTTTTACAGCTGAAGGATGCGGAGAAGAACCTTATTAAGATGAGATTTGCTATGTGTGTTCTTGATTTTTACCTTCCTTGGCTTGTAAACATGGTTTGAGAGACATGGAACTAGACAATTGAATAAAGGTGGTAATTGGTAATTGCCTCTTTGCAACAAGAGAATTGTCTACATTGATGAATAAATTCATTCACCACACCTTTTCCAGGTTCATAGCGACCCTGTTAGTCATACTTACTTGAAATAAACTGGACTCAAATTGTACTGACTGCTATATATTTCCTGTGCTCAAATTCAAATAGGTACAAAAGGGATGCACTTTTTTTATCTTCCCAGCATGGCAAAACCTGTCAACCAACAGCCTTACTGTTTATCTGTCAGACTTGCTAGCTCGCACTCTAGCCCCATCCTCTCCCTTCATGTCCCAGTGAGTGATCATGAGTAAGGGTAGTGTTAGGAAGGATCGAATATGGGGAATTTAATTAGCTCAAATTTAGCCGAGAGGTGGCCCTAACAACGCCTCGTGCCAGGATCAGGTCCCTATGTGTATACCAGAGGTTACCTAGTCCACCTCCAAGAGAAAGAGACTATGGCTCGTTCCGCACGGGCACCCTAGTACGTGCTCGGCACGTACTAGGGTTAGGAAGGGGCATCCTTTCCAGATGCCCCTAACCCTAGTACGCGCTGAGCACGTACAAAATGGCAGCGCCCATTCTACAGGGATACCGCCATCTTGACGTGCCGAATGCTTAGCGTCCGCATGTCGCGGCTCACTTATGATTGGAGGCTGAGGCTTCTTGGCGGCGGAAACAGAGGCGCCAGCAGACCACCCTTTTTGGGCAGTCTGTAAAGCGCCTCTGATACCAGTTAGATGCAATTAAACTGAAACATTTATTAAAAACCACTCAGCAAAAAGGGAGCATACACACACACACACATTCAGTGCTAACGCAGGGGACGGGTGAGTTTGGAGATAAGAAAGAGAGGCACCACTGGGGAATATTACCTTAGAAATCTTCTACTGGAAATCGGATGTGGCTTGGATGGATAGTGATTCACGGCCGTGGAAGCGGAAAGGAGGGCCACGGAGGCTTAAGAGCTGAGTTCAAGCAGGCAAAGGCTAACTTGCGACCCAGTAACAGTGAGAGCTTGGCTTAGCTGAGTGATTTCAGTGGAGCACAAGGCTCGGAGAACTCAGGCTCAGAATAACAACTCAGGAGCGCAACTCAAAAGCCCAAAGAAGGTCTGAAAACTCACGGTTTATATAGGGCTGAACATATCCCTAGGCTATGGGGACTTGCTAGACAAAGGCGTTGATTGCTAGGGCAAGCAATGAGTTTTACAATGCATGAGGTCTGGACACAATTTGGAAGGGCAGCCGCCTTGATTGCTGAGCCATTAAGCTGATCACTGGCTCATTAAGGAGGAAGCCAAAGTTATTGTCTTCCTTGGGCTAGTTGATGTGAATCTGGTTTGGCGACTCCCAGACTTCCTATGGAAGATTTTAATTCTATCATTTTCTAGGGCTCTGCTTTTGCAGGGCAGGCTGCCTATGTGGTCTCCTCGCTTTCAGGTTAATGGCAGGTCCTCTATGGGGTCAGTCAGGGATCATAGCACAGACCGCATGTACCCAAAATTTTATATAAAACCAAACTTGGTAACAGTAGGAAATCTAAATGTTTAATTCCACCCCACTCCATTACTATCTATTGATTTAGTTTGTTTGTTTTTAAAAATGTCTTTTTAATGTCTCCTGATGCACACTCTCAAAGACAGGACATCTCCTTTGCTGCAATTGTTGGCAATAGAGTGCTTCATCCTGGATGCTGCAGTCCCTTCCCCTGCAGACTCCCACTGCCGAAGTTGCTCTGAAGTCAAGCAGTGGTGAGGGGAGTAGTCTGATTTACCACTTTGCCAATGATCTCATGGCTAGGATCAACTGGGGAGAGAGTGGCAGCAGCCAGGGTAAAGCACTCCGTTGTTGGTAAACGTAGTGAAGGAGATGAGCAGGTTTATTCCTCACTGGATTTTGGAGCTAATGGTAGATCAGGTTACCCCAGTCCCTCTTCCTTCCAACCCCCTGCCTGAGTGAGCAAATGAGCAAGGGAGTGCACAAGCAACCGGGCGCCCCAAATCCTGCAAATAAAGAGGTCAACTGCATGCAAAAAACAGTTTATAAATGAGTAAATATGCCTCCATTTCAGAAGCCCTACCAATCTTTGGTTACTATGTCCTTGAACATTAAAAAAAAATGGCAACACAGACCAAGATTGCCAGACTTGTCCCACCCTCCAATTAGCCCACCCACCATGATTCCATGCAGATCCTGACACACATGTAAAAAACCTTTTTTCCTAAAACTGTGAAGTAAAAAGTGAGATTTTAAAATTTGCAAACACCATGATTCTACAAGAAGTGATTGCACTGTGAAACAGTGTATGTCATGTGTTTCTACAAAACTGGAAATGGTGTAAGTACAGATTTCTTTCACCTGTGTAGACAACCCTAAGTGTGGTTCCACTGTACCTAAAAGAGGTTGGTGGTGAAACTTTTTGTTTCCTCTTTCAACCTTCCCTGAATCCAGTTGTACAGGATAATTTCTACCCACCCTCCAGTATTCATTTTTGGACAAAGTGCTCCCTAGCTCTAGTACTTTCTAGGTTGCTTATGGTCTGGCTTCACACCTGGTTATGGGATACAGAGTCCTTTATTTGTCTTGGTGCATGATCAGGACTATGAATTGGACACGGAAAGCGTGTCTCTCTGGATCCTGCTGAGCCTGTTGGAACTTTCAATACCACTGATCCTGTATCCTGTCTGGAAGGGACAGTACTTTACAGACATACAGGAATGAGTTCAAATAGAGGAGCTGGGAAACTCCTGTTTGATGCCATGGCGTTAGCCTATGGAGTATCTCGGGGTTCTGTCTTGCTATTTGACATGAAACAACTGGAAAAGGCCATTGGAAATTGTGGGGTAGCAGGGCATCAATGGTATCATTATGCTGATGGCATGCATCTCTATCACTCCTTGCCATTTAAATCCAAAGAAGTACTGTTGGTTTTGTACCTGTGTCTGATGTCAGTATTGGACAGGATGAAGGTGAAGAAATTGAAACTAAATCCAAGAAAGACGTCAGTGTTCCTGGTCAGTTGAAATGCAGAACACAGAACAGTAATTCAACCAATGTTAGGTGGAGTCACATTCCTCTTGAAGACTCTGGTTTGCAATTCGGCTGTATTCCTAGATTCAGCCCCAATTCCAGATGTAAATAAAATAAAATATTAAAGGTCAACCATTCTGACCATGCAGCAAAACATAACAAAATCCAAAACACACACCATGGTGATATTGTCACTGGGCCAACCAGTCAATGAGCTTTGAGACTAGCATAATTTGTTTTATACATTTTGGTTGGTCTAATAAAGGCATTAGGATTTTGCTGTTTCCAGGCGAGGTGGTACTCTTTCAAACTATACATTTATAGCATTTTGATTGCTTTTTAACTGTTATGGCTGCATCCTTAGGACTGGAGCATGGCTTTGGCACCACTTCCAGCCTCTTAGGACACATGCATCATTTAAACAGCATACCTCCAAAGTGACCCGAAGCAGCTTTAGTTTGGCCTGTCTGTTCAGGCCCAAAGATATCTTATACAAGAAAGACAGAGAAAGCTATGAACTGAAACTGATAGAGTCACTAAAACAACTTGACCCAAAAGTACACCGATTCCTTTATTTACAACTACAAGAAAGGTTCAAGATAGATTTAAAAAACACAAGATTTTGAAGATGAAGCAACAGAATTGGACAATATTTTATTAGAAGACAAAACGCAGAAAACCACAAAATTGCAAAAAAAAAAAAAAAAAATTGAGGAATTTAGAGCAAGGGAAAGAACCAGTAACGGATGTGATTATTAAAAGGGCATCAGATCCAGGACATAACATTTGATTGGACAGTTGGAAACAAGCAAGAGAAAAAACAAAGAAATTTACGAAATCCCAAAATCTTTGAGAGAATCCTTGGAAGATGGAGCATAGGTGGTACCTAACTCCCAATAAAATAGCAAAAAGTTACAAAACAGGCTCAGATGCCTGTTGGAAGTGTCATAATGCCTCAGGATCATGGATCCATACATGGTGTAGATGCCTGAAGCTAAAGTTATATCGGGAAAATATACATAGAAAAACTGAGCAAATGTTGAATATTAAATTCGAATTGAGATCAGAAATCTACCTGCTAAATATGTTAGATAAGATTCCTCTACAAATTAGGTGTAAATATGAGCGAGTCTTAATCTATTTAATAACTGCTGCCAGAATTACAATTGCTCAGTTCTGGAAAAATCAGGAAATACCGAATAATGATATTTGGATACTAAAGATAGACGAAATGTGAGAAATGGACAAGTTAACCTGTTGCTTAAACCAGAAAGATACAGACATAAAAGAAGAGGAATGGGCTCCGATACTGTTATATTGTAAGAACAAACAATAAAGGTGCAGATCACTGTTTCAGTAAAGCGACTAAGATAGAACACTCGTTAAAATAACAGAAATTTTGGAGTGATATACTTTATGGACACTAAAATCAAATGTTGAATTAAAGGAAAAAGAGACATAATTTACATGTTATTGTTCTAATTTGAGACCAGGTGTAAGAGGGTCTGTGGAACTATTATTTCAATGTACGTTCATATTTGATACAGAACTTACTATTGCTTTGTTTTATTTGTTATATAAAAATAAAAATAAAAAAGTAGACGATGAATATTATTTCAAGATTTTTCCATACCTTAGCTCAGTCATTAATCAGAATAGAGACTGCAGTAAAGAAATCAAAAGCTTACTAGGACTCGGAAGGGCAGCTATGAAGGAACTAGACAAGATCCTAAAGATATATCATTGAATACTGAAGTTAGGATTGTCTATGCCATCACATTTTCAGTTAATAAATATGGTATTTTGAAAGTTGGACAGTGAAGGAAGCTGAGAGGAAGAAAATCAAATCATTTGCAATGTGGTGCTGGAGATAACCTAGAGTTCTAAAATGACCAATAAATAAGTCCCAGAGCAAATCAGGCCTGAAATCTCCTTAGAAGCCATGTTGACTAAACTGATGCTGTCGTATTTTGGCCATATCATGAGAAGACATGGCTCACTAGAAAAGACAGTAATGCCTAGTAAAGTGGAGGGCACTAGAAAAAGAGGAAGATTGCATTCCAGATGGATGGACTCAATGAAGGAAACCACATCCCTGACTCTGGAAGTCACAGGATGACTGGAGATCTCTCTTTCATAGCGTTACCATAAGTCGAAATTGACTTGATGGTAGTTAACAACAACATCTAGCCCCCTCTAATGATGTCATTCCACCAGCAGGCAAATATATATATATTTATTTAGGAAAATTGTTAAACTAGATTGTCATTGGATGGAGTTACAGCTAGTTGGATGCTGTTATTTTTCTTTTATTGGTCTGTTTGAATTATATTATTAAATCCATTTTTCTGTTTTCAATAATATTTGCTTTTAATGGAATTATATTGGCTACTTTGGGTGGTCTTTCATTGGGAGGGGTTGGAAAGGCCAGCTATAATTTTTTTAAAATAAAGTGTGTGAGAGTTTGTCTGTCTGTATCTGTTTATCACACCCATTTTTCCTTCTCTGAAAAAGGAACATGTTTAAGGGGAGGGAGGCAATGAAAAGGCTCTCAGTAAAACTGGCAGTAGCTCAGAGCAGAAGGTCCAGCCTAATTCATATACCTCAGTTTAACAAGCAAACTCATTGATAAGCAAGCCACCTGATGCTTGCACAGCAGAAAAAGAAAACACCTGGTTCTGCCCGTGGCTTGATAAGCCAGTATCTTTAATCTCAGCCTTGCCTCCCCCCCTCCCCACGCTTCCCCTTCGCCTCAGATGACTGAAGTACACACTCTGCGAGACCCTCTGCTCCAGCCACACTGGTAATAGTGACAAAGCTTTGATGTCGCCCTCATTCAACAGAATGTTGTTTAGTTCAAAGCAAAGAACAGAGGCGCTTCTTTGCTTTTAAATTATTAGCTCCCTAAGTCTTCTGTAATGATATAGTTTGACTGAAGTGTGCAGTTTATTAACTACATAAAGACGATATTATTAGAGCAGAGAAAGGCAGCTGAAAGTTTTGCCTTTCAGTTCAGCAGCAGGGGTTTTAAATACTTTGATCTCAATCAATGCTAAATGTCTTTGTATGAGAGAGGGAGAGGGAGAGAGAGCAGTTGAAATTACCTTTGGCACTGAGGCAGCATCAATTATTTAGCTCTTTTTCTTACAAATTAAAGTCGTCTTCAACTTTTAGCTTAATTTCATCCTCAACCAACCCCCTCCCCTCTGTCCTCTTGATTCACGGATGGGAGGACTACAAATTGGAAGACAGCTTGGCTGTATGTGCTAATAGTGCCCAGGCTGACCTTTCCAAAAGTTGGGCCCTGTGCTCTGGTTTTAAATGTGCCTTTGGAGACAGACTAATATTAGGAACAAAATGGTTGACATTAGTTAATTGGCTGTTTGGCCCCAAAATGGCCAAACACATGCCCGTGAAGGACAGACTAAGTTTTATTTTGGCCTTTCCTTCAAAGCCCTCATGGCTCGTGATGAAGCTTTCAAAGCCTAGTCACAATTTGCAACTTATTCTGTGCAAAATTTACATGTGGAAAGCAGCATTTTCTGTGTAGAAAATAATATTTTGGCAGTGTTTCGTGACACTTGCTTAAGTAGGCATTTTTCAAAGTCAGGAGCTTTCTGACTTTGAAAAATGGAAAGCATTTTTCAGTCATTTTTTTTTTTTTACTATCTGAATGTTTTCAAATATTTTTCCATCTCAAAGTCTTTATATGTCAATACATTCCTGACAGTGACCTTCATTCTTCCAGCTGGATAAGCTGGAGTATGTCTAGAGGAGAGAAACCAAAATGGTGAAAGGTTTGGAGCTGTTTAGGAAGCTGGGTATGTTTAGTTTGGGGAACACAATGTTAAGAGGTGACTTGATAGCCATGTTTAAATATTTGAAGGGACATCATATTGAGGATAGAACAAGTTTGTTTTCTGCTAGTCCAGAGACTAGGACATGGAACAATGAATTCAAACTATAGGAAAAGAGATTCCACCTAAACATTAGGAAGAACTTTCTGATAGTAAGACCTGCTTGACAGTGGAACTCACTGCCTTGGAGAATGGTGGAGTCACCTTCTTTGCAAATTTTTAAATAGAGGCTGGTTGGCCATCTATTGGGAGTGCTTTGGTTGTGTATTCCTCCATGGCAGGGGGTTGGACTGGGTGGCCATTGTGACCCATTCCAACTCTATGATTCTATGATTCAATGTTTCTGTAAACAATTTGAAAAGCACAAGATTTCTGGTTGTCTTCACAGTTCCTTCGGGAGATCTAGATATGATATATTGTCCTGTGATTTTTGAAGGAAAATTGTGGTAAACCCACTGATTGTAAAAAAGGATATAAAACTAAGGAGATTATCGCACAGCTAAATAAAGTATCTTACCGCTGCCGAATTCAATCTTCATTCGGGCTGCAATACTATCCACAGAAAATCTTCATACAGGCTGCACTCTGATGTTATCACACAGCTTTTCTCCTCAAAACCACCATCTGGGTATAGACTGGCTCCAATGCAGATCTCTGAACTTGCTTCAGTAGCCATTTTTCGAAGGTGGGAGCTTTCTGACTTTGAAAAATGGCTGCCAAAGTGAGTTCAGGGACCCACATTGGAGCCAGGCTGCACCCAGATGGCAGTTTTGAGGAGAAAAGCCGTGCAGTAACACCAGCATGCAGCCTGAATGAAGATTGAATTCAGTAGTGGTAAGACACTTTATCTAGCTGTGCGATAATCTCCTAAAACAAGGTCATAAACTTTGCACCACAGTAAGTTCCTCAAACAAATATCTGGGGATAAGTCACTAGTGGGGGGGGGGCAGAATACTGTATATATTTATTCCACAGACACAATAGTATGGTGATGAACACTAAGTGAAAATGTAAATGTGACGAATGCTACCCAGAAACTATGATTTCAGGAATTTTAAAGAATAAATTAGTTTACATGAACTTCATATATTTGCATATTCATTACTGTTAAATATTCCACAAAGCTCTGTTTAAGAAAGCTGTTGGAGAGAAAAATACCATTTCTCTCATGCTCTCTCACATCAACATGAACATGGTTGAGTTGGGCCAATAAGAGGGAAATAATAATCTTTGATTAAACAATGTAACTGCTTGGTTAGACAAAATCTTTGCTCAGTACATGCAAGGAGTTGGGACCATAGAAGTGGGCTCTTTTTTAAAAGGAGCAGGAAATAAGTGAACAAGATTCCAGAGGAACTGTAAGCAATAACAATAGCAATAGCAAGTACATTACTATACCACTTATCAGTGCACTTAAGCAGTCCTTACAATGTGTAAGTGAATTGCCCCCAACAATCTGGGTTCTCATTTTAGTGACCTCGGAAGGATACAATCCTGAGTCGAGCTTGAGTCCTTGGTACTGAACTCACGATCTTATGATTTGTGAGTAGGTGGCTGCAGTACAGGCATTTAACCACTGCGCCACCAGGGCGCAAAGGGACTTTTCTCCTTCACTGTGTTGCCTGGCTGTGGGAAGAGAAGGAGCTTTACAGGGCTATGGAAGCATTGAGGCCCAGGTCTATGGTCAGTCATGTTGTTCTACCAACATCTGCATTTCAGGCAGAACTACAAACTACAGAGATGTTCAAAGCCAAAGCCTTATTAGTCTGCATCATCATACGGTGGAATCTTGTAGCACCTTTGTGATTAATTGGGAGAAAGATCTTTGTTGCATAAGCTTTTGTTTCATAAACTTAGCCCCTCAACAGACCAGTGTTATATGCCAGCCTCAGGGCAGAGTGAGAGTGTGGCTTCCACATGCTGGCCAGCCCAACTCCGGTCTCACACCACCCACCTCACCAGATGGCAGGCAGTGTCATGCCCTATCTTCGGCGGCTAGGGCACCCTTTCTCTGGCGCAAAAAGGAGCTTTTTTTTTATTTTGCAGCTTCTTTTTGTGCTGCAGAAAGGCCAGATCAGGGCTTCAGTGTGCAGTTTCTGTGGCCCTGATCCAGCAAGGAAAGGGGCAGCCTCTCTGTCTACTTCATCAGATGAAAGCTGACACTACAACTTTATTTTTTCAGTTAGGAGAGGTTTATCACACAAGGGCTGAAAAGTGGATTGGAGAAGGATAGTATTGTCTGTGGTCATCCCTTATCACAAGACACTGTGTCTGTGCAGTAGCTGGTCTGTAGTCCATCTGTTGCTGGAGTGTTCTTTCTCATTGATGGGTTTTATCCGTCAGTGTCTCCCAATTCTTTTCCACTTTGAGTCATGTGCAATAACTTCCTCCCAAAACATGGGGGCAATCATATGGTGAGGGTGAACATGAGATTATGCTCTTCTTCCCTTCTCTTCCCTCCTCCTTACTATCCCCAAGCAGGATGTGGTTTTTCCCCAGTTTATTTTCTTTTTTACTTAATGGATTGTTCTATCTGTGTTATTGCACTAAAAATAAAAATAAATACTGTACAGACCCAAAGGCATGATGGAAAAGAGTTAGGGCAGGGAGATGAGGCTATGGAGGCTGGCATGCACCAGACAGAGGCCAGCACAGAAGCAGTACCATGGCAATTAGGAAGAGCTGTGTGAAAATGATTGTCGCCGACCCAGTATGTTTTGTGGTGTCTTGTGAGCCTGCTGTGATAAAGTCCTTAGTCTCAAGGGTGCTACAAGATCCCCTTGTAAGCTGCAGAGGTGGTATGCTGCTGTGACTGCAAGAGCTCTGAGGCCCAGTCACATGGCCAGTTATGTGGCTTCTCTGCCATCCTCACTTCAGGGACAACGGAAAGCTGAAACCTATAACGGTGAGTAGATAGGATGTTTCATTGGCTTCAGTCAGGTTATTCTTTATTTAAATTGTTTTAGGACTTCTGGAGTAAACAGATGTCTTCCATTATTTGTTGTAATTCAGAGATGGTTCCCAGGGAAATAATTCTCTATGTTCTTTCAATCTACCATTGCTTGCATCATCTAGCAACCTATTCATGTACAGTTGGCCCCCTGTTCCAGACCCACACACATCCCCTAGCAAAAACTGAGGCTTGCGCATATCCAAGCCCCATAGGCTTCAATGGGGCATGTGCCCATGGGGGTGCACACCCCATTGAAAATAGCAGAGGTTGCCCCTCCATTGATTTTAAAGGTCATGGATCTGGTTAGGAGGGGTGACTGTAGTTTCCTTTCTTTTCTTTTAAACAAAAGATCGCTTTTTACAATGTTGGGGATTACTGTGCATTGGAATAATAGGTTTCTGTATGCCTTTTCCTAAGACCACAGTGCTAACTACCAAACCAACACCAGTTTACAGCTGCACTCAAACATTTTTCTGTACTAGATTTGTGTGAGGAACATTTAAAAGGCCATATTTTGCACATACACATATGCACACACCTAAATAGTATTGTCACAGGGAATAGGAAAATCTGACTGGTGATGGAGGTGGTAAATTATGTCCCTGTCCCTGCTGTTAAACAAGTGTGGGTGCTTCCACATGGTGAACTCTGAAACCACTACAATGTTTCCCAATCTTACCTGCAAAGGATAAGAGGGGAAAGCTTCATCCACTATAGCAGTGGCTCCCAAATTTTTATCTCCTAGGTGTTTTGTAATTCAACTCTCAGAAGACTCAGACAGCTTGGTCAACAATCAGAAACGTTGGGAGCTGAAATCCAAAACATCTGGAGGATCAAAGTTTGGGAACCACTGCACTATAGGAAACCGTTTTTAAAAATACAGACAACAGATTTCTGCCCTCCATTTACATTTCTATACTGCTTATCAGAGCACTCAACACTCTATGCTGTTTACAGTGTGTAAGCCAATAGCCCCCAACAAGCTGGGTACTCATTTTGCCAACCTACGAAAGGATGACAGGCTGAGTCAACTTTGGAGCCCTGGGATCGAACTCACAACCTTGTGGCTGCACCACCAGGGCTCCTCTTTCACAGTCAAATGTGTGCTCTCAGAATAAATTCCTCTAGTCTACCTTCACACATAGCAATTTAGCTTCAAATCCAAAAGACTAATCTCCATAGCATATCATTGCTCATAGGAGAGTGATAGTACTGTCCTGAATGGCTGCCCTCAATTTGTAAGACTTGAGCAAGGCAGTTGATGGCCAGGAATCATGGAGGTCTCTCATAATGTTGACTTGATGGCAACTAAAAAAAAATTGCATGGACATTTTTGCTTTAAAAACCCAGTTAATAAATGCAAACTATAGATCATCTAGGAACCTAAGGAATAAAGAAAATATTGCCCATTCTGACTCAAATAATATCGTTAGGGCAATACCTTTCCACAAGGACATCATGGTTGCCTTGTTAAATATGTCAACCTGGGTACATGTTCCACTGGTATAAAATATTCCCAAGGAAGTGTGCTAATCAATGCTGGATAAGTCTAATCAGAAATATGTTCCATATAGTTCAACAAAACCTGTTACTATTTGCAAGCATAGGACTGTTTGTTTTGTTAAATTCACATGTGTTCAAGAACTACATAGTTGAAAACACTGCAACATACTACTTTGCAAAAAAAAAAAACCCAAAAATCCACAATGCTTCCACTCTGCATTCTACAAGACAATAAACCCAATTTTCTTGAAAATGATATTTTTATGTACACAAATTCAAGAAAGACTTGAACCATAGATTTATAGTAGTTTAGAAATGTAAAACCAGATTGGCTGCCTGATCTATAATTCTTTTAAAGCAGCATTTTGCATTTCATATTGCCAGTCATATGATTGTTTTAGTTTTGGGGGAAATCAGTGGAAGAGAGAAGTGCACAGTTATTATGAGTGCAATGAAAATGTAAAATGATCTGATCCATACTGAAGTGCACAACTAGATGCACATCTAAGTATGACCTTGAGTAATGCCATTCTTTGCCCTTTGCTGTTGTTCCTATGTAAACTGAGAGTAAGAGTGATTTACTGCACAGTCTTGCTGGAGGGGGGAATGTAATAAAGAAGATGAATAACTGCAAATTAAACATTTCCCACAAAAGATTTAAAGTAATAATCACTAGGTCTGTGCCTAATGAGCTGTGGTGAGCAGTGGGCAGTGTTATGTTGGTCTTGCAGAATGCTCTAATTTCCTTTGTTTTTGTTCAATAGGCTAAATTAATCTTCAGTTTGCCTTACTTGTCAATTTAGCTGTTCAGTGACTCTCCCTGTGTTTTACAGTGTACAGTATTCTTACTACTTGATCCAGTTGTTTGTTATTCTTAGTATTTAGGTATTAGATGGAAGGTAAGTAGTCTGAGTTCCCACAAAAAAAGACAAAGCATTGTCTGGGATGATTATGAAGTCAGAGCTGACCCTAGGCTTGCTATCTCTCTGCAATGTAAGCAGCAAATGAATTGGGGCAATCCCCATCACATTCATACAACATCAACATTTGGCTGAAACGTGTTAGGTAGGAGCATCAAGTGGTTTTGTCCAACAGAGGTAGACAAAAAGTCCAAGCTGCTTGGAAAGATGGGCAAGAACACAGGGTGGTGGTGGCAATAGTTCTCAGTCTTCCTCTGAAGTAGACTTAGGCAGGTGACTTTGGAAAACATGTAGTGGGGGCAGACAGAATATAGATCCTTGAAAGGGAAGTGTTCAAAGCAGCACAGATGTCCAAATACCTTAAGGGGTAGCAGAATCACAGTTGAACTACTAGTAATCTCAATACATAGTGCATGTTCTCTCCCCCACACACACACACACACTCCATCTCTCTCTTTCTCACACATTTACACACACACACTTTTCCTTGAATCTGAACATTTTGCTGGTAGAAAAAACCAGAAGAACATCCTCTCTTCAAATACAATGTCATATTATCATATGTCTTACTTAAACATGAACAACATGACTGAGAAAGTGTGAAATAAACTATTAAGATTAAACAGTCAACAGTAGTTTTAAAATTCACTGCTGGTCTAACTCAAGATTGGTACTGGGCTCAAACACCACTTGATGCTGTTGTATTGGTAAAGTATTAAGGAAGATGTTAACCTGATCAGCACATAACTAGGAGACTACTTGAAAACACATTTGAAATCTTCTGGTTTTCTAAAACATGAGCAAACATAGTAAATGCAAATACAAAATAAAAGAGTTTCAAAAACTAACCAGGCAAGAAAGAGTCTTCTAGTATATAATTTTTCAAGTATATAATTAATGTACTTAAAGAATTACAAAGAAACCAGTAAGTGAGAGGGCTGAATTCCAAAGACAAAAAAGGAAACAGGCCAAGAGATATCTTACATTTTTTGAATTTTGAAAAACATATACAGTATCTGAGATCATTATTTATAACCCACATGGTTTGATGCTGGATGATTCTCATTTATTATTCCAATGCACTCCTTTCAACAGCATGATTCATCAGTCCAACTATAGGTGATTATACCTGCTGATTCGGGGGCAAGAAAAAATAGTCATTTTTAAGTAGGTCACATCCTAAGAGTCTCAAAGGCTCCTTATTATCCAGCTTTCCCTTCTTCTGTCAGCTTCTCCCATGGGCAGATCACTTCTTTTGCAGAGTCTTTGTAAGCCCAGTGGCCATTCTCTTCTTCCTCATCCAAGTCTATAGGATAGATTTTACTCTCCAGAGGAATGTCCACTTTTATTTGGAAGAAGCTGGGATGCAAAAGAAAACTCATTACAATCCAGGTATCTTCCAGAGTGCTTTCAGGATAAAAGTAAGATCTTTGGCCTTGGCTTTGGCTATTGAGGAAACATCAGAATGGATACTCCTCCAGCACATTTACCTATCAGTCTGCATTTTTGCTGTGTCTGGCCCCAAAAGGTTTTCTTGTACCAAACAAGTGACACAAAATTGTGTCTCCCTCTCTGATTCTAAAGGCACTATAGGGATTGTGACATATTTCCATGTAACAGGCTCAGATTGAAGGGGCAAGTAAAGTTGCATTTGAGCCAGCATGGTGTAGTTGTTTGAGCATGACTATGACTCTGCATATCAGGGTTTGAATCCTGGCTTTGGCCATGTAAACCCACTCGGTGACATTGGACAAGTCACAACGTCTCAGCTCACGGGATGGCAATAGAAACCCCCCTCTGAAGAAACTTGCAAAGAAAACCCCTGGATAGATTCACCTTAGGGGTGTCATTAGTTGGAAACTACTTGAAGGCAGACAACAACAACATAGTTGTATGTATGTATGTTTTGGATGGCATCCTGTTGATGAATTACAGTGGCATAAGTTAAACTTATACTGTTACAACTCACACTTTTGGTTGATGCACAAGTCAGAATTCACCATGCAATAACACAAATCCCTCCCCACAAAAAAAAACACCTTTCCAGAGCATCAGTTCCCCCACTACCTCACCATTTTCTTGTTAAAGCTTTAAATATAAGCTATTTCCTATAGCTGGAAGCAAAGCAATGACATAATCTGCAGGGACCTCTGGGGACAACAGGCTCTGTTGTTTGGTCCCAGGGAATCCTTAGGCATGGTGGCCTTGTGATGCATGAAAGGCCATGTAATGTATAAACGGTTAGATTTCATAATGGAGTGGCCTTCTATTATATTAAAATATCCACGCACATGCACCCCCTCCCCAACAATGGATCATTTGGAATGGCTCACCTACCTGATACCTTCTGGGATTGGTTATATGATGACAAATATGAAATTCCAGTGCACTGGCACCCTCCTTATGCAATAGCCTCTTCAGGAAGGCCCCTTTCTTATTGGCTTTTAAGATCAGGGCTGCCCATGCCACTGGGTAAAGAGAGGTAAGTGTCTCAAGCAGATGATGCTGTGAAGTAAAGGCAGCCGCAAGACTTTGGAGGCAAGAGCTTTGCATGCCCCACACAGGGCCCTAAGTTAGCTTGCTGCCCCCAACTGCAGTGGCAGAGGTTGGCTCATCATTGGTGTCCACATAAAATTCAATTGTCACTCTGATCAGCTGGCCTTCTACATGAAACAGGACAGGTTTGCCTTTTGTCCTCTGCCTGTTAGGCAGCAACATATTTTGGGAAGAGCCTGTTTAGGATGTCAGCCAAGATAGGTTCAAAAGTTCTTTGAAGCAAGGGGTGTGTGTGTGTGTGTGGCATAGTGGTTTGAATGTTGGCCTACAACTCTGGAGACCAGGGCTCGATTCTCTGCTCAGCCATGAAACCCACTGGTAGACCTTGGACGTCACGCTCTCTCAGCCTCCAGGAAAGACAATGGCAAGCCCCCTCTCAACAAATCATGCCAAGAAAACCCCATGATAGGTTCACCTCAGGGTCGCCATAAGTTGGAAATGACTTGAAGGCACAAAACAACAACAACAACAACAACAACAACAACAACAACTATGTTCCAACTAATATTGATGGACAACTAGCATCAACTATTTGACAGCAATAAGTGCTGTGCTACTCTGGGAGTGCTGGGTTTACTATGTTCTTAATTGATAAAATGCTTTTAATTGTTTTTACTGTGGTACAGTGTGATTTTTAAATGTTGCTGGACCAGAAGCCCTTCATCCCTTACCTTAGGTAGGCTGGTTAGGTCTGATGGGAGAGTATGTGGGCTGCATATTCCACCATTAAGACATGCAGGGCCACATATTCTTCATCCCTGAGTTAGAATTTGTGGTCTTTCAAGAAAGTCTTTGTTGATGATGCGTTGCTCTCTATGTGTATAGTGCTTTTGAAAATTCAAATACCTCACACACACATTTCATATTGCTTGTTCGAACAGAGAGCCTCCCGAGGGATCATTTCCATCTACAATAACTCTTAAAGCATAAGAGAACAACCCACAGAGATACTCACTTGGATACTCTCTTGGATTTCTGTTGCAGCGGTTGGCTCAGACCATCTAGTGGCTGCACCTTCCTGTGAGTCACTGCAGGACACTTGGGTGAGAATGTTGCAAAGACTGGTGAGTTCAAGTAACCTCTTTTCAAGAACCTGCTGAGGGACAAGGTCATCCGGGACTTGGGCAGCAGCTTGGTCTCACCACTCATAGCATCCTGGGAGGTGTAGCATGTTCCTGATTCAGAATCCATGGAGATCTCATTGTTTTCTATAATGGAAGGAAAAGGACTGCAGCTAGTCCCATTGGCATCCCAGACCCTATCCATGCCATAAGTGCTGTTTTCAGCTACAGTAAGAGATGATAGGTAGTTAGTGCTGTTTGGCAGAGTGATATGCCCAGGGCTTTGGAGAGGATGATCACTCAGAGAACAACAGGAGGAAGGAAGAATATTGGAAGGGCCTGGAGGATCAGAAGTACCAGTGTAAACAACCAGATGGCGAACTGGAGTAGTAAACTGGCATAGCTGCAAGAAAGAAAAAGAGAATATTTATAGCACAACAAATTGCATGGGATTCCTGGGGAGCGGGGAGCTTCTGATGGAAAGGAATTGCCTAGTTCTTGGCCATCTTGCTGTTTAGGTTTTCAAACTCAGGGGAATCACTAGAGGGATGCAGGGGGTGCAGACACCCAGGTGACACCCAGAGGGGGGGTGACACCACTGCTCCCCAAATGTCTGCCTTTTGGCAGAAACAGGCTGTGGCATTCTCTTGAATCCTTTAAAAAACGTTGAAAGATGGTGTGAGTGGGATGAGGCTCAGTGGGAGATGAAAGGTTTTTTTAAAAAAAAAGTTTAATTTTTTATTTTTATATTTAATTTTTACATTTTACCAAATTTTTACTTTAACCACATGCAGCTATGTACACATAAATGCATTTAGGCTGTTCATATCATATTGTAATTTAAAGGTATCATTTTAATTTTTTAATTGTTTATGTCAACTCTATTATCATTACATTCAGTGATATACGGGAATAATGATTTATGAGTTAATACAAAAAACATTCATAAAAACATTATCAAGGATTCTGTATGGTGTGGTATGGGAGAAGGTCAGGTATGTGTGTGTGTGTGACACAATGGATTACTGCACTATGTGACACCAACCCTGTTGATGCCACTGGTTTCACTATTGAGGTAAGCCTAAGAGTGCTTCTTGCTTCCTATCTCCTAAAACATGGTACCCTACTACAGGGGGCCCTTGATGTTTGTTGGAATTTGGTTCCAGGACCCGCTGTGAATATCAAAATCTGTGGATAGAGTAGCATAGCAAAATGTTCCTTATGTAAAATGGCAAAAGCAAGCTTTGATTTTTGGAATTAAAAAAAATATTTTCAAGCTTTGGATAGTTGAATCCATGGATGCAGAGAGATCCTTGCAGAACCTTTTGCTCTGTTACTTATCAGCTTATATTTGGCATTATAAATCACAAAAACAATTCTTTTTAAAAACAAAAATTGGGCAAGAGGAGATAATCCCTATCCATTACATCAACAGAGGGCTATATAAAATTTAGAGTTAAAAATCACCACAAATATTTTATAGTACTGTATAGAAACCTGTCCCATTTATTCTGATGCTCCTAACACATTCTCAGAATAGGTATACCTTCAGTATAGAAATAAACTACAGAGTGTGCCAGTTCCAAATAAATGTGTGGCCTGTGTTGAAAACGAACATAATATTACTAAAAAGCAAAACCCAAGAACTCAGTCAATCTCATTTTTCCAGATCAAGATAGACAGGGACCAGGCTTTCCCTGTAGCAAACTCTCCCCCTGAATTCTTGACGTATCACACTAAACTATGCAGATTGCTTTTTTAAAAATCTACGGATGGAAAATTCATATGGACCGTAGACTCCCAGAAGCCTTTTATGTCAGTGATTGGGATGATTGAGGAATCCATTCTTTGTTAATTTCACCATGAGCTGACCTGATCTGCACCTCCTAGATTAATTATAGAGGTCATTGTGTTATTCTGCCTGTGTGCATAAAATGTTATAATTAATCAATTGATTCCTTTTTATATTGTAGGCTACTTTGAAAGTGTGTGTGTGTGTGTGTGTGTCTGTATATATATAGATTTATCTTTTTAAAATATGTTTATTTTTTAATAACTATCTGTTTTAATACTATAATAATTTAATTCCTTATTAATGTACTTCTTTAAAAATGTTTTTAATTGTACTGTTTTTAATGCTGTGAAACCACTCTAAGTCCCAGTCCTGGGAAAAGAGCAGGATACAAATAAATAAATACTTTGAGGATCATAGAAATTATATTTTTACAGAAAAATCACTAGTTCAGTAAATGCATATATATGGTAAGGACATCATAATTCAGGAAGGACCTGAGAGATTGGAACTAGCTTTGGAATATAGGACATCTGTAGCACAAATGGGTTCATTTTGGTTGCAGGACCAAAATGGGAAATGGAAGAAACAAGGGGTTGGGGAAGTTCTTTCTTTTTTAAAAGCATATCATAACTAACGTTCTAATTAACATAAAATATAATACAAAAGGTAGTATTAGAGATCCCACTCAATTTAAAGTTTTCTAGAAACATTCTACTGGAATACTGACAAACTTTTTAAAAATACCATATCCCAATGAAGAATAAATAGCTTTTAAAAAAAAAAAATTGCTCTGTGTGCAAGACATATAGTGTACAATTCCATTTAAGGAAGTCATGTAAGGCTTATTTAATATTTTTATTAAGTTTTTAGCCATGGTTGTGTAGTGTTTGCATTAACATACTGTAACTGGAAATATTACTTCCTGGTTTTCTAGAAGAAAGAATGTTTAGTGATTAGGTTACTTAGGGAGATGTGGATATTAGTTCATGAGCCACTGAATTTTTAACTGTGAATTTGTTATGAACTCTTTAAATATAAATTTGGAGGATGATAAAAATATACAACTTCTGGGTGTACATAAAAATGAATTCACATCACAAAGGTTGTGTTACAAGTGTGTGTTATTGGCACTTCAGTCTCAGTAATAGGCATTTAGCTCATAAGGGCTTGTGTGCACAATTAAAATACTCCTCATGGATTCAAATAGTGATCCAGCCACACACAAGTAAAAAAAAATAGAGAGGGGGAGGAACCTCCATAAACTCTTCAGAAAAGGATTCACATTTTTTACCAAAGTATCTGTGAGCACGTGCAAGGATGCACATTATCAGACTTGTTGCTGTCCATCTGATTTGCATGGATTTGCATGAATTCATGTGGCTGCATATTTTCAATAGAGGGAGGGTGAATGGATGCAAACTTGTGCAGGAAAGTGAAGACAATAAGCATTGATGCAAATGTGCTAAAATCCACAGCAATTTGCATAAAACACTTACGTGTAGACCCACCCACAGTCACCAATACCAGCCTTACCATTAGGTGAGGTGGGTGGCTGACTCAGGCAACAGATTTTGAGTGTCATGAAAAGGCAGCAGACTTGTTAGCTATTGGATTTGTTATTATTTTATTTTTACTGAGAGAGTTGGGGAGAAATGCTTGCAGGTTTTTCTGCTTTGGATGCCAAAATAACATTACCACATTTGATTTGGATACATGTGGGACAGCAAAATGTTTTGGGACATCCTCGATAATCACTCTCTTTATAAAAAAAAAAGTCCCAAGCATTCTGACAAGCTTACATATGCTGCTACATTTGGGCACTGTTCACTGCACCTACTCATCTTGCTACTGACAGATGTGTATTCAGACAACTTCATTTTTCAAAGCCACATGCTTTCTTGCCCAAGTATTTCATCAGAAGTAACATGGATTGTGGTACTGATGAAACAAGAAAGTACGTCAAAGTCTCCTTGCAGTATCTACATTGCATTGCAGTGACTACATTAGTGTCTAACTGTCCATCCCTCCCTTCATTCACTGTTAGGAATGAAAAACACTGATTATCATAGTTTTTTTGAGGGTTTTCAGGCTATGTGGCCATGTTCTAGAAGAGTTTATTCCTGACATTTCCCCAGCATCTGTGACTGGCATCTTCAGAGAAAGCCACAGATGTCAGCCACAGATGCTGGAGAAATGTCAGGAATAAACTCTTCTAGAATATGGCCACATAGCCCCCCAAAAACCCACAAAAAACTATGGATGTCACCCATGAAAGCCTTCAACTTCACACTGATTATCATCTCAGTACATTGCCCAGAACAATGCCTAGAACCCAGAACATTGTAGCATAATGTGTACCTTTGATATGGGTGCTTGCAAAACTCTATTAGCTGGAGGCAGGTTTGTTCTTCCAGCCTGTTTCTGTATAAAAAAGGACAAGAAGTCTCTGAAGATTTTCTATGGAGTGGTATGTCAACAGGTCCAGAGTCTATACAGAAAACTCTCAAGGGCTTCAGCAGTTTTATCAAAAGGGGCACTTGCATCAAAGCCCAAAGTCTGAAATGCATAAGAATCTATAGCTCAGAGGTCAGAAATTTGGAAGTACAGTCAGGCCTCTGTATCCATGGATTCTGCATCCACAGAAAATACTGAAATTTTGAATAGATCTGCATCCATGACTTGAAAATATTCACACACACACCCAAAAAATCCAAAAAGTAAACCTTGATTTTGCCATTTTATAAAAGGGACACCATTTTACTACAAACTGTATGTAATGGAACCTGAGCCTTCACAGATGTTAGTATCCATGGGATGTCCTGAAAGCAAACCTCAATGGGTACCAAGGTCCCATTGTAATATCAACACTAGTGAACATTTAAAAGCCAAAGGCCCAAGGTATGGACTGGACTGGGACAGCATGAACGATATGTTGGGGGAGAAGTGGGTGATCCAGGAAGCAGAGGACAGTGGTGTCAAGTGAATGTATGTCAAAGTTTCCTTGCAGTATGTAATCAAGACCTCTGACTGGGCAATGTCAGATATTCCTCCCAACACCTGACCCTCTTTTCATGCTCTTTTCCTATCTAGCACCAATAGAACAGAATGAAATGCTACTTTTTTCACTTTGTTTCCCTCCTGCTCAGGAGTATGCCATTTGTCAGGAACTCTTAGAGGACATCCTTCTGGAGATACAGAGGTATGATTTCGAATGAGCCAAATGTTATTGTATGTTTTGCCATATCCAATTTAGTGTTAATTTCTACATACCATGGCTATTATTAATATGAGAGTGCCATTCTTGTCAGAATTATGCACATAAATGAAGCATTGGTTTGGATGTAATTCTATACTATCACTTAATAAATACTCTTCCGGAGCTCTGGGCAAATAATTTGGAGTGTTCTACAACTTGATGCAAGAATACACCCCTGGTTTAAGCAGAAGGAGCATGGGTGATATTGTCCATTTTTAATTTTCTATTGAATTATAAAATAGCAAAATGAAAAATGGCAAACCATATTTTTTCTCTCTCTCGAGAATCCAACCATGGAGGGGTGGCATGAGGGCTGGAATTAACTAAAAACATGGATATAACAGTTCCTACTATAATATAGAAATCAGAAGACAGCTGTTCCTCAGATTTTGTACATCTCCAAATGCCCTTGGCTCAAAAATGTACAAAAAAGCACCTCTTATGTGTACTTTAGGATAAAATACATAATTTGAAATATGTGCATTGTCAGAAAATACATGTAAGAACCATGTATTTTATGAGACAATAGTATTTAAATATGACTTTGGGGACAGATTTTTAAAAATAAAGATTAATGCGCAGATGAGAGGCAACAGATTTCTCCATGAATGCATGCAAATTAGAAACAGAGTGGTCCATTCATTTTTAGTCCTTACGTAATGGTGGGCTTTGCCCTGTAAGGAGTGAGTTTGCATCCCCAAAGTGCCATTTTCTTTACTTGCGTATTCTTCTGCCACTCACCAGGCATGTTTTCATGCTTCCAGCCCTCCCAGACAAGGGTCTCTTCATACTGGAAAGCTCATAAAAGCCTGTAGTCAGCCCTCCTTTGATTTCCCACAATCCCACCCCACTATTTTTAACCAGGGATCACCATTTAAGGAACCATGTCTTATTACTGATTATTGTTCCCAGAAGCTTTTGGTAGTCAAGGATTTTAAACGTCCTTCTCTATTATAGCCAAGAACCAGCTTTACAGCTAATGGCAGGAAGAACTGTTTCTAGAAGCTGCAGAACCTATGCCTAATGAATGAAGGATGAACGGATGGACGGATCAGTGGTATGGGCAGTGTAATGTTTTCATCCAGTGGTTACATGTATGGTAAGAGAAAGTCTATGTTACTTCTCTTGCAACAGTAGATCAAGTGGGTCCATTCTTCCTAGTCTTCTTGTATTAACATGTTACACTAAAATTGTCACAAAGTCTCAAATAAAGCCCCCTATGGATGCATCTGCACTGCAGAAATAATGCAGTTTTACACCATTTTGTGTGTTGTAGCTTCTTCCTATGAAATCCTGGGGTTTGTATTTTTACAAGGTTTTTATCCTTCTCTAACAGAGTGCTGGTGCCCTGCCAAACTACAAATCACAGGATTCTGTAAGATGGAGCTATGGCAGTTAGAGCAGTGTCAAACTGCATTATTTCTACAGTGCAGATGGACACTATGACATATCACCAAGGTAAGGTCACTACGGCTAAAATTGTGCCAGTATATCTACACAACCAGGCTGTTAATTTAATTAGGGAATATAATGCAGTACTCCAAATATTGCTGAATTGCATTCTTCACCACGGCCTATGCTAGCTAGGGCTTTTGAGAGTTTTAGTCCAACATTTGGAGGGCTGTATTATTCATACCCCAATTTAATTCCTTGGTGCACTAAGAAATTCAGCCCAGAATCTTGTTTTTCCGGGGAAAAGAGTATAAAATACAGTACTTATTTGCATTGCTTTCCTACCAAACAATTTATTCCAGTAAAGACTTATCTGTTTCTTAATTGCTTTTCTATACAACATGCACAATGTCCAGAGCAAAAAAACAGTATTCAACAAATGAGAAAAATTTACAGATAAATGTAGAGGAAAATGAAGATGTACAATTTAAAAATACAAAAGCAAATGTATTGTGTTTTCAAATTGTTCTTACTGTTTCTCTGCATGTAGCTGTAAATTATTGTTTTCTCTTGAGCAGTATTTTCACTTTGCATATCACTTTGTATGTAAATTGATTTCAATCAACTCTATTTTAATCACAGATAGTTAAAACATCTCCCTAATGCAAATTGTATATGCTTGGCTGCAGAAAAAGCTTCAAAGAGGGACCCTGGCAGCCATAATTTACTGTATTCTTATATCTCCTTTCTTTATATTTCTTGTCCTTTTGGCACAAAACAATATATGTTTATATAATCCAGAGAGTTTCACTCAAAAACAGTTCTGGGAAGAAAATATTCCACTTTGAACTGCAACTTTTCACCATCTCTTACAGATGGTGAATATTAAAGCAACAATTATTTTGAAGAAAGGAATAACTTCCCCCTTTTTTTCTTAGTAATTAAACCAAGAAAATTCAATAGCAAATGGCCAAGTCAAACCTGCTGATTTAGCTATCCTGCTGATGTGATGAAGACAAATGTGAGAAGACACGAAGACAAATGTGAGAAAATGGGTGCAGGTAGGTGTAGATTCATTAACAGAATTGATCAAGTTAGAGGAAATAATGGAATACCACAAGGCACATTGATGAAAGCCAGCAGGAAGGGATATTTGACATGTATCCAAGGATAACGGAGAAAACTTCACAATCCACATGGTGAGGGAAATGCAGTGATTTTAATATTTGCAGTCAGAAATGTATGCTTTGCTTCAATGGTTAGATTTACTTTCAAGTTATAAGTTGTTTTGAATCTATGTATGTCAAATTGATACAAATATGATGAAAGATAAAATTCAATTCTGTGGCTAAGATCCAACATAGGGGTTGCATATCAAATTAGACCAGGATAACTCTGCTGTGCGTGCACTGCACAGCTGGTATACCACTGTGCAAGAAATTGCTTAACTTGCTGATGTACAATTACATGGCCCAGTGGTCAGTTGCTGCCCCCTCTCCCTTGGTTCAAAGTATACTAGGAGATGCTTTTATGAATACCTTGAAAAGAGGAGCCTCCACTTTCACATGAAGATGCGTCCCTAATTAAGAATACTTACACTGGCACAGAATTCAGAGACATAGGTGTGTTAGTCTGGAAAATCAGTATACAAAGGGATCTTGTAGCACCTTTGAGACTAACTGTGCGAAAAGGTTGTAGCATAAGCTTTCGTAGACTTGGTCTATTTAATACTCTAGCCTGTAAAGAATTTAAACATAGTGACTGGCTTCACCAGATGTCCCTGATTTCTTGTGTTTTGAAGAACTAATCACTTAATCCAGTCTATCTCACTCTAAGTCACAGTTCTAAAAAGCTATAATATCACTTTTTCTAAGGCATTTTTTTTCTAATATGAAAAAGGAGGGCTGCAAGTTTTAAGAGGCAGCTGATTAAAATATTGAACAACTGCTCAAACTACACAAGCCTGACTGACAATTAAGGTCATCTTCTGAGATCCTTCTCCAGACATTAGGTAACTGACTCTGGAGGAGGGCCTTTACAGTTATGGCACCTCATATTTTGAACTTTCTCCCCAAACAGATCTGGGACTATTAATAATTAATTTTATTTTAATTTGACTCTTTGTACATTCCATTAGATACACAATAGAAAAGTGATTCACAAATACAGTACATACATACCATGGTGATTTAAGAAATTAAAAACATGTAGCAAAAGCCAGAAGGCCAGTTCCATCAACCAGGAACAGACTGGTTTCATCTTGTATGGACAATGAGTTTATTTTGTGATTGCTTAGTTGCAGTTTTTCCATCATGTGGTGGAGTGGCATTTAAGCCAGCACATCTTGAGGAACAAAGCGAAGTGGTCTCTTGCTCTCCTACACTAATTCACTATATGTTTGATTTCTTTACCTACCATAGGACTGAAAGGTAGATGAAATAGACAAGACAAAGTGACAAAATTTAATTCTGCTTCTTTTCAAGAAGGCTATATTCTTATGTACACATACTTCAAAGTAAATTTTCCACCAATCTCAAGGGTACCTACTTCTGAGTCAAGGTAGAACAGGATCTGGTTGTATGTACTTAGAATCAGGATTTACATGGGGTCTTCTGGGAACTATTATAGCACCATAATTGCTACAAATGTAGCAAATGTAGAAAGGGCACAGTTAAATTGTCCAACTACATTTTTATAAGAGGGCACCTTATGATGAAAACATGTAGCAAGATGTAATGCTGACACATTAAGTAAATGCCTACTTAATTTGGTACTTTTCTTAAACTATGGTTGTTCAAGCTTTCTCTTTCAAGCATATCACCTTACAGATTCACATTCAACAGGATTTTTTTTAAAAAAAGAAAGCTGATTCAAACAAATGATAAAGGCAAAAGCATGAACAAAATAAAAGACATATGGAAAGCAGACAAAGACATGACAGACAAGCAAAATGATAGTTTCGCTTTCTAGTTTTATTCAACTGGAGGGAATAAAGAAATGAAAATGTGACAAATCTCAATGGGGAAGGGGGGAAAAGAGCAGCATTCTGAAATTCCAGTGGAAGGCCATTGCTTTTTTATTAACAGGATGTGAAGCCCAAACTATCTTGGGCATTTAACAGAAAATGAAAATAAAAACAAGGACTTCATACATGTGCATTGACATTTTTTGTAGGAAGAACAAAAAGTGGAGGACAGCATCACATTACAAATCATTAACAGGTTTACAATTCTGTTGTTTAATTAGTTTTGAGGTTTTCAGGGTTTTTTTATATGGGGTAAATCCTTTCCACACTGGCTTGTCTAACAGCAAAGGATTCAGAAGTACTGTACACTCAAGGACAAACTACATTCTTGGCTTTATTCTGTCCTTCTACTTACCATTCTGCCTGAACTGAGAATATAATCTAGAACCTACCCAGCACTGTCCTGCTATGGTACTTTGCAGAAAGAAGTCAACAGTAGTGAGTAAAAGGGTATTTCAAAAACGTTCAGCTGGCACTGGTTAAATCTGCTACTAGACTCCAGAGCCAAAGGGAACCAAACAACCTCTGCCATGAGGTGGATGGGAGGCAGGGGGCCAGTTGGAGGTTGCATTCCCTGCCTTCCAGAGGCAGTATGTTTTCATTGGCGGGTTATAGACCGCCGCTTTGAGGCGGTCTGCCGCCGCCGCCGTTTGCTCCGTGCAGGAGCCGCCGCAGCCACACCACGCGGCTCCCGCACGGACCGAAAAAGAAGCTCCAAAATGGAGCTTCTTTAAGCGGCGCCTCTATGACGGCGCCAGGGGTGGACTCGCGACATCATAGACACTGCGACACGTGCGGACGCATAGCGTCCGATACATAAACATGGCGGCCCCCATGTGGAAGGGGCGCCACCATGTTGTACGTATGGAATACGTACTAGGGTTAGGGGGTGCGGAAGCACCACCCCTTCCTAACCCTAATATGTATTCCATACGTATTTTTTGGCGGTTTGTAACCCGCCAAAGATTAAAATTAGCTTTCTGCCTCCAACAGCCAAAGAAGCAGCAGCTGATAAAGAGTTTGCTTACCACACCCCTGCAAACAGGAACACTCAACTCCAACAGAAAGTTGACATGGGATTGCAGAACTAGGCCTCTGGCATATAGGGGAGAAGATTGCAGTTTATAAACTGCAAGGTCCCCAGGATGCAGTTTAAAAACCACTGCTCTAGTGTGTTCTGTGGTCCCATGTTGGTCTTGATAAGGAGAGAGTCAGAATATTTTAATGAACCATTCTCCATAACTGTATTTTCAAACTTGAGAGTTTAAGAGAGCTCTGCTGTCACTGTTAAACTTACATTTTCTCATGGCCTTTTGATTGTGACATTCTAATTCTGCCACTGTCCCTTTGTTTCTCAATGTTATCCTGGTGTTTTGCAAGAAATTATGAAATGCAGGGACAAAAGGACATAGCTTCAAGTATGCTGAAGAACAGGTGAATCAAATGATATAGGTAGAAAGTGTATAGTTGAACTAATCTCTTGCAAGGTTGGGTGGTGTGATCCTACTGTGTATCCAATCTGTTCCTCATAAGCAGTTCCTAGAATAGTTCAGATAATTCTTGGCCTGGAGTTACTTAATGGTGTTGACTATTTGAATAAAATTAATTCTGCAAGTTTTTTAGGATTTTGTTTTGTTCTGTGGTTGTTGTTTTTTGTTGTTGTTTTTGTTTTTGAGCAAGACTTTGGGTCCTCCTGATTCAGTTCATGATGGAGGCAAGGAAGGTCAAGAGTGCATTTGTTTTAGCACTTTCAACCAGTATAGTTCAGAGGGCTTTGACCTATGTTTATCCACAGTCCATGTGTGAGTTAGGAATAAGTGTGATTGTCAATCATTTGGCTTATTCACAATGCTTATTCTCCATACTTACTGACAATATATATCCAGAGGGGGAAATATGTCAGCCTGGAAGTCATTGACCCTAATCAAAGCCTTTAGCTCATACTGAAAACCTACAAAACTGTGCATAAAAGAAGAATGCTGTGCTCAGGCCACTGCCTCAGAATGAAACCAATTCCTTGCATGACAAACTACCTAATCAGGTCTTCTACTACTACCGAGGGCTCTTATACCCATGGTGAAATTGCTGTTTACATTGGCATATATATTCAGAGCCAATTCTCAAAACCTTTGCATCAAGACATGGGTAGAGCCAGGATAGTCTGTGACAAGCCACTTATGTAATATTCTGCGTCTTATAGTCAACACAGACTGGTTGCCTCTTCAAATCACTTCACCATCATTTTTAAAAGAAGCCCCTATAACTACAATGAGCAAATTCTCTTCTTATACTCACCTGTCTCCCGCCTTAATGTTCCAGCAACTTCACAATTCCCCAAATACTACCTAGGAGATGGGGCTGGTCTTAACATTAGGCAGAATGAGGTAGCTGCCTCAGGTGGCAGATTCTAAGCATTATATTGTTATTGAATTGTTAATTTCTGCCAGGAATGGGGAAGGAGCTTAAGGGATTTTGTGCATCACATACCAAAACAGCTTAGTTGGAACAGCACCTAAAATACCCAAAGCCCACCAGGATTTGGAGAGATGTATGGGGGCTTTATCTGTTCCTTTGCTTTGGGAAATAAATTCTCTCAGGCCAACACTACTGAGAGGTTAGATTTCCCACTATGGTAAACATTATCTTCAGTAACTGGTAAGTATCCCCTGAGGCTAGGAATTTGGTAGAAGTGGCCAATGGTCTCCACACTAAATGACACATCCTTTAAGATAAGAAATAATCTGGCTATGAGCAAGTCACACTCTGCCAGTTGATATTTATATACCACTCAAATAAGTAGATGCTCAGAACATTGAAAATTTATATATCTCTCATGCACACAAACTGATGTCAGTGTACTCCATAATGATTAGGTAAAGGTAAAAGGTATTCCCCATTGACAAGGTTGTCAAGTCGTGTCCGACCAAAGGGGGTGATGTTCATCTCCGTTACTAAGCCAAAGAGCCAGCGTTGTCAGAGACTACTCTGTGATCATGTGGCCAGAATGATTGCACAGAATGCTGTTTACCTTCGCACCGGAGTGGTACCTATTTATCTACTTGCATTTGCATGCTTTCAAACTGCTAGGCTGGCAGAAGCTGGGACTAGTGATGGGAGCTCACCCCATCATGTGGCACCCAAACTTCGAATTGCCAACCTGGCGATCTTGCAATCAACAGAGTCAGCATCTTAACCACTTGAGCCACTGTGTCCCTCCATAATGATTAAGCTGAAATAATTGTAACCTCTTGGCTCCATTCTTATACACATTAATACTGAATAGAACCCTACAATTTTTGTAAGCATGCATTCCGAAGATAAATGGAAAATACTCTGTCCTATGAATCTGAGAAGACAGTCAAAGATCATTACCACGTGAACAAACTATATTAAATCTGGAGTGTGCAATTGCAATATGTGCACCCGGGCTGGAGTTTCCCCATTCACCTCCTTTCCCCAGCATGTGAAGAGTAAGTTTCCTGAGCTCTGAACTTTCCCTCCTCTGGCAGAGCATGAATCTTTCAGCAGTACAGCTCAACCTCCAGCTATAGAGCTGGAAACCAAATTCATACTTCTGCCGTGTGTTTATGTGTTGTGTGTGTCTGGCAGCACATTTTCCTCCAGCCCCTTGCCTCCCTCACCTCCAGGCGGTAAGAGAAGAAACAGAAGCAGAAGGCAGCCAGGCAGTTGCTATGGCACCTGACTTTTGGATTTTTAGCTTTAGGAGGGATGTTTCAGGCAGTTTACAGAAAACACGGTTCCCCAGCTTGTAAAAAAAACCGAGCCCATTTGATACAAGGGGGGAAAGCAAGCGACTCTTTTGCCATCTGTGTTTCTACGGTGGTTCTATCAACGATGGCTTACAAAGTGACACATTGCTCTGGGTGCCATGGCAACAGCATGCTGTGTGGAGGGAGGGGTCCCAGCCAGAGAGGCTCTGTGCACTAATGGCGAAGCACCACTGACACCTGCAGGCAGGGGGAGGAAGTACTGACCCTACACTCAGGCTCCACTTTAGAGTTGTGTTCATTCCACCACCACCACCACCAATACACACAACACACACACCCTACACACACACAATGTGCTTTATAACATCTGGGCTCTACTTAGCAGGTGGGGCCTCCTGTTTGAGCTGGCTCCTACGATCCAGCTTGCTCATAACCTGGGTGATGTCCACAACGGTCGCTGCTTCTTTAGCCTTGGCTTCCTCCTCCAGTTGCTTCAAGATGACTGGGCTGGGGCTGGAGCGGAGGTGTTTGCGAGCAAATGGATTATTGGAGCTGAAAGGAAATAAGAGGACGAGAGAGAAAAACAGAGGGTTACTGTGCTTGACAGCGAAAGGCAAATATATCTGGAGGTGGCTGGAGAGTCAGGGAACGTAGGCGCTTTTTTGAGAAACCACTGTGTGCTGATGGATTAATCACTGCCTGTTTACAAAACCAATTACCCTGGGATAACATTCTCTAAACTCATTGATTTGTTTATCCAGACAAGAGATGAATCAAAGGGTGGGATGGAATTCAAAGGGAGACAGCAACTTCTGGTAAACTCAAGGGTCCTCATCTCATCTCTTTTTTTATCCTTAAGTTGAGGCCCATTTTAGGTAGCTGGTTTGCAGTACATATGTTGGCGTTTGTCACTGCATGCACACCAGTGTTTCATGCTTCCAGGAGGGTAGCCATGTTAGCCTGGTATACCAAAAACAACTAAGAGTCTTCTGGTGACTTTAGGACTAACAAGTTTACTCAGAAGCATATCATGAATTGTGCTGCTGTTCATAAGCGCTTATGTCAAATAACATTTGTTAACTTTTAATGTGCCACAGGACTCTTTGTTGCACATTACAAACCGTACAAGAAATATTTAAACCCTAAGCAATGTATATATTTCTACAGAAAAATAAGTGATAAATGGTGCAAAGCCAAAAGAATGGTCTTTGGAAAGAGGATTTACACATTTTGCTGGCCGTTAGCTAACCATCCGATCAAACTCAGGTCTTAAAATATCTTGGCTTATTTTTCAACTAAATTTTTCCAGGAAAACTCATGTGGAAATAATGAAATCTGTGATTGCTAGAACCATAGATACTATAGCTATGTGGTACACTAAAAGTTTACTATGCTAACAGTGATTTTCTGATTGTTTCTATCTTAAAACTTTTGCAAAGTAAAGTGGTAGGTCAGATTCACCATAAAGCAGATTTAAGGAGCTGGAGTAATTCTTAGGATGCAAAACTATAAATTTTGCAAAACTATTTCTAAACATTTAGCTCTGCCTCCTAGTACTTCAAAACCCTTGAAGGACAGGCTGCCTTCATCAATATGAGGAAAGTGACTGTCATCTATCAAAATTCTATATTGCAAAACTAAAGACTGGGTTACCCAACATCAAATTTTTAGATTTAGATTTCCAGGATCTTTCCCAGCTGATATTAAATTTACCTTAATTCATTTCCATGTGGCACTGGAAATCTGAACATTATCATAATGGAACCTCTTATTTGGCTACGAGTACTTTCCCTAAGTTTAAGAAAGCTTTCACAGCTATTTGTTTTGAAACTATGCCAAAGACTATGAAGCCAGATGCTATCAAATGCTGATGGTACAGAATGCAGCAGTGGAGATTTGGCACTGGAAGATTCTCGACTCCACCATATATTTATATACACACATTCCAAATTATTCTCTATCCAGGTGCTACTATAGCCCATTTAAAGTTATCTATCTAACTTGCTGACACAAATGCTCATGTAACCAAGAGGGTTTCTCTTTATGCTTTGGCAGTGAGTTGGTGAATCTGTTCCAAATTTAAGCCTGAACTTTAATTATCCATAGTGCTGAATCTAATTTGGAGTTCCCCATGTATCCTCAGAGTATATGGGGAATAACTGAAACAGATCTAAAAAGAACATGGCAGGATGTGAGAGGTAAGGGGAAAGGCAGCAGAGAAGTGCCACTGCACTAGCTCTGGTCCATTTGCATGACATTAGATACAATCCTCTGCCCAAGAAACTGTATGTTCATTTTGCTGTACAAATTGACCGATCTTTGAGTGGTCCAGCTCTATTGCCATCCAGCAGTAAGGGCATTCAAGCTGTGAAGCTGAGCATTCCAGTTATGCAGATAAGTTATGTAACATTTAAAAATTAATGTATGATGTATACATAGTATAAAAGACAGATTAATATCAATGGTGTAGTATGTAATCTCTTACATTTGAACTCCTGCCCCATTTTTTTTATTTTACAAGATGAAATGGTCATCCATACTTTGATTCAAATTTGCTAGTCCCTCGGAGTGTGGTGAGTCTCCTTTGGAGGTTTTTAAACAAAGGCTGGATAGCCATCTGTCAGGTGTGCTTTGATAGTGAGTTCCTGCATGGCAGTGGGTTGGACCAGATGGCCGTTGTGGTTTCTTCCAACTCTGTGATTTTATGATTCTATGAAATACCACCTGGCTGAAGGAATCCCTATTTTCTGTCAGCTGCAAAAGTTCTTTCCTACTCTCCCTTTCACCCCTTTCTTTTCAAATTGTTAACCTGAAATCCCATTTTGACAAGTTATGATATAAAATCATCATGATGTTTGTATTTCACCAATTTCATGCATGAAATGTTTCTTATGAACAAAAGAGCAGCAGGTAGCTGCTCAATAGATGGTAAGTAGCAGCTATGAGATCCAATGAAGGTCTATGCACAGCTACATGCATATGAGAAGTAACCACTTATTAAACTAGTAAGATCAATGTGACAATGACTTTACTATTGAAGAATCATTATTTGCATTTATCATTTTCAACTTCACTTACAAGGTCAAAAAGGTTTAACTGCAGTACAGATGCCCATGCCATATTTCAGGGACGTAGCTAGGATTTTAGGAAGGGGGGGGGGGTCCAGACTAAGTGCCACCATTATAATGGGGCTTGAGTGCGGCGGCGCAGCAGCACACACCATTCATTTTTCTAATGGAAGGGGGGGTCCGAACCCCCAGATCCCCCCCCTTGGCTACATCCCTGCATATTTGAGATGTCTGTTATTTTGTTCTTATGGTTTAACAAGTATGTACATATGGGGGAGAGAGACAAAATTAAGGCATTGCTGTCCCAAATAAGAATTCTCTACCCAAGACAATTTCCCCCCCTTCATTTCCTAATCTTCTAGAATTACAGTATTTTAAAATATCAGACAGAAAGACACACAGTTTGGAAACCCCAAGAAAAAGAGAAGGCCAAGTTACCAAGGGAATGGGGACACAGAATATATAAAGCGTTCTCAGTGTGAATGATCCTCAGTGTCTCACTCTTTGCAAAGTTAGCAATTTGGGGACCTAAGGAAAAATACATTGGGGGAGCAAAATTCTTATTGGGGGAGAAATGTGCACATTCCCCCACCCATAGATACTCCCTGGTTATCAATAACTTTGCTTGATTCAAAAGAAATATAAAACAGCACTTCATGTGAAACACCTGCCTGCCTTGCACATCCTTCATTTTAGCATAATCAAGAAACTGCCTGGAGTATTAATTATATCCAAATCCATTGACTAACAAACAAGATTTCATGTGGCAAGGCTGGGGAAAAAAAACCTCACATAGAGGGCAGTGAACAACAAAGGATAGTGGCACCTGAAAAGTGCACTGAGGATGGCCATTTTTGAGCTGCAAACTGCATAAATTTCACACATGTTGCAGAGCTTCTCAAAATGAAAGTCTGAAATTGGCATTTGCAAACTCCTTGGAGCCTTTTCCAACTAGCAGTGGCATCTCTGTGGTTGGTATCACCTAGTGCCCCCTGGCCACCCAGACCTCTGCTGAGGGGAGCAGCACTGTGGCCTCCAGAGCACCTGTTTAGAGCTTGAGATGGCTGCTTGCCCAGCAGCCATGCGGACTGTGAAGATACCACCTCCCCCTCAGCAGCAGGCGCTGCTGAGGGCTGTAGTGCTATGGCCTACAAAGGACTGTTGGGTGAGCAGGAAAGAGAGGTGACACCCTTTCTCATTTGCCCAGTAGCCACACCAGTCCCTCCGAGTGCATTGCCCTACCAGGTGTACATCCTTCTCTGATACTTGTTTACTCAGAAGTATATTCCACAAAGTTTTATGGAGTTTTACTCCTAGGAAAATATGGTAGAGGCTTGCAGTCTGACAGTTTAAAGCCTGCTTCAACTGTTTGCTACATGTGAACTAGTGTCATACTGGGGTGGGGTGGGGTCCCTGACCCAAACATGCACTTGTAATGGCATTCAGGGATCTGTACGAGGGAAGCCGTAAACTGTCTACACTCCCCAGTGTTTCCTCACTTCATGTTTAAGCAGTCACATTTACCTTTCACACTTTGTGTGCTTAATGGAGGAAACATATTTTGGCACAGCAAACCTAACTTGACACAGAAAATATGAATCAGCCTCCAAATAGTTGGTTATAAAGCACTCAAGCCTATATTTCAAACACATGCTTAATCTGATTTCTCTCAAATCTGGTTTTGATTAAACTGTGGCAGTTCTCTGTCTAGACAAATCTTACACGGATTAACTTGAACTCTCCCTAGCTCAGACAGATCCAAGTCTTAAACTCTCAAGAGGAATCTGAATGTTATCAATAGTAGATGAGAACCATCTCTAGCCCAGCAAAACATTCAGATGATCTTTTAAACCTATAAATTCATCTTGATTGATATTGGTCATTCTAATGGCTATCATCAGGGCCACAATACCTTTCTCCACTGGGCTGTCTACACAGCCAGCAGCAGGCCTGTGCCTTTACAGCATGTAGGATTTAATGCCCAATGGCTACAAAGTGGTAGGCAGAGTTCATATGGGAAACAAGGGGTGCACTTCTATTTCAAATCTCTCCTCTGCCACAAACTCACTGGGTAATCTTTAGAGATGTCTCTGTTTCTTAGCCCTAGCCAGCTCACTCTGTAAGATGAGGATAATGCCTACTGTACAAAGCTGTAAGGCTACTGAGAAAAATGCATGCAATACTCATTGGGGAAAGCCTTGTTGTTCTTATTGCTTTAATTCTTCATGATGCTGTAATCTTCTTTAGGACTGAATTAAAATGAGAAGTGGTATGCATGCATGCTAGACATTTTATTATTTTTGTTGTTGTCAGCTGTGTGCTATCAAGTTGTTTCTGACTTTTGGAGACCCTAACGCAACCCTATAAAATTGCAATATTTGTTCAGAGGGTTTTTTTGCCTTTGCTTTTCTCTGAGGCTGAGAGAGTGTGACTTGTCCAAGATTACCCAATGAGTTTCCATGAGTGAACAGTGATTCATAACCTCGTATCCAGAGTCATAGTCCAACACTCAAACCACCATATTGGCTTGCCTTTATTTTTGTCTATGCTCTAAACAACAAAAACAACTCAACCTACCACTTTGGGGCAAGGTGCCTCTTCTGCTCAGACAACAAGTCAATTTTGTTATGGCTACTTCTGGATGTCAGTAAATCAGCCACAGAAGCCTTCACAATGGACTACTGTAGGATGGTTCCCATGACAACAAATAGTACTACAAGGTGCAGCTATTTCTGTTTAGCTATGCTTTAAAGTACCATCAGAAGAGGAGTTTTTATTTTAGTGGTTACCGCACATGTAAACTGTTGTTAAAACAAAATATTTTCCCACAAAGACCAATCTATTCCTTCCTGACAGAAAGCATCTGTGCACCTCACTCGAAAAGAGAGTTATGGTGTGTTTCTAATAGGGATTGAAATAATATTTGGCATTATTCGGCTGAAAAATGGGTTTTCTGATATTCGGAGATTCTGGATGATAAGAATAAGACAGTGGCAAGAATTCTTTCACTTGGTGTTTGCAGATCTTGAAATATTCTGGGAAATTATTATGAACAAGAATATATGTAGGTTATCGTTGCTGCTGCTGCTGCTGTTTTGTGTTAAAAATGTGGAGATTTTATCAAAAAACAGTTTGTGGTGGGAAGGGAACAGGGTCCAGATAGCCATGTATTTTTAGTGTAAGGCTGATGGTTTTTTTGCACAAACCCTAGCAATTGTGCACAAAAATATATAGTGTTTCTTTCAGTGAAAATGTCTTTTGTGCAAAAAATGCCACACTTTTACATAAAAATACTATTTCCAAATAATTTCCTGAATCATTTCCTGAATCAGTTTGGGATGTGTGAATACCAGGAGAATACTGTACTGTCATTTTCTGGCAGTTGGGAAAAAAATCTGTGGAAATTATTAATCTTTACCTATGTAGTAAAAGAGTCAAATAGTCACACCCCTTAAGCCAGACATTTTTTTCTCCCATGAAAGATGTACTTTAAATTATGCAAATATCTAAATCACATCCAATTTTCTTCAGGTCTTGTATTTTGTTGTTAGTGCCCTCAAGTATACCAGCACCAAATAACACATAATTAAACCTCAACTGACTTGCCTTTTTTTCACGGCTTCTTGTGGTACAATTGCCTTGGACAACATTTCTTTGTATACTGGAGACTTTAAATAGCGACCATAAGAATCCTACTGGGAAGAAGAAAAGGAAACTGGTGGTTATAGATTACAAGCATCCTAATTAAAATCATCTCTCCTTACAGCTGTTTAGGAGTCAAAGAGACTGGGAGTGGGGGAGAGGGAAGAACAGAATTTCACCCAGTAATACAGGAGAACATCTCTTCTGCACATTAAATATGTATGCATTATGGAAACCTGTGGCTAAATTAATGCTCATGTGGTTAGAATTTACAATGAAGCTGGGGCCAATTAAGTCATTTTCTCAGATACCACAGCATCCAATCTAGAAGGGCTAAGTGTACCAGAAGCCCTTCACTGCCATTTTTAAAGTACAGGTTTTAGAATGATAGGCCTAAATCAAGTTGTTCGTTGCAATTAAAATAGACTCACTGAATCAATGGTTAACACGGTAAGTCAACATTTATGTAAGTTCTGTTGATTCAGTGGGTCACAAGTGGATTTACACTTACAGTTGCAAATAAGAAATTGGAATTGCCTTCTTAAATGTTCTGTGGTATAAATACTAGAGGTCTGTTACTCGAGCTGGTAGTAGGAACTATTACTATATAAATAGGTTTGCAGGGCACATCCTATTATACTGTAGATGGAGCTGCATTAATCAACTGAAGTAGGATGGTTCTATCCTTGGACATGGAAGTGCCATGGAACTAGGTGGCCTACTAAATGTTTTTTGGCTGTATGAATCAATTAATCTGAAACATTCAGAATGACACAAAATGGCAATTTATATATTCAGGTAATTGCAATTCTTGTTCATAGATCAGCCATAAGGCAAAGAAGGAGGTATAATCTAGAAAGGGAGACCCTAAAATTCTAGGGAACTGCTACTGAAATCCAGAACTTTAGCTTTGTAACCTTTGGTGAAAATGTCAAAGATTACCACTTCATTGAATGCACTGAGGGCCCTTAATTCTTAGATGAGCACATTTATGCAGAAGAAACACACCAGCCAGTTCCTACTTTTTCACATAAGGAACTGAAATTGTCTTTTTTGTTGTTGTTATTTTTGCATAGTCAAAATAAGGTTTGAGCCAACTCTACAGGGAGCTGTTCAAAGACTAGTTTTCTGGAATGTGTTTTCTTCAAACACACGTGGAACTCACTAGTTCATTCACTTTTGGACTAAATGCAAACACTCTACCTTTAAAAGAATTTTGTTTTGGAGTTATAGTGATGTGACTTAGCTGACCATGTGGATTTATAAACAAAATGACAAACCTTTTTCATCAGCATATAAATGTGAGTCTGTGCAGCATCTAAGACATAACGATGTGGGTGTTTGAGGCCTCTGACTGTGATGCCCATAGTAGTACCATCAATATTGATCCAGCGTCTTGCTCCTGGTGCCAGAAAGGTTCTGCAATTGAAAAATAAGGTAAAAAAAGAATTCAGACAAGTTCTTCAGGTACCAAGGTAAATCTAAATGTTCTGCTCCCCATCACTTTTTACCAATGAACCCAAAGCTTGAGGATCCCCTTTGCCTTAAATGTTCTTATCTGTCTTTGTTGTGCCAACACAGTGTTGTTTCAGGAGATTAAGGGCTGATTACATTCTAGGCTCCAGGAGACTGAGGAGGATCCCTTGGAAACTAACCAGCTGTGATAAAACTGCAAAGTACTTTGCTGATTTTTTAAAAAAAGTTGCTTATCAACTCTGACTTACACTTGGATAGCAAGTTCTGGTGAAATGATAGCAACTGTTTCTTCGAGTTTTGAGAAATGAGTTTCAAACTGAATATATTATTTGGAAGACTGTGGCCACTACTTGTTTATTAAACCTGTGTACATCCTGACTGATAAAAGCAGCCAGGAAATAGCTAGCTAATGGTTGATGGAGGCTGTGAATACTTCTTTAAAAGAGTAGTCATAGGCCCTCTGCTTAAAAAGAAAAAAAGAAAGACAGTGAGAGTGGATGGCTTCCATATCACTGGAGCAGGGAATCTGCCTTGGGTTTCAGTCCAAATTTAAAGGAGCTACTCAAGGTGCTGAACCCAATTAAAAAACAACAACCCCAAAACAGGTCCAGTATCCTGGATGGCTTCTTTAATGTTTGGACTGAAGTCTGGAGCAAATTCACCATGTTACTGACATACCTATTGCAGAAAAACTTACAATCTTTTAAAATTGTTTTGCGCTGTGTGTGTGTGTGTATATTTTATTTTGTTTTGTTGTGATTTTATTGGTCTTGATGAAGTTTTATTTTTATGTAATTCTAAAATTCATTTTAAGGCCTTGATGGGGCATATAAATGATACATAAATACTAATACGATTATATAATAATGGCCTAATAGTGTACTAATAATACACTTTGAAGACACCCAGTTTCAACTGATTTCAGAAGATAAGTTAGGTCAGGCTTGGGTAACATTTGGATAGGGAACCACCAGGGAACACCATGGATCTCCTGGTAGTGCTGTGAAAGAATCCTACTGAAAATGCTCGAGATCCACTGCTTCTAATCAGGGTGGACAGTACTGCTTTAATATAATGCACCTTCCTATATTTCCAGCATTAATGTAGTGTGGACACAACCATCCACAGAAAACATTAAGAATCTCTTCTATAGCTTTCACTGATATTTTAATCAGGCTGTTATAAAGTCTTGCCAATGCAAAAGTCCCAGATCCTGTGGCTAACCAAACTTTCTAGTGCTAGAAAAAAACTGCTAGAATTATTTCTCAGGCTGCATCTGCACTGCCTCTTTAACTGTCAGTGCTATGAAATTCTGGGAATTGTATTTTGTCAAATATTTAGCCTTCTCCATCAGAGCGCTCTGATGCCACAACAAACTACAATTCTCAGATTTCCATAGCACTGAGCCATGGCAATTAAAGTGTTTTCAAACTGGATTACTTCTGCAGTGTGGATGTTGCCAGACACTGTTGAATATCCTGGCACTGGTTTCCATGTAAGTATGCTACTGATTAGATTTCTAAAATGGATTCACATGTGATTTCACTTTCAAGTTGCTTCTTCATATATCTTGTGGCAGGGGTATATGGGCAATAAATGAATCCTCTATCCAGATTGCCTGGATTATCAGTGCTTTACAGTCTTCTCCAAATAAAATATTACTCTGTCATTCATAGTTTATTTTTTATATAAACAACACTATACAGAAGTTAATAAAAGACACGAGGAAGAATTTTGTAACTTTATACTATGCTCACTTGTAAATTTCTTCTGCTTTCTCTTTCACCTTAGATTGGTCTCCATATTTTAGATCTTCACAAGCTTCCCAAAAACCCAAATTCTCCCCTGAATTAAGAAGGAAAGAGAAATAGTAATACATTATATAAAATCTTCTAAATAAATATCCAGAACAGAATTGCTATCACTCTCAGTTGGCCAAATGCAAAAGAAGACCTTGATTAGTTTTCTGGGAGAAGGAAGATCAGTAGAAGTAGCTTTTCTCACCTCACCACCTATGACAGTGTTACCACATTTGGAAAAGTAAAAGGAGAGGCTACATTTATTGACTGACTGATTTTAAAACATCAATTGCTATGATGTCTCTCGCCTTAAATATCCTATAAGGTAAGAGGAACCACCACTCCTCATATGAATCACTACAACAGACAAGATAGGCCTTCCTTGTGGCTGAAACCATTCTGGCAATGGCTATGGGGCAACTTTCTCCATTCCACCATCTTCCTCCCTGACAGGTCTTCTGCGTGGGTCAGAGGAGGATGACAGCTCCAGTGACAAAGGCAGCGGTAGCCTTGCTGACCCAGCTGGAAATTGTTGGGCCACTGAGTAACCTTCACAGGACTGAGGCTGGCTGCTTTGGGGGCTGCTTTCCTTCACCTCACTACCTGAAATGTTTCTCTTCCTCCTCCTCAGAGATTTACTATCTGATTACCCACTTCACCCCCATTCCTGACTTCGTAAGGAAATCCAGACATTTTAAAAACCCACCAAGGCAGGAATTTTAGCTCTGACAAAAAGAACATGTCCTAAAAAAGGATGACATATGGTAACCCTAAACTATGATAAGCTGCCTTATCTAGAATTCACCCTTCTACACAAAATATTAAAATATGGGAGCCCTTTAATCTAGTCCCCTTATTTCATGTCCTTTTTCTTTAAATACTGTAAGTGTAGGAGCTTTGCATTTTTAAGCCCTTTTGATATGACACAAAAGGATTATATTCTAAGTTAACGGGTGACTTCTTCCATACCGAGGCTATCCGTAAAAGCTATAATTGACAGAACTATTCCCTTTTTTGTGGATGCACTTTTACTTCAGATCACCTCAACTACTGCAAAAGGAGAAAATGGTGTTCTGCAAATGAAATTCATCTCGGCTAGCTGACTATGATATCTATGTCCTCCAGCACCGTAAAAGTAAAACCAAAAGAAAGAAAAGTAGGCACAGTTTCACACCCACCACTAAACTCTTTCTTCAGGAACAGCTGGAAGTTCTGGCGGCCTTTGGGATCCCGCATCAGCTCACTAAAATTCAAGGCCCATCTCTCCACTCGTGCTTTGGTGGGGATTTCCACCCTGAAAAAGTTTAATTACAAATAAGTGGTTTGAAATCAGTTTCTGTGAAACTGAAACTATTACCGGTAATCTATTCTCACGTTTTAAGCCTATAACACATATCCCAACTGAGCTGCAAAGAGATTTTTCCACATTTTTTGATACACTACAGTAAACTCCTAAGGTAAGGCCACTAAAATAATTAATTTTAGTTGCATATGATAGGATTACTGTAATGAAAGATTCTGCTTTGATTCATAACACATTTGCTTCATTTGAACTGGTACTGGCCACAGTGCTCTTTATAGAACTTGAAAATAGTGCATTAGAAGTACAGTAGAGTCTTGATTAACCAACCTTCAGTTATTCAACCTTCTGGATTATCTGATGTCCCATGCTTCTTCATCAGTGTGCATGGGACGTCGGATAATCCCCTCCCTTCCTCCTTCTCCCTTCCTTCCTTCCTTCCCTCCCTCCCTCCCTCCCTCCATCCCTCATTCCCTCCCTGGAGGAGAGGTCAGGGAAGGAGGTTCAAAGCCACAAAGGAGAGATCTGGGGGGGCGCTCAGCCCAGGCCTATCCTCCGCGGCTTCGTTGTAGGCCTGGGTGCTCAGCCCAGGCCTGTCCTCTGCAGCCGCGGAGGAGGGGACTGGGCCAAGCACGCAGCCTCCAAAAGGAGGCCTGGGTGCTCAGCCCAGGCCTGTCCCCTGCACCCACAGAGGATAGGCCAGGGCCAAGCACCCAGGCCTCTTTGCAGAGGCTGCGTCCTCGGCCCAGGCCTGTCCTTCACAGCCACAGGACTAAGGTAAGCAGGGAGGGAGGGAGGGAGGAGGAGGGGAGGGAAGGCGAGGGACTTTTGTCCCCAATGGCAGTGCGGGTGCGTGCATGCTGTCATTGGGGGCAATGACCCTCTGGATTATCCGACATTTTCAGTTATCCAACTATCAGTTGGCATTTATGTCAGATAATCGAGACTCTCCTGTAATACTGTTACATGTAATACATTATTAGGGAGGTAAACAAGGACAAACAGTGCTGTCTTTGCAAAATAATATAATGACTTCCAATAGGGAGGATTTAAAATTATTATTATTATGATTATTATTAGCCTTTATTTATTTATATAGCGCTGTAACAAGGTGGCTTGGAGATGCAGAGGGGGGGATGTTCTCTAATTGTCACATCAAAACAAGGATCCCACACTACTTAAGCACAGCACCACTATGCTATTACTTTTCCAATCACCACTCACACTTATTTTCTCAAATAAACAGCAACATGGCAAAATATGATGTTGCATCATTCTCAGACCATCCCAGGAAATGTGAATGGCCAGTGGCCACACTTCCTGGAATGGCCTGAGAGCAGTGCATTGCTGTATCATCATATTTCATTGCTCTGTTCTCCATTTGAGGAAGGAAATGTGAATGGAAATTAGAGAAGAAGAAGCATGCGGGGTCCTATGCTTTTATGAGCACTGAACGGTACTTATTTTAAAGAATTGGAAGGAACAGTCGCTGACTACTTTACGTAATAGTTGAGGAGGTAAATGCCAACACTACTGCCCTCTCAAAAAATAATTAATGCAACAAGCAACATACATTTTTGTTTTGAAAACTGGAATTGCAACTAATCACTTTGCAAAATTAATGTCCTGAGCTCTTGCTCTATCATATTATAAATGTCTGTTCTTTATTTTACAAAGAAAATCATATTACATCTGAGTGTAGCTAGTAAACAAGAGAAGATCTCATCAATATGATTGCAAGGTTTCTGTCCTTTTAAACAATGCTTCTCCCTTTAAAACAGGAGTGCATAAAGGGTGGCTTTCAGCAATTTGGGCTTCCCATTCCACAAAAAAATGGAATTAAAATGGCAAGTAGCACCCCCAGAACCTTGTTGTGCAATTTGCCTTTAAAGCTGTTTCTCCCCCCCCCTCAGGTCTCTCTGGGCAAGAAATATTTGTTTTTGTCCACAACCATCCACCACCAGCCCTTTATAATCTCAGAAGGATCAAGAAAGAATACTGGTGCTTTACCAGCTGCTCTTTCAGTTCTGACATCTTGTTTGAAGAATAAGAAAATAAGACCAAGAGACCAGGAGGACAATAGGAAAAATCAGAAAAAATCACGAGAGGCACCCTACCACTAATTATATCAAGTAAAACAGAAGAGCAAGAAGGAGCGAGTTATTCATAAACAGCTCCAGATTTTTGGGGGGAAAATCACTTGAGGGTAAATATAATTCACAAACTGATGGCAAATGCAATACATACAGCTTTGCATTGAGCTCCCAAAAATCAACATCATCTGATTCCCAGGGGTTACTGGGGAGGCATCCCGAAATTATGGGGTCATTGGAGCAGAACTGGTCACAGTACTTCACCATTCTGAAAATATTGAAAATGAAAACAGTAATATCATTCACAAACAATAAAATAACTGAAGTAGTAGCAAGGAAATTATGAACATAGGTCATGGGTGTGTTCACAACATGAAGAATATTTCAGCACTATTATGGAACAAATTATAACACTGAATCTCACACCTACCCTTCTGGTGATTTTGTACCCACCATTTCATGAATTCTGTAACAGTAAAACCAACCCCCTGAGAAAGCTTGCTTCAGACGTTACTATGTTGGAACTTAACATCTGTGTACAAGTGTGGTATGAAGACATGGAACACTAGAAAAAACAATAATGCTAGGAAAGGTAGAGGGGAGAAGGAGGAGGGAAAGACTGCAAGTAAGACGGATGGACTCAATCAGGGGAATCAGAGGCATGGGTTTGCAGGGACTGAGTAGAGCAATAGAGGAAAGGAAATCTTGGAGGTGTCTCATCCACAGGGGCAACCTGAGGGCAGTTAACAATAACAAAAAGCCAAGTATGGAAATCATAAGCACCTGATGCAAGCAGACATGTGTGTTGCTTAAAGACAAACATAATATCAGGAGAACTCAGGGGTGTCACTTAGTTTCAAGGCAGCCAAGATTTGGGGCTCAAATGCACACCAACGATTTGAACATGGAATGAGTCCTCACTCTTGCCTTTTCCTCATGTTTCAAAATGATGCTACCTTTATAAAAGTGTGGCAAGAGAATCTTATTTGTTTATTCATCCTTCAGCTATTTTTTCAATTTTTAAGTGAAAAATATTCTGTGAAGAAAGAGGAGGGGGGGTTGTATGTGTGAAATGTGGGGGGTAGAGAATCAGCATCACATAACACCAACTACTGTTTCAGACTGTAAGAAACTATTACAAAGGACTTGACTGGGCATGCTTAAATCACACTGATTTTTGGGTTCCAGTGTCATAGAGTTTATATGATTGTTCCCATGGCATTCTGGTACAGAAAACAGTGGCTGCAGAACTGAGCACCTTGCAACAGTAGTAATACAAACAACTATGACGAGCTCTTTTTTTCACCTTCAGCCTTCAGCCACTTTGTCTTCTAAGTCAGGGAAGGAACCCTCCACTGATCACTTTGCCCACTGTTCGGTCAGTCTGCACAGGTTGTTTATTTCATTTTTTTAGCAAACCATCAGAAATAAGAAAATAAGAAAATAAAGCTATGCTGAAATCACACCCAGCTCTAATTGAAACTGGGACTTCCTGCATGCAAAGGATGTCTCCGAACACTAGACAATGCCCCTCCCTGTGAGATGATCATGAGACACAATTCCCATATGTAAATGTGACACTTGTTTTTCCTTCATATAGAAGACAGACAGGCAGCCTGTGGGCTGCATACAGCCTGAGTGTGTGTGTGTTCTTTTATGGTACAGCAAGTGATCTGGCCATATCAATATCACTGCCAGTTTCACAAGAGTCATCAAGGATTCTGCCTGGTTCTTATGGGAAGCTGGAGAGGATGATGCTCTAGCTGCCATACCCTCAGCAGTTACCTCTCAGAGCCCTGCTGCTAGAACATACAATGATGCAGCAATCAGGTTCAGAGGAGCAACCACTGAGACACTGGCATCTGTAGCATTTTCTTGTCCAATTTGTCATAGCCACTAGGGAGGATCCCAGCAGGGCAACTAGAGAAGAAGATCCCAAAGTGTGTAATCTTCATGGGCATCATCCAGGGTAGAGAAAAGGGAAGCACGTGTGTCTGTGACAGAAAGAAAAAGAGAAATTGGGGAGAACATGCATCTATGTGAGTGCAGGTCTGTATGCCTCAGTGGGGGAAAGGATGTCTGTCATTGTTTAGTTAGGGGAGGTATCTGGTATGTGTGTGTGCACAGAGGGACAAGGATATGTGCCTATGCCTGTGAAGGTGCATGGATATAGAAAGGAAATGTGTGTGTGTGTGCACGCATGGAAAGATAGGTGTGTTTGTCCAGTATTGTCGATTTGAACCCTGGTTCTACTCATAGTCAGCTCTACTGATCCTGAAAGTTTTTGTCACCACCTGAAAAAGATGCTCACTCCTTAAGGAATAATAATAATCTATGTCATTCCATCTGAAATGAGAAAACAAGGCTTCCAGTTCAGTGGGTGCAAGCTCAGGACAGGGATCACCCATAACATTCCTATTTCTAAAAATAATGGGGTTGGGGGCAAAGCAGTAGCAACAGCAACTATTGAAAGCACTGGATTTTTGGCTTATATACTCAAGGGCACCAAGGATGTCAGAACTTACGCTCCCAGAGAGACAGAGGATTTTACTCTAGTCTTCATAATGGCCTGCTGGTAGTACATGATCTACAAAAGGACACAGTTCACATTTTGTTAGTAGGGCAGCAGAAACCTGAGTAAAATCCACACCCACTGAAAAGCTAGTATTATTTTTCCAAACACATGGTGTAACTCCATCCATAAGGAGATGCTTATGAGAATGCCCAGAAGCCAAATTCCAGAAATATAAGCACTTGAGTAGTTTCTTACATAGGAACTGTGAGACATAAACAAAGCACATATATACTGTGGGTTCACTGCACACCTCCATATTAATATACATATTAAAACACAGTTAAAAAAGCACAAAACCACAGTTAAAAAACAACACTATAAAATCATTAATATACACTCATAAGATACACTCTCCCTGGGTATAAAGCTGAGGCTGTGCCTGATAATGAAATTTAGATGGTCCAGGTTTCAGTCATAAATTTCAAGAGAACATCATCCTAGACTAGTCTTCAACAAAGCAAACGTGTGGGGTGCCCAAGTGCATTAGGGCAGCCCCTGGATTATTACAATAAGACTTTTATATCTCACATCTAGGAATTATACTTTTTATCTTTATTAATGCAAAAAACTATCAATGATTAATACTTATTGCATAGAATAAAAAGAAATTACCTCTCTCCTATAAACATCCATCGTTTTTTTCTGTAAAACAAGGGAACACAATAACAAGATAAAAATGAAAATCTTTCTGTGTATGTTCAAAACTGTATTTGAACAAAATATTTCAGCCCTTTAACAATTAAAACTAAATTCAGACTAACATTTACCAAGATCATCTAGCAAGGAATTCACTGATGCAAATGTTTCCACCCACCATATGATTTTGTTAAGACTTATTTAGCAGATAGTACTGCCTGCTCCTTCTCAGCCTGCATATGTGTGTGCATTTAATTACAGGGTTATTCTAATGGAGCTAATAGAAATTCATTTAGGAGACAGTGATTAGATCATTCAGTCTTACTTAAAGGCAACAGGAACCGACACATTGCAAAACATAAACATTGCAATTAAAAGCCTCCGAAACAATATCTGCTGTGCTTATGCTGTGATTTAAATAGCTCAGATGATGTTATGTGTCATCCACCAGCTAGCAAACAACTGAAAGCTAGAAATTAACTGTGGGCTGTTTGTTCCAGCAGCTTCCTTTGAAGTATCATGCCATGACTTTGTTTGGAATAAGCAGATGGAAACAGGGGAAAGGCACGCCAAACCTAGGCTCTCAGGAAAAGCCCTAACCTTTTTTTTTTGGGGGGGGGGGGGGCTCTTTGGTTTCTGTGACTCACACAAATGCCTGCTTGCCATGTGTGATGGGATCATTAACTGTTACATGAAAATGTATGTAAAAGGGCTTGCATCCCATATATAGGAGGCTCGTTTTGAACAGGACAGTGGCAAAGGGAAGGGCTAAAGAACCCTTTTCTCACTCAAATATTCTCCATCCAAAGGCTACAATCAAGTATGAGCCTGTAAGTGTAAGAACATGGGACTTCTCTTCTACAGTGCATGCAAAGGCAACATCTCAGCACTTACATGGGGCTCCCCCAGTCACTTAGTGACTGGAGGAGGGCATGAGATGGTTGGTGCAGTGTCTAGCTGCCATTTTGCAGCTGGGAGTAAAAAGCAGATGTTGCCCTCCAGGATCTCAGGGGGGCATGAGCTAGGCACTGTAGCACCGCTTTGCACATAGGGGAAAGTACTATATAAGGAAGTACTAAATACTTCCTTGCATGATTAATTTATACTCACATAACTTCAGATTATGTAAGCACATATCACCAACAGGGTTCCTGTTCTCCAAATTGCTGTGCATTCTATGAAGTTCCAAATGGACATGTATGCTTTTTCACACATGGGGAACAGTTAAGCATTACTCCCTTTTCCCTTAAATTATTTTGGTTTGTATAGAACATTTGTGAAAATCGTGCAAATGTTACTCCCTCCCTACATCCAACACAAAGGACCACTGTTTATCAAATGCTTTAGCAAGGGTGGGGAACTGCAGCCCTGCAGTAGTTCTTGGATTTCAACTCCCATCAGTCTCAGCAGGCAAGTCCAGGATGAGGGACAATGAAATCTGCATTCAACACCAACTGGAAGGCTACAGGTCCCCCAGCCCTATGCTTCAACATGCCATTTGTCACACACAAGGGTGAACCATCCTAACAAACTAAACTAATAGGTATATCACCTAAGACAATTAGAGTGCCTATATGTAATTTTCTGTTTTACCCCTTTCAGAAGTAAGGGTAATTAACCCCCATCTCCAAGAAGTACAGTCTTAACTGTCTTGAGTTAGACACTGTGGAAATAGAATGTTCCTTACTTTTCATTCTATTAGGTTCTTGATCTTATATTAGGTTTTTAGTTTGTTATTACTCTGGATAATATAATAGAGTACTGTTTTAACATATGTTTTATTCAAGTATTTTTAAAGTATAATCTAAGGCAACTAGCTGTTAAAACAACTGTAAACATTTTTTAAAGAATAGTTACAGTATTACAGCTAAATATGAAGGCTTATTCAGAGGTACACTATAAGTTTGTCTTGTGACTTTACATGTGTCAGATCTAAATGCATGGTTCTATCATGATGTAATGATGATATGGTGGTAAGATGACATGGTGATATAGGATAAATGCTGGTTTATTGAGAGGTGAATAGAAATCCTGTGGGAAGCCAAGCTTGTGAAACAATGGAAGGGGGGAAATGGCCAGAGGCAAGAGAGATTTGTGGTTTTATGACCCTGTTGTTCTTGCAAGCAGATGAGGGCTGTAAACTAGGGGTGTTCTCCTTCCTTAAGAGCAATTCAATGATAATGCAGGAAAGGAAAGAGGAAATATGAAATGTTACTTTGATCCGGATCAAAGGCTTGGGATCATAGCCGGGGAGGGGGGCTAGATGATGAGAATTCTTAAGTATGATCCAGGGGGGAAACTTTTCAGTTCCGACACAAACCCTGGACAGAGGAACTTCTGTCTCAATTTCTGGAATAAAATATTTTGTTTTAATCACATTAAGACGTTGTCTTGGTTATTGGGAACTGAGTCCACTGATCCTGACAACATGCTAACAGCAGTGACATGTCAGTCAAAAAAGTGTTGAATAACAGTAAATAATATTGTGAGAAACATAAAGGACACAGAGCAAAAGAAGCCTACAGGGAATGTGTGTTGTGTGCCTTCAAGTCAGTTCTGACTTATGGCAACCTTAAGAGGTTGCCAACATGAGAGTCTCTTGGAAAGATTTGTTCAGAGGAGGTCTGCCATTGCCTTTCTCTGAGGCTGAGAGCATGGGATTTGCCCAGGGTCATTTAGTGGGTTTCATGGCCAAACAGGGAATTGAACCCTGGTCTCCAGAATTATAGTCCAATGCTGAAGCCACTATGCTGGGAATACAATATATATAAATACCAATATAAGACAAAACAGTACAAGATAAAAGTATATAGGAAAATATTAACAAGAGCAGTTTCAATTTGAGACCCTCCCTTGTTTCCTGTTGTTTGAGCTTCTCTGTGTGCGCATTTGACTTCTCTTCAGCAAGCCACTGATTCTAAAATGGAAGCTTCTTTATTGTTTTATCCCATTAGAAAGCCTGTAGCCATAATAAAATCCTACAATTCCCAACAATCAGCTAAATTTTAGCATATAACTTTATGCAGCTAATCCACATAAGGCAAACAATTACCAGTGTGTGTGTGTGTGTGCCCCCAAGCCTACTGAGTTAAATTAGACCCACTGTTCCCATTAATGTCCATTTTTCCAGGGTGGCATTTCTTAAATATACAGTACAGTTCTACAAGGAGAACACCGGTGAGATAGCAGAATGTGACTCATATGGAGGTTACAGTGCTTTAATCTTCTACAGTACAATCAGTCAAGGACTTCACAGACAGGAAGGCCATAGACACATCGGAGAAAAATAGACTAGAGAGAAAGAGAAAAGAAAAGATGGGGAAAATGGTTAATTAACTATTTCAGGGAGCAACAAAGTTCTTAATGTAATGGATATTTTAAATGGAATAGTTTCATCTATCTATTCCCGAGATTTTTGCTTTCACCTTTTCTATCAGTTCAGGCAATCACACGTTCTCCATACATAATCTCTTGCCTAAATAGAATACGTTATTGGGTTAGGGCTGTCACATTCATGTTCCATTAGTCAGAGGAATTTATCAGACAAGGGAAATTGGAAGTATAATCCAATTGCAATCCGAATTCAATCATGGGGTTTAACGTTATTGCATGATAGACTACCACACACAATTTCAGGCAATGGGAAGTCAGTCTGAATGCAATCATGGGGTTTAACGTTATTGTGTGATAGACTACCACACACAATTTCAGGCAATGGCAAGTTATTTTTGGGCAATGGGAAGTCAGTTTGAATGCAATTTGAATTCACATAAATTCACTGAACTAGTGAATTCACGTGAATGCGTTATGGCCCCACATTCTTTTCATTCAAAATTAAATTCCTCCCGTGTGATAAACTCCAGAGATTCAAGAATTGACAAAAAACAGCAGCACAGTTCACAGGGTAATGAACTGATTTAGGAATTTCACAAGCTGTTTGCATCTATTTCTTCCATTGGTACAATAACTCATGAATTCAACAGAATTTACTCATTTGACATTGTACACAGAGCTTACAAGTACTCTGAATTAACAATAGGGCCTGAAGGTTATGGACTAGAAAACCATATCACACTGCTTACAGGTTGCTTTGTTCCCTGTTTTCTAAGTTTTTAGCATGCTGTTCCCCTATCTGGGGATCTGTTTACAATAAGAACAAAATACAGAACAGCACAAGAAAATGTAACCATAAACACCAAAAAGAACAATATAAAATACATACAACCACAAAAACATCCCAGACAGCACCCTCACATTTTAGATCTGAACCATCTATCAAGCATCCAAAAATGGATTCTTTAGAGAGAGATGCAAAGTGACACAGTCTCCTCCTCTCTCCAAATAAAGCCTCTCATCCTACATTGGTGCACAACAACTTCCATCTTCCCTCATCTTTGGTTGTGTTACGTGGGGCTAATAGAAACTGTGGTCTCAAGTTATACCTGAAGAGCCACCAGTTGTCTGCCCCTGCTCAAGTCAGCATGCATGTAAAAGTCTGACTGAGTGGTCTATCAAGTCCCACCATTTTTTGTACATTTTGGGCACAGGGGGAGAATTCTTCCATGACTTTTAAATTTCCTATTCACTTTTCAATACTGATATCAGTTGTGATGAGTTCGTCTTTTCACTAACAGGTTAAAGAAAATGGAGCCAAAAAGTAGCAACACATCGCACCCACCCAAACCTCCTTTAGCAACAGATAGGTGCAGCAGACTCTTCCACATGATTACCTATTTGTACAATAAAATTGTTGGTGCCTGATCTAGATGACCATCCCAACAAAGGATCATTCCTCACTATAGGCTGCAAAGTCTTTCACCTTACTAGTCTGTTAATTACAGAGAAGCTGCATTTCCCACCGTTTGCCATTGCTGGGGGAAAAATGGGGCCACCTGCCTTGGTGGGATGGCCCAGTTGCCACGCGGGGGAGCCCCACGGCAAGCCGCCAGCCTCTTCCGGCTCGAGCGGCCCCATAAGCCCCAGCGTGGGGCCGCTTGAGCCATGATTGGCTCTTCTTCGGGACGGGAGGAGGGAGTTCCGCCCGCGCCTGCTGGAACTACAGGTCCCAGTGGGCCCCACAGGCGGAAGTACCCCTGATTGGGTGGCGTCATTCCTAGGTGCTGCCTGGGATTGGCCGGGAGGCGGGTCCTTGACTCTTTCCCAGCCTCCCATTAGTTGCGTGACCTGGGTCGGCGCCATTTGGAGCTCGGCTCACCCCCCCCCCCTCCCTCTGTGGGTTCTGGGTTGCTGTCACAACTTTGAGCGGAGGTTGCATAGGTCTTGGATCTGGTGGGCGTGGTTTCCAGGGCTGCGTAGCGCTGGATTGGGAGTCCATTTAGGACACGGGGGTGCTGCAGGCAATGCGGTGTTGCCACTGCGGGGGCAACATCAATACAGCATCCCCCATTGACAAGGGATAGAGATGCGGAGATGCGATCAATCGCATGATCGATCGTTGGAGCGTGGGCACTAACCAATAATCCCTTGCCATCCCGAAGCTTGGCCAAGACCAAGCACTTTGGTTCATCCATTCAGTACTGGGCTGATGGATGACAGATCCAGACCTCATGCATTGGAGCCAACCCTACATTCTAGTTGCTGTTCTGTTTTGTTATGGTAAAGTTCTGGCCTTTTACTTCCAATTGCTGTCTATGGTATTTGTTCCACAGCAGCTTCCCTCTCAGGCAACTCCTCTTTCCCAGTTAATAATCCCATCATCCACTTTACTGCAGCTCAGAAGGAAGAGAAAAGAATAGTTTTGTGCTCAGTCCACCATGCTTTCCAGCAACTGATGGGAACCTCTTGTACCCACAGCTTTCCTCTCATAATAAATTAATTTTTCATTTTGTAAAGAGATGCTCTCCATTGCACTGTTGTATTTCCATCTATAGCCTCTCACAATTAGATTGATTTTCCCCTCTGAGATTTGAGGGAAACCAGTGCTCACCTCCTGAGCAAAGCCTTATTAGGCAAAAGAAAGGGGAAAGGAGTTCACGTAGCACATTTTGCAGTGTTAGAGCTTGGGTATATGTGAATAAAGAATGTGGTAACAGTTTTCTATAGCATCCAAAGCCTAGGATTTTCATCTGTGGAGGACTGTAATATGAGAGCAATGTAGCTTAGCTCAGTAATCTCTCCACCATGCCTGACAGACTCTTGTTCTCCTTCAGAAAAAGGCATGTCAACCACTGCCTCTTACAGGGAAAAGGTAAATCCTAAACCTTAGTATTTAGTTCTCCTCTGCCATCTCTATGGCAACCAAACCACAGCAATTACCTGCCTCTGACAGCTGAAATGGCTGGGAGAGCCCTTACCCAAATGAAAAGGTTTTTTTAGGATTGAAAGGGTTTGGAGAAAACAATTGCCCCAAGGAGAGCTTCAACTTCATACAAACAAATCTGTATCCAAGCTTCACCTTCAACTGGGGGTCTATTTGGCTATAAATACCGTATCAGTTCAACAGCCCGGTTTATGATCTCTCCTAGCTGTCATTTGCTGTAAAGAGCTACCATACATGACTGGAGCTGCATCCACACTGCAGAGCTCTGGTGATACAACAAACTACAATTCCCAGAATTCTATAGCATGGAGCCATGGCAGTTAAAGCAAGGTCAAACTGGATTATTTCTGCAGTTCGGATGCAGCCTAGGAGGTACTCTCAGCCAGTCCTATTCCACATAATGTTTCACCAAAACATCTTTTTCATTCCAATGCATTTGGTGTGATGGAAATGAAATCAGATTTTACAAGGATCTTGTTCTCACTGAGAGGCTGAATTTAGGCTTGGAGTGCATCTCCTTGAAATCACCACTAATGGAACTTCTCTCTTTCTCTCTCTTTCAAATCTGATCTCCCTACAGCTCTTCTTCCTAGTGAATTTATTACTTAATGAAATGCTCCCCATTCAAAAAAGACTTTTGTGCTCGGAGAAAAAACAGGATGTCAGAGGGAAGGCTAAGCATGGCATACTGTATATTCATACCAGTTTTCACTGCAGGGGAATGTAAGCCTCACTTGGAATCTGAGAGTCAAGCTAAACAAAATGATGGAGACACAGCATAAGAGCTGCCATCTCTTTATGTTTTGGATTTTTTAGACTGGAACTATATCATTAGTGGAGTGGGAATTAATTTTTAACTCCTATTGAAAATTGTTATCTCCATTCCTACTACTATCAAGGGCTGAGAGCAAAATGAAGTCATTGTCGAATTCCTTTCGAATTCTCCCCCCCCCCCCCATTAAATTTTCCTACAGTCTCCAAATTTTCAGCATATTTAGAAATACAATTTAGGTATCCAAAGAAAAGAGAGGGGCAACGTTACCAACAGAATGTGAATACAGCAAATATGAGTTTTAGGTGTGAACAGTTTTCATTGTCTCATTCTCTGCCACGCTAGAAATTTGGAGACTGAAGGGAAATTTAATGAAGGACAGAATCATTTGAGGGGGGCACATTGTCCTCATTTTGCTCCCCCTTTGGATGCACCCTCTCCTTGTGATGCTATTTGCTTTTTTTGGGGGGGGGGGAACTCTTACACATTTTAATTTTCTCCAACAGAGCATATGGTTAGTATCACAATTTTCACAAAGAGAGAATTCTGTAGAGTGGTACAAGGGAAGAATGGCACATGCTAACAATCTGATTAGGGTGCTAGAATGAACCCAATCCTTGCCTCAGTAGGTGTTTGCCAAATATTAAAAAGACAGGACATTGAGATAGTGTTCTCCTTCATCTTGTGTAATTTAGCCCTGTAGTGAGTTAGTCAAGACAGACCCTTGCTTGTTGCCCTAGAAAGAATAAACCAAGAAAGCCAATAGCAAATATTTCAGAGTTGTCATCTGTATTCCTATGTACTCAACTAAATTTAGGAAAAGGAACTGCAAGGAACTCATGTGAACCCAGTGGCTTAGAATTTCCATAATTTTTGATGGCATCTAAATAGAGTGATCAGTACAGATCAAGTGCTTCTGGGAATTCAATAATGCTGGAACTCTTTTCCTGCCTATAATCAACACTAGCAATCTTTCTAATCATATGAATGACGAGTTATAAAGGTTCATCACTGTAATCACAATAATGCTAAAGAATACACACTTACCTAATTTACCGTATTTTCAAGAGGATCAGTTGCTCGGTCTAAGCCATAATCAAGTGTGTCTTGCATCCCTGGCTGTTATACAGTAACAAAATACACAAGAAAGACATTTGAAATGTATTTTTAACCCAGCTAGTTTATATTACTGAGTATGGTTATACAGATGAATCCACTGGAAGACAAATTCATTTTGAGGGGAAAAAGACGGAGAACTTATTGATATAGTTCATAATACAGTAGCTCCTCTACAGGAGTGGAAAAACTGTGACCCTGGATGTTAATGGACTCCAACACCCATCATTGTTATGGCTGTTGTGAGGTGTAGTCCAGCATCATTTCAAAGGTCATAGATTTGTCATTATTAGTCTACCTTAATCAGGAATAATTTTATTAATGTATATTCATGTTGTGTTTTTTATAGCCCATAGACAGGGCTGCATGTATTCTACAGTTCTGCAGAAAGTCACTAGCTTCAAAATTCAGCATAGCTAAGATTTGAACTTTCATTTTCAAACTTGACTGTCTAGCCCTTGTGGCTGTAAAAGCAGACTTTGAAATGTCTGGACAATGTCTGGTGATATGTCTGGTGAAACAGAGAAGTCTACTTCAGTTCTCCAAGTTGCTTCTGGACCACTTCTAAAATAAGAAAAATTAGGCTAAATTCAGTACTTTGGAACTGCCAGCTCAAATCGTTAAAAAACAGTAGTAGGCTAATAGATGTATATTTGTTCAACCAGCAAAATGTCTTCAGGCCACAGAATTCTTGGAACAAAAGTATTTTACTTTCAGTACATTGTAGTGCACAATCCACCAAGCCATGGCCAGGTGTGACCTCAATACCCAGCACCCAATAGGTAGTAGGGCTCACTTGGTGCTCACACCTGCTCTGGTACATCTATGCCAAGCAGCTGGGTTTTCAGGCTATAATTTTAGATTTCTTTATAAAGTAACATCAGTCCAGAGAATTGTGCAGAATTTAAATAATGCTCTCTCTCATCCATAGTATCCCAAAGCAATACCATAGCAGGGGCACTGTGAGAATGATTTAATGGGGGCTCATAGCTGTCACCAGAGAAGCAGACATCTGGGGACCCACTGACACAAAAGGGAGACCATCAGAAGGCACTTTGCTGAGGGCCCGTCCCAGTCATGATCACAGTCCTGCAAAGGTGAGAAAAACCAGAGTAGGCAAAACTTTCCTTTTTATATATGTTAAATGTGCAGGAGTTTTGTTCTTCATATTACCTGATAAACATAATGACAGAAACTATTTTTTCTATGTGTTAAAGTATGTTTTAGCAAAATCTTGGCATGGGAAGTCGGATCACAGAGAGAAAGTGTTACCCAGGGAAGGAAAAAATGCCTTGACATGGCAAACAGATTGGTACCAACTATCACATCTGCTTTGAACACAGTTGAGTTTTGATCAGCTATCTGATGTCCGCCAAAGTTTGGTCATCAATAATTAAGCCTCAGCCAGTGCTATCTTAAAAGGGTGAAAAGAGGGGAAACAGCTCAAGAAAGAGAAAGATCCAAATGCAGCTCTGGTGTGATCAAAGACGCTTCAGCAGGGAGGATGAACTGGGACCAAAGGGGTTGTTGTGGCACACAGGCCTTTTCTACAGATGGTGCTTTTTCGCCCCCAAGCTAAGCTCCAATTACAGTCTGACATTTGCCGGAGGCTTATACCTTCTCTGTCTGTTAACTGCTGGGCTCTCAGTTGGCTGCTTACACAGTGAGCACAATTAAAAGTAGATCTTTGATTATGATTTGGGATTAGGGAATGTAGCTTCTTGGCATGTGTCAAAGCCATACAGCATGCTGTGATCAGTGTGGTATTGCTCAGGAAACACCCCACTGGCACCTGCCAGAAGTGCCTCCAAAACAACAGAAGCTCAGTGCTGCTGCTTGCCCAGCTTAGAGTCTTTCTTCCAGCTTGGAAGATTTACCAAAAGCACCCTTCAAGGGCAGCCCAAGGCACAGATTCTCAACATGGTAAAGTCATGTTGTGAGGAGGCAGATTCCATGGATTCATGCACCAGTTTTTATAGCTACTGTTGAAAGTGGGGCAGGATTATAATTACAACTCTAAAGAAAAATGAGTTCCAAAGGTCAATCTAAAGTTGTTGAGTTCAAGGAACCAAATATGTATAACATGGATGTTGACAATAGTTCTCAGAAAGAAATGGGTTCACAGTTTCCAGCTACTTTCTGTGTATACCTATGTCTTACTTCCCAGCCTTATCAGTAGGAAGCAGGATATCTGTGCTTCTGCTCTTCGTTAGAAGACCTGTCTTTCCCTACACCTACAGCAGTTTTAGTTCCCAAGTGGCCTGCTGCTTTTCTGTTATGAGAAATTAACATTTCCGAGACATACCTAACAGTGCACTCTTATACCTATCTGCTCAGTATTTATTATTTATTATTTATTTACAATGTGGGTGCAAGGGTATCCCAAAATACTGTCCTCTTGGCAACTCATAATTCAATCAATTAAATGCAGTTGAAGATAAAATATCATTAAAAATCAGGCAAATTCTATTAATCTTACTTCCAGGTAAGTGGGTAAAGACAGCAAGCCACATCTCCTGGAAGTTCAAAGTACACACCCTCAGTGGAAGCTTCATGCAGAATCTCTGCATGACTTACTGCTCTGGCTTTGTTGTTTTCTAATCTGAGTCCTTATAGATGGAGGGGTAATTTGGCATCAAATTCAGAAGGAAAATTCAGTCCACCCCAATACAAAATTGTCTGCCCATTATGCCTCTGCATGAGCCAATGTTGCTTCATCTTGCAGTGAAACACACAGATCAGCAATTCAAACAGAAACATAGCTTAATGGGTTTCTCTAAAGGCAGGTAATTCTTATTCATGCACATACCACAATTAAATCTTTGTTTACAAGAAGGAAATTTGCCCCTAATTACAAAGGAAGGGTAGATTGTGCCTTAACAGTTACTCCTGGATAACCAAATCACAAAGCCATTCAGAATACTTTAAAGCTCTGTTCTGAACTGCATTATATATTCCTTTCCTATAACAATCAGCATACCTGGACAAAGCAAATGAATTTCTCCCTATAATAATCCTGTTACAAGTAAGAAAACAGTCATGCAGACCAAACAGCCTGTTTTGCCTTTACAGGCACCTTGTGAGTCTGTTTGTACACATGTGAATATACAAATATGTATGAAGCTCTCAAAACTGAATAACTTGTGATCTACAGCAGTCAACCTAGTTGATGTTTTGGACTCCCGATGTTTTGGAATACAACAACAGCTAGCATGATGACCACACAAAACATGTAGAAAGTAGTGGATTGTGGAAGGCTGCTCTATAATGTTTAGTGTTCTATCACTTTTGTGAAAAATATTTAAACATATTTGTTTTGAAGAGCATAAGAACTGTACTAGATTAGATCAAAGGCCTCTTAAAACCCGTATCTTCTTCACACAGCAGCCAACCAGGGTGGTCCACAATTATCATTACACAATAGCTTCTTCCTGCCCTGCAACTGATATTCAGAGGTATGCTAGAGGTAACATGTCTAGCAGAACTGCATGAACTGTCTCATTCCTAACTTACAGGTGTTCTGTGCACTAGCCAATAGGCTTTCTCCTGACAGTCCAGAGCATACCGATCTTCCTTCTTTCGTTCTTTTCCAGTCCTATAAAGACAGCAAGACAGGGATATTTACACAGATCACAGTGTGGGATTACTTCCTTCCAACCTGCCCACACCCCCCGTTCAAAAGAGACAGTTATGTTATTGTGTCACAGCATAAAAATGAAAAAGGAGAAGAAAATGAGGAAACTAGCTGCATTTTAAGACTAACTACATAGTTTATTTTAGTATGATGCATGGAGTTGAAATTTTATTAATTGTCTTTTATTGCCCTTTGTCCCTAGTCCCCACATGGCCAAGAAGGGGAATAGCCTCTGCTTGCACTGAGATCCCTCCAGACCAATTTAACTGACAACAGAAGAAACATTTGAGAAAAAAGGTAGCCTTGTGATTCTAACATCACTACTTTTCCTCTCCTGCATGATTTGTAACATCTTTGCCTGATGAAGAGGCCAATGAAACTTTGAAAGCTTGCATTTTGTATTTTGTGCATTTGTTGGCCAATAAAAGTAGTGCTGTTTTGTGGATTTGGTATTTTGTTGTATTTTACGGTGTAGCCAACAACTGAATATGCCTTCTACATCTGGTAACAGTTTAATCCAGGGGTAGGCAATCTTTTTGAGCTGGGGGCCGGGTTGCTGTCCCTCAGACAACTGGGGGGCCGAAGCCAAAAAATAAATAATTAAATATTTTTTTAAAAAAAATTACATATATAAATAAACCAGGACAAATGTAGGACAAAATTTTCAAATGGAAGACACTTTTTTAAAAAAAATATGGAGGACATGTGAAAAAATTTGCTGATTTTTTTTTAAATGTTAATATAAATGCATGTTTCTGAGGCTTCTATAGACAATTGCCCCCCAAAAGGCCCCGGCGGCAATTGGTGGCAGGACCGGGCTGGGGCCAGTCCCAAGGCCTCGCCAGGCCGCAGGTTGCCTACCCCTGGTTTAATCCAACAGGCAAACATGAGCCATCCTCTCAACTGTCCCATGGGAAAGGATTACACAGCCTTTGCTGCCATTTGCCTTGTCATAGCATAATCTTTGCATAGACTGTGGTTCTTCTTTAATAGTAGTAAGAGTATGGCCAGAACCCTCTGCAGGTGATGCAGTGCCTGTGCTATACCAGTGTAAGGTTCCCACCTGTTGCAACTCCTCTTCTCCTGCCTCCTGAGCTCCCAAGTGGTTCTACTAAAGGCAGAAGCACATAAGCAGTCTTAAGATGTGGTGGCAGCAGTGGAGATTACATCAGAGTCAAAGCTCCACATTGACACGAACAGGCAACTGGCCTCTAAGCCAGGCTGTAGACTGGAGTGAAGCCTCTCCTTCAGATCCTTTGATTCCACACACCAGCCAACCAGACAGAACCTGGTTGGCAGGTTTTTCCACCATTCTCCAGAGGCCAACAGAGCTTGACAGTCAGAGAATGCTCTTGCTTTCAAATGTGCTTCTCAGCTTTATCACATAAGTCCTTTCAAGCATTAAAATACCAATGTTGTTCCCCTAAAACACTATTCCAGTGATTCCCAAACTCTGGTCATCCAGGTGTTTTGGACTTTGTCACCAAGAAGCCTCAGCCATCTTGGCCAATGGTCTAGGATTCTGGGAACTGAAGTCCAAAACACTTGGACAGGTTTGGGAATCACTGCACTATTCAGCTGGGACTGGAGTCCTCACTAGGGAGTATATCACACGGAGTTTTTTTTGGGGGGGGGGGGGGCGGCTCAGTTCCAATGTGAGTGCGTATCCAACGATGCACATTCACGTCATAACATGAATGTGTTATCAGACGCGATTCCTTTCTATGGGAGCTCCTTCCATGGCGCTTCCACAGTGAATCCAAAGTGACTCCTCATTTTGATGAATTCGGGGGGGGGGGGATGAAATCACAGAATTCGCTTTCAAACTCACTTCGATGTCACTCCAAATTCGTCTGGTGTGGAATGCAACTTTGTTTCCGTCCCGCTACACCCCCGAAACCTCCAAGGTCCCACATTTCCCATGATGTCATGCTGCAATTTTACTCCATTTGCTTCCGGTACTACCCCCCACCCCCGGCTTCCATTGCTGTCGAGGGGAAATGTGGTTTCCCCAATGCAAATGCTGGGGAAAGGGCAGAGAGCTACTGGGGAATGAATGCATTCACATTTTAACGTGAACAGGAGACATGCTGGAGAGGAGGGGGAAAGCGGCAGTTTCCGATGCTGCTGGGGAAGCCATCAGAAATAGAAGAGTGCTAGCTTGGGAGCCACAGGGGACCCTATCTCCCATAGAAAGTCTCCCAGTGTGACTGGAAAAAACGAACCATACATCCCAGAGAAAGAGTGTTAGCTTGGATGTCACACGGGACCCTACCTCCCATACAAAGTCTCCTTGTGTGACTGGAAAAAATGAACCATACATCCCAAAGAAAGAGTGCTAGCTTGGATGCCAAGACGTACTCGATCTCCCAAAAAAGAGTTCTAGTTTGGGTGTCAAGACGGACCCGATCTCCCAAAAAAGAGTTCTAGTTTGGGTGCCAAGACGGACCCGATCTCCCAAAAAAGAGTTCTGGTTTGGGTGCCAAGATGGACCTGATCTCCCAAAAAAGAGTGCTAGTTTGAGTACCAAGATGGACCCGATCTCCCAAAAAAAGAGTTCTAGTTTGGGTGCCAAGACGGACTCTAAAGCCCATAGAACATGAAGCAATCTTTCACATAAGGCTAACATTCAGATTCAAAGGATTTACTTCCAAGTAAATCTGCAGCTTCTACACTGATTATTTTGCAGTGAATAATAATAATAATAATACCTTTAATAATAATAATAATAATAATAATAATAATAATAATAATAATAATAATAATAATAATAATGGATGGGGGCTCTGACACAGAGGATAGATATAGATGTGGCTGAAATGGATGATGAGAATGACAGGAGAACAGATGTAGATATAGCTGAAATGGATGAGGAGAATGACAGGAGAATAGATGTAGATGTGGCTGAAATGGATGGGGGCTCAGACACAGAGGAACTGTTTGAATTTGGCTGCCAGGGATGGGAAAATAGAAGGGAGGAAGAAAGGTGCAGCTGTCATTCGCTTGAGGCTAGCATTCACGTGAAAGTAGAGCCAGGCTCCCTTCTTTACCCCGGAATAGCAAAGGTTCAGGACGTGTTCAGACCCCCACTGAGCATGGGCAAGGGTCCCAATTTGAATCGTTGAATCCACATGGTATGTACTGGTATGGTAATACAATGTGTACTCACTCTGCTTTGCCTGAATCGGCATCACGTGACTTGCCTTGGATTCGATTCTCCCTCGATTAGGAAGGGCAACCAGGTGTGATAAAACAGTCACGTTAAAACATGAATTTGCATTGCTGAACCAGGAGTCACCCCAGATCTGAACTGCATAAACCTCAGCGTGATAAACTCCTAGGTCGTGGTGCTGTATAACACTATACAGCATTGAGCCAAGTAAGAAAGTCTGGCCTTGTGTGCTAGGAACCCTAGGGCAGTGTAGTTCTGAATATTGCTTAAAGAAATACATAGAAAATAGGACTATTTAGCATCCTCTCCTCCAAAAATTTGCTCTCCCTTTGGCTTAGCCCACTGATTTCTGTTACATTGCTGAGTGTATATAATGCTATACAGGTAATACTCTTCACTGGAAGAGCTGGGGGACAGTAAGTAAAGTTTTGGGTCCTCTGACAAGACCCAAGGGGGGGGGAGGGGGGGAGGATCAGTTGTTTTTCTGCCAAGGAAAAAATGTAAAAGTTTAGGAAACCATTGCAACCTCTACTGCTTTTCTGTTGTTCCTCATTCTGAACTTTTGACATCTTGACCATCATTTTGCTCTGATATTGCTTGACTATGAACTATTGGAGGGCATGGGATTGGAAAAAATGGCACCTGAACTTTGCATTGTAGTTCTTCTGTGGTGCAGGCAGGGTTGGAGGAAAGAGCTTCCACTGGCAGACCAAACTGAAATTTTCACCCCTTCTCTTTCTCCCCCAGATCATTAGAGTTGGACTGGCATTTCCCTACCAACAGCAAGCCTACAGCATAGCCCTGGCCAGCCCTAAGCACTCCATATCTCCATACAAGTGCTACTGAAATTTGCACAGGAATCCTAGCACAACAGAGACAGGAAAGGGGTTATTTTGTGATATTAAAAAGGAGCACATTTTAAATGAGAGAAAATGGGAGAAGAATAGAGCAACAACAATGGTATGTGGCAATCTCTTGCTGGGGGCCTACTATAATTCCACCTTTCTTGCACATGTGATCATGCCCTTAGTCATGTATATACTATTTTAAATGCTTTTATTTATTGTACCTCAGGGGCTCTGGTGGGCTGAGAGTTAATAAATGCCATAAATAAATAAATAAATACAATAACTTTAGCTATTTACACAACATTTTAGAGAGCTGAAACAGTTTTACTTACAGTACAGTCGGCCTTTCATATCCGCAGGGATTTCGTTCCAGAACCCCACCACCACAGATGCCAAAAACTGCAAGACCGCACGTTCCATTGGATTTAATGGTTGTGTGGCTGTGTGCACACACCACCATAGAAGTGAATGGGTTGAGGGCATCAGCAGATGCTCAGAGCTGCAGGTGGTAATCCCAGGGTTGGGGCAGGCAAATTGTAATTCTGATAACAACTCTCTAGAGTAGACTAGTATTATCTCCATATTGCAACCAGGAACCAAAGGCTGAGAACAGTTTGCCTAAAGTGGCAGTTGGGAGGGCAAGTGGTCCTTCAGAGGTTTGGGCTTACACCTGTCATAAGCTCCACTCAACATGGCAGACAGTAGAGACACTATGTAGAGTTATCTTGTAGCACTTCTTTGAGACTAACTGAAAGAAAGAAGTTGGCAGCATGAGCTCTCGTAGACTTCAGTCTACTACACCTGAGCTCATGCTGCCAATTTCTTTCTTTAGTTAGCCTCAAAGATCTCTCTACATACTGAATCTACAGACATGGCTATATCTTTGAATTCTCTGGACAGTAGGGAGTTTGGGGAACTTCAGTTTAAGATCTAGAAGCCCAAAACATCTTCAAAAGTTGTCTCTGATTACAGTGAGATATAAAACAAGCACGCATTTCTTGGTTCACAGCCTTTGGTGATATATTATCTAAGTTGTGTGTGTGTGTGTGTGTTTTAAATGCTACTTTAAATCCCTGAATATGGATTTCAAAATTAGACACTCTCATTATCAGAGAAAAAAGGAAATGGCATTGACAGAAGATGAGATAGATGCCTTACAAGAAGACGACACACAAACCACTGTCTATAAGATTATTTGTCGGCAGGACTTACACAAGCCAATTTAGTAACAGGCAGAAGAACAAAAGCAGAGATCCACATAGGTAATGGACATTAGTGTCAACTTTTGAGGGCTCTTTTAAAAAACAGAAATGGATTAAAATTCTTTGTTACTGTGAACCCAACCACTCCTTATTGCCGTCATTCACACATAACATAGAAAATGAAAAACCCAAAAAGTGTTAAAGAACATCTCACCTATACTGCTCTTTTGCCTGCATAATAATGAAGTCCCATTTGTGGTTGATTTTTTTGTTCAGCACGTTATAATGTTCCTGGGGAAAAACGAGAGTAGTACTGAGACAATAACAAAGCAGCAGGTTTCTGTTTTGCTCTCAGAGGCGGTGGCATCACTAAGATTGCTGTCACTTGATGCAGTAACTCATGGTGTCACCACCCCCCATTTGATGTCCCCCATACCACACTATAGAAAATCCCTAATAATGTTTTCGTGCTAATGTTACTTGTAAATCTTAATTCCTGTATATCACTGAGTGTAGTGGCAATAGTTGTGACATGAACAACTAGCAAAATTAAAATTATTCCTTTAAATTATAATATCATAAACATAGCCTAAATGTATCTACATCTAGTTTCATGTAGTTAAAGTGAAAATTTGGTAACATATGATGTTTGTGCCTGAATCACAGAAACAAGGAAAGCTGTCTTATTCTATGTATTTGCACTACACTGTTATAGCAGCTTGAAACCACTTTAACTGCTATGCTTCCATCCTATGGAAATTTAGGATTAGCAGTTTCATAAGGAACTCAGAATTCTCTTTGAGGGATCTCTAGGGAACACCACTGAACACAGAACTACTAGAAGTCTCTGGAAAACCATTCTAAGTACCTTGTTGTCAGTGATGTAGACTTGAGTTAACTGACTCGGACTCAAGTTACTCCAATGACTTGACTTGGACTTGACTCAATAATAAATAACATACTGACTTAAATTGACTCGACTTGTAATTTGTATATTTTTAGTGACTGACGTGCTGGCATCATTTTGAGCAGTAGACAAGATCTTCCCCCAGAATGCAGAGTTCATTTCTCAGAGGAGAACAGCAAATGCATTAAGCAACGGGCTACAGGCAGAAGGATTCTTCTAAAGCTTTTCAAAAGCATGTCTTTGCTGTACATTGGAGAAGCCTTCTAAAGCTTTAGAAGGCTACTCCAATGTGCAGTGGGGACACACTGCCTAGCAGACCTCAAGCCCCCCTCAAACACATTGCCTAACATGTTTGCAGTTTCCCTCCAAGAAATGTGACCTGCCTCCTTTTTGCTGTTAAAGTTGGCTCCTTCAGACTTGATTTCGAGACTCAACTTGAAAGTATCTTGCAAGAATTTGAGACTTAAGAGTAAAAGAGCTGAATTCATCACTGCCTGCTGTGTGACATCAAGTCATTTTTGACTTATGATGACCCTGAGGCAAACCTATCATGGGGATTTCTTAGCAAGATTTATTCCGGGGGGGGGGGGGTGCCTTTGTTTTCCATTGAGGCTGAGAGAGTGTGAAATGCTCAAGGTCACCCAGTGGCTTTCCTCAAATGAGCAAAGATCCAGAGTCACAATTCAATAAACCACTACACCATGGGTCTCTAATCCCAAGATTCCTTACGGTGGACCTATGATACCTAAAGTGGTATGAAATTGCTATAAATGTGTAGTATAAATACACTCTATAAGATACCATGGGTTCGTTTAATTTAATACTGTATACACTCACCATTAAAATGGCTAAAAATAGCCACCCAACAACCTCACAAAGTTAAAAATCAAAATGTGAAGTGTACAAAATTACTCTACTTGTTCATGTTGTTGTCATTTAATTTATGAAATTATTTTTAATTTCTATTTCATTAACAATGAAGTATTTCCAACCTCACCTCTCAAGGCCAATTGACCTATGTGAGGGAGGCAGGGGAACTTGACATGAGGCTGCTACTTTGATTGGCAGCTGCAACCCATTCATTTTGATAGTATATAGCTGCTTCTTCTGGGTAACATACAGCTATCTCTAGTCAATAGGTAGGAATCTTGAGTGAAAGGAAGGATATAAATCCAATAAAATAAATAAATACCTACAGGCTTCCAGTGTTGTTTAGGTTGTGGCTCCTTTAAGCCATGACTGTCACCACCAACTATGCTGGCTGGTATTGATGGGAAACTGAGCCAAACAGCATCTGGAGGGCCGTACATTTCTCCCTCCTGACTTAGCCAATTGGTCGATCTCCATTATGTGTGTGTGCGCGCACATGTCCTTAACGTTAATATGGCATGTATAATAGGCAAACAGATAAATGAAAATGATACACAGTATACCAACAGTATGAACTCTTCCTCCCCATCATATCAATTAGTTTTACCACATTTGATGTCCATCAGGTAATGAAGACATCTTGGCTTTACTGCCTTTGCCATTTTAAAAAGTTTAAACTTTGCCAGTCAACCAGGTAGGCTGGACATATGCATACTCTATGGCTCCCCCTCTCCATGACCTACACAGAGGAAATAACACAGGCAATGGATAATGTTTTCCACTCTCCCAGTCCACAAGGCCATAAACTTCCTTCATATAAAAATTGGTATCACTGAAATGTAACGGCTGTTCTTCTCAGAAAGTGCACAAAAGACTGTTCTAAGATGAGAAGCTCAGGAAAATAATGTGGTCAATTATGCAAGACTACAGACGTTGCAGTGCTAGACAAATCTTCTTGCCAATCAATATCTTATAGTCAGACTTTCAAACTTCACCTGGCTTTCACTACACCTAAACAGGAATGCTTTGGGAATGGCAGATGGCCATTATCCAAGGGTCTGAACATCCAAGGTGCATCTTCCCACCCCACCCCGTGTGTTGTACATCTTGAATTCCTTTGCAATTCAAATTAAAACTTGAGTACATCACCACCCCACTGACATGGAAGCCATTCCTATTCAAGTTCTTGTTAATCTGAGTAAGCCAGGAATGTTCAGTTCCCTTGCATAGCATATCTGACCAAAATGATTTGGCAAACTGATCCAGAGCTGAAATGAAGGGACAAGTCCTATGGCATTAAAAATAACCCCAAGCTTCATTTATATACTGCTTCATACCACCTAAGCAGTGTCTAAGCAGTTTACAACTGTAAGCATAATAATAAAATAAATAATAATAATAATAATAATTTGTTTTATTTATATACCGCTATTCCAAAGATCATAGCGGTGAACAGCAAGTAAGCTAATTAGCAAGTAAGCTAATTTGCCCCCAACAGTCTGGGCACTCATTTTAGCGACCTTGGAAGGATGCAAGCCTGAGTCGAGCTTGGACCCTTTTGCTGGTCTTGAACTCGCAACCTTGTGGTTTTGAGTAAATGGCTGCAGTACAGGCATTTAACCACTGCACCACCAGGGCACAGTCAAAAGCTCAGACAAAAAAGAGAATACAACTTCCTACCTTTTCATATTCTTCTAGAACGCCTTTCCTCTTAATATTTTTCTTAGCTAAGTAGATAGCTGCAGATGGAAAAAGAAAAACAAAGGCACAGTGTTTCCATAACTGCAAAAAACAAAGTATGGGGCTTTCTATATTGCCCTTTGGGACGTCCTCCGGACGTCCAATTTTAAAAAAGGGGCGTCTCTTATAGACGCCCCTGGGCCTAGTACGGACTCCGTCCGTACAAGTTGGCGCCGGCCCTTCTACATGGCCGGCGCCATCTTTGCGTATCGGACGCTGAGCGTCCGTACACGTCGCGTCGCTTGTGACGTAGCGAGTGCGCCCCTGGCGCCTCGCTACGTCGCAAACGCGACGGAAAAAGGAGCTCCATTTTGGAGCTTCTTTTTCAGTCTGCAGGGGAGCCGCGCCATATGGAGGCTCCGGCTCCGCCACGGACTAGCCGGCGGCAGCGGCAGACCGCCGCAAAGCGGCGGTCTGTACCCCACCTTAGTGTTTAATGAGATGGCAGAACTGCAGAAACAATCAAGAAGGGCCTCTTTTCTAAAGCAACTGTTTTAGTTTAGTGTATTAGTTTAGCACATTAGTGTGCTGTTTTAGTTTTTGTTTGATTTCAGCTATATGTATGTGTGTGTTTGTGTAACTATCTGGTAGGTATGTTTTTTCTCTTTCTTTTTTCCCTTCTGAAAGCTTTGGGGGGGGGTGTTGGGTTGAATTAGAATGTCTATATCCAAGCTAATCAATCAATAAATAAATGGTCTCTTTTCTAGAGGCAGAACTCTACCCTGGGAGCATTTCATTGGCTCTTGTAAGAGGATAGGTCTCATTCCAGTGCATGCCAGACTCACAAAGGCCACATCTATCACAGTTTTCATCCCATGCTGATTCCTGATGTGTCCCTGAAAGTTCACACCTCAGATGTGGTGAACAGAATAGCAATTGCAGTTATGCTGTCAGCAAGTGGTACATGTGGAAGCTTAGGGCTTTTAAAAGATTAGTACTGCCTGAGTGTGGGTTCTATCTCTTTGCCCCAGCTCAGTTTCTTTGTAACTAAACAAGAACCCACACATGTACATGCTTTTAATTCATTTTAAACTACTGTCAGTCCTCCGTATCCACAGATTCTACATCCACGGGTTCAACCATCCACAGCCTGACATTTTTGTAAATTTTTTTTAAAATAAAGCAAACTTTGATTTTGCCATTTTATATAAGGGACACCATTTATTCCCCATTGTATATAATGGGACTTGAGCATCCACCGATTGAGTAACCATAGGAAGTCCTGGAGTCAAATCCCAACAAATACCAAGGGTCTACTGTATTTTAACTCTTTCAACCTGTTTTCAACTTGTTAAATCGTAAAAAAAATTAGCCTTTTAAAATCATTCAGAGTTTTAGATTTGTCAGATTGGTTTTACTGTATGGTGCCCTGAGACTTTTGCATGGAGAATGGGATATAAATATTTTAAATAATTAAATAATTAAACAATTAAGTTAGCATATGTGAGAATCTGATCCACAAACCAAATTAAGCAAAGACCTTTCTATTCTGACCAGCCTTTGGCAATTGCCCCCCTGATATGGACAAAAGGAATGTTGAAACTCTGTAACAGTATTCAAAAATTGTTCATTATTACTGAGGTGTGAGCTCCATGAAGAGTCCACTTCAAGAAGTTACTACGCTCTAAATTATCACACAGTAAGAAGTTCTACCAGGACTCTGGTATGCCAAACTAGGTTTAAAAGGTTGTATTTGAAATTAGAGGTAACTGCTCTTCCTATATATACTTCTCCAAGCATTAAGATCAACCCAGGATATCATCCCCATGATCTCACAAATGGCTAGAAGAGGTCAGGTGGAGACACAGGAAAGGACAATCAGCAATAGCACCCCAACTGTGATTCCTTGGAGGCACATCTTGCCTTGACTTCAGTCTAAGCTGTATTAGCCAAAGTAAAGCTAATGCACTCAAGCTTCTGATTGATGTTTGACTTGTGGGTTTTTTATTTTCTTTCATTTCTTTTTTGTTTTGTCTGTCTGAGCTCATCCAGACTGGGATGTGGCAGTGTCCATTTGCCTCTTTTCTTTGGTGCATTTGCCAGTAATTCGCATCAGTTACAGCAACTGTTTACTTCTTAACTGAATGCAGCACTTTTTCCTTTCCTAGTAAATTTCAGTACATTTTGAATTACAGATCCATGTGTGTACTTACTGTTTGGGTTTTTGGCTTAGGACACTGCCCGATGACTTGGGCTTTAGTTGTTAAATTTTCATGCTTCTCCACCCACTCACCCACATACATATACACCCTTTGTGTGAAATGAGACACTGGAGAGACTGACAGTGAAGAAAGAGGGAATGTGGACTTCAGGAGGTTGCTGCCAAATAAAATTTCTCTCCCCCCCCCCC